>NC_071505.1:345004380-345325477 GCF_027887155.1 Malaclemys terrapin pileata
GGTGGAAGGTACTGGGTGAACAGCCCTGGGCAGCCACGTCTTCACGCTACCCCCCACAGCCCTGCCCACCGCGACGTGTCTCAGCCTGGCCCTGCCCATCTCCCTGGAGAGACAGCAACCTCTGCGCCCTCTGCTGGCAGCGTGAAGCAGGGGCAGGTCTTCAATGTCAGACGTGGTGAACGCCTGCCCCCCCGGCAACGGACTGAGGCCAACCAGATTGTTTCACACGAGCCACTGAGCATATAGCAGGGGGTTGCTGCTTCCTGCCTCTGCTAAGATTTGCCCAAGGGACCTAGGGAAGTCCCCATCTCATCACCCACCACCTCCGGTGCCGCTGGTTATTTTTAGACCCTTTCGGCTTTCTAGGAGAACCCCGCCACTTTTAAGAACCTGCAGGATCTAACGAACCCGAAGGATCTCTCCCTTGGCTCTGCCCTGCACTACACGAAGCGCAAAGAGGCTTTTTACCTTCTTCTCTCCACCAGAACCAGACTGTCCCCTTGGACGGCTGTGAAATGAAAAGCAGAGATGCCGTGAGATTGCACCAGCGCGGGAAGCTCGCCTTCCCCATCCTGTGGCTAGACGGAGGTAGGAGCTCGGTTCTGCTGGGGAAAGCGCCAGCTGCCAACAGAGGAGCTGACACCGGGAGGCCCAGCAGCGGTGCTGCAGGGAGCTGAGAGAGGTGGCACTAACAGACTTCTCTCCGGGTGGTACATTGGACAGCGGTGCGGCAGGTGGCACTAGCCTCCTGGAGTTGGCACTGAACCAAGCCCCAAGTCTGGGTTGGGGGACATTGTGCCATGGGAGATATGCACCTGAAAGATTTTGGGGCACCTTTTGCAGAAGGGATATTAACCCCTCCGTCCTGGGCAACCATCTTGCTGCCTTTAGAGTCTATCAGAGGAGTGCTCTCCCTCACTGCTCCGCTTAGGAGTGTAATTGTGGAGCGTTACTAGTGGAGAACAATGGGGCAGGTTCCTCCCCAGAGCAGGCTGCATTTCAGCACTGAGGGAGCGATCCCGGCCCATAACGTGCGCCGAGATCCTCCAGGATCACAGGTGCTGTGTAAATGGACTGTTCTGTAAAACGCCAGTGGCCTGTCGGACTCACGGTACTGGGTTTTAACGTGGCGAGGGGAAAGGACGGGGCAAGCCGTGGGGTGGGTGGGGATGACACCGACCAGACCCCTCCCTAGGGAGAAGCAAGGCAAGGGGCCCAGGCGGAGGGACAGCATGGAAGCAGGAAGGGGTGTGGTGCATACAGAGCTCTTGCAGCTTCTTCAGGTGCACAGCCTCCTCCTTGTCACTGTCCTCGAAGAAGGCGTAGAGGACGGACTGGGTGAGGGCGAACCAGCCCTCCTTGGCCCGCGCCAAGTTCAGGCCGCCCTTGTACTGCAGCCGTCCGATCCGCTCGAAGTCGTGACTCAGCAGCTCGTCCGCTCGGGGGTGGATGAAGGACTGAGACGTGGGCAGCAGCAAGGCAAGGAGAAGAGAGGAGAGAAGCCATCGTCATTACAGCTACCCAGCCATGAACGGCACGAGGAGCCGGACGCAGAGCCCACCGGGGAGCTGCACCTCCGGGGGAGCGGGGGTGTGCATGACAGTGGGAGGGGAAAGCTGGCGTTAGCCGCCTTTGTGCCACCTGGATTCTGGGCCGGCCGAGAGCTGGCGCAGCACCTGGCATAAATTAGAGCAGCCTCAGGGGCTGCTCTAACTGAGAGCAACTTCCCCAGGGCGGCCTGGGGGCTGTGGCCCCAGAATCTCCGGAGCAGCGTGTGCTGTGGAGAGGCCTCCCCGGCACACCCCTAAACTGCAGCCCTACGTGCTGGGGAATTCTCCTCGCTGGGCCCCTCAGCTCCCCATGTCCCAGTGAGAGGGAGCGAATCTCTCCTGTAGTGGCGGGGTTACTCGCCATCCTTGCTCACCGCCCCTGAATCTGGTTCCCCAGGCCTCCAGGGGACTAAGCTCCAGATGTGCTTCCAAATTTGGCCCTAGTGAACAAGCCCCACACGGGGCCCTCGAGTGATTTGAAAGGACAGGACCATGCAGCGAGGACAACGTCCCAGTCCCGAGGCTCGCTGCCCATGCCCAGTTAGCTGCCGGAGCGCCCTGTGCAGGACCTTCACTTGGGAACTGTCCTGGAGACAGAGGGGAAAGTAAGCCTGGCCAGTCCGGTCCGGCGTACCGGCAAGAGCTGGTACACAGCCGACTGTACTAGCAGGGGGCAGCTTCCCCAGGTGGGCAATTTAAAAGGGCCCTTTAAATTGCCACCAGAGCGCCGCTGCCAGAGCCCCAGGGTAGCAGCGGCATCCGGGAGCCCTGGGCCTCTGATGGTGATTTAAAGGTCCCAGGGCTCTCAGCTGCCGCTACCACAGCTGGAGCCCCGGACCCTTTAAATTGCTGCCAGAGCCCTGGCTTAGCGGCAACGATTTAAAGGGCCTGGGGATTTAAAGGCCCGTCCCTTCCGCCTGAGGCCACGTCCCTACTGCCCGAGGGACACCCCCCCCCCGCCTGCTCAGGACCCCGGCCCTGCGTACCGGTAAGTCCCTTAAGTTACTTTCACCCCTGTCTGGAGACCATGCTCCATTCAAATCCAGACCGGGATTCAACCCCTAGCAAATTCCCTCCACCACTTCTCAGCGCCGGGGTGCCCCTTACCTTGGCGATGGACTTGACCCACTTCCGAATGGCCTCCGGGTTCTCCAGCCCAAAGAGGTACAGTCTCTCCGATTCGATGTAGATCTCAAATGTGCTCTCAAACCTGCGCAAGGGAGAGAGCGAGAAGAAAGGAGGGAAGGAGACACGTACACTGAGGATTTCATTTGACCTCGAGCCCTTTCTGGTCCCATCTCCACCTTTACTCCAAACTAGCCCGCACTGCTCTGCAGTCCCCTGAAGGGGGCCCAGACCCAGTTTCCTTCCCCACAACAAGGACTTCACTGCAAAAGCAGCTCTGAGAGTCCCAGGCAGCCGCTGGGAAGATACAGGAGAAGGAGGCTGGTATAGAAATATCCAAACCACAACTAATGTGATTCTGGGGTGCATCAAGAGAAGTGTGTACAAGACATAGGAGGTAAGTGTCCCTCTCTACCAGCTGCAGAACTGTGTCCAGTTCTGGGGGCCAGGCTTTAGGAAGGATGGGGACAAACTGGAAAGAGTTCAGAGGAGAGCAACAGAAATGATCAAAGGTAGAAAACCTGGCCTGTGAGGAAATGTTGAAAAAATCTGGGCATGTCTAGTCTTGAGAAAAGAAGACTGAGGGGGGACCTGAGAACAGTCTTCAAATACATTAATGGCTGTTATATAGAGGACGGTGATCAATTGTTCTCCATGTCCACCGAAGGTAGGACAAGAAGTAATGGGCTTAATCTGCAGCATGAGAGGTTTAGGATACATGTTAGGAAAAACTTTCTAACTCTCCAGGGAGTTAAGCTCTGGAACAGGCGTCCAAGGGCGGTTGTGGAATCCCGTCACTGGAGGTTTGTAAGACCAGGCTGGACAAACCCCTGTCAGGGCTGCTCTAGGTTTACTTGGCCCTGTCCCAGCGCAGGTGGTTCGATTCCCTGGAGGGGACAAATTCCTTGGGGACTGGAAAGACCCTTCTGAGACCCAAGGCAAGGTAGATTTAATGCTGCTGCAAGGAATTCCTGTCGCGATGCAGCCAACTCACGCAGCAAATGATCCCCGCAAAGGTAGATAGGTCTGAGTCCCGTTCTACTAATGGGGAAACTCAGACAAAGATTTAAGTAACGTGTCCAAAGCACATCACTGGCAGAGCCATGATCAGACACTGGGAGTCCCAAACTCACTTGTTACGCACACAGGTCTAGAAATGGCTGTACGGCACCTATGGGCCCTCCCCACGTCATTAGCACTCACTGGCCTCGGCACTGTTGCTGCTCCAGCCTTCGCCAGAGAGGGGTCATTATGTTCCCATTCCCTGTAGAGTGCTTCTGCGGGCAGGGGCCCCCTGGGGCCAGGCGGGGTGGGCAGACCCTTACCCGTGGGTGTCAGGCGGGTTGTTCACCAGGCACACAATCTCCTCCATCTTGATCTCGCCGTTAGGCACGGCGTTGCGGTCGTTCTCGTAGTAGCTGAAGATGCTGTCATTGAGGGTGCACCAGCGGCGGCTGAATTCTACAGGGGACAGGAGTTAAAGGGGGCGCAGTGTTTACTGTGGCTCATGGACCCCAGACAAAACCCAGTCAGTTTCCAAGCAAAAAGAATGGTTTGTCCAATGGCCAGGCCTGCAAGTTTCCCCAGGGATCTGAAAGCCAGGCTGGGCCCTTCCCTTCCCACACCTCCGCACTGCCAGCAAAAGGTCTGTCAGCCAAATTCTGCTCTCTGGGCCACCCCTGGTCCTGGCGCTGGGTTTGCACATCGGAGTTCACAAACAACTCTGTTAATGACATGCAGGCAGGACTCCAGATCCCCCAGCTGGACTGGTGCCACAGGGTTAACCGAAGTCAAGAGCTGCTACGGCTTATGCTAGGCATCTACAGAGACATCTGACACCCTACCCGTCCTGGGTCGCACCCCATCGCCAAAGCCACCCCGGGTGTGTCTGTCTCTCTCTCTTGGGGTTTTCTGCTCTCTTACAGAACAAAGCCCCAGCCCTGTGCTGCAGACACTCTTACCTTGACCTAGACTTAAACGAGCCACAGAGCCAGCTGCTGTAGCCTGGCAGATGGACTGTGCCACCTCAAACAGCAGCGGGTCCTGTGCTGCAACACGCCGCACGATGCCGCCTCAACCCTGCCCCTCTCCTCTCCCCGGCAGGTAACCCCGGGAGCCCCTACCTTCCCGGGATTTCCGTTCATGCACCAGCTTGGCCATGGAGGGCGTCTTGTAGAGGAAGCCGTTGTGAGTGACGGATGGCAGGATCACCGAGTACTGCTTCTCCTCGCTGTTCCCCGCTTCCACCCGCGGGATCTCTGCAGTCACAAATGGCATTAAAGGCCCAGTGGGTGCGGGCCGTGCCCAGCGGACGAGGGATTTGAACTCTCGCTGGCTGGGAGCCAAGAGCCACCCTGGCATTGGCAGCCCAGGGCAAACAGCAACCCTGAGGGGTCAGGGCAACCGACCAGCTTCCTATGATAACAGCCATCCGGCCACAGGTTAGAAGCTGCGTTCTGCTGCTTTTCTATAGTACCCCTGGGCAGCCCCAGAGACCACTCTTAGAGCAGGCCTGGTGCTAGCTGTCATGGTGCCTGGTGCTGCCTGCAGGATTCGATCTGGCCCGGAGGGGTTCGTTCTCCGGGGCTCAGTTAACCCTTGGCCTCTCTGCTGAGACCACAAACAGCTGTTACGTGCACCCTCGGAGCTGGGTTGAAACCCAAGAGCCAGCAGCCTGTCAGCTTTCAGACCCTATAGCCCTCGGGGGGACAGAGCTCAGACACCGTATCCCACCCCTAGCCCTCTGAGCGGCCCGGCCTGCCTGAGTGAGACGTGTTAACCCCTCACCTGCCAACGAACAGAAGACCTCAGTCACCCCCACAGCATCGTCTGCCTAGGCTGCCCCCTGCCCCCTCTTACGTCCCAATACGCCAGCACCCCAGAAAGAAGCAGAGGGGCTGAGCAGCAATGGGTTATCCCAGCAGGGCAGCCGAAGGGGAGCTCTGGGCTACAGCCCTAGCTTTGCGATGTCGAGCTAGCTATCGGCGAGATGGCCCTCCTGCCTCCCCTGCGGGCTGACAGGAAGCGCAGACGCGACGTGCTGTGCAGGGTAAAGGGGGTAGGAGACCAGGTGCTCTGTGGGGAGCAGCATCTGCACGTTATGCCGAGTGTTCGACTGCCCTGCGTGCTGCAGCTGGTGCTCTTAGCAACGGCCGACACAGGCCTCTCCTGGGAGCTCTGGGCTTTGTGCCACCTCACAGTTCCTCCGGCTGCCCTCTCACCACCTACCGCTCAGTGCCCCGTCCCCTCCTGCTGCCACCTCCCAAGGTGTACACAGGGCACTTCCTGCGCCCCTCGTCCCGAGCTGAGCTGCCCTCCAGCGGAGCGTCGCCCCGCTGCTCTTTAAATCCTGCTAGATTGAACGTAGGGAACGGTTCATGTCCAGGTACAAGGGGGCAGTAAATTAACAGCCCCAGGCAGCACCACTGCAGTGGTACATCTCCTACTCTGCTGCTTGGGCCCGGAGAAGAGATCCTGGCATAGAGGTCCCCTCCTTGGGCGCGTGAGCCCTGGAGGCAGGCCTGGTGGTCTGCTTGGGGAGCTGGGATGGTGCCAGTGTGGCAGGGCACATTCAGGGCAATCGCAGGGGCAGGCGGATGTGTGAGGATTGCGGCAGGGCATCGGAACTGGCTCATCACCAGGCTGTCATAGAGCCCCACAACAATAGCCCTGGGACTGGCTGAGGAGACGCTGTTGTTACAGTCCCTTGTCGTCGCTCTGTTAAACGGAAGGAGCCGGCGCAATCAGCCGGAGCTCGTCTCGCCGAGCTGACAGCTCTGTTGTGCTGCTTCGTGACCAGCAAGTCAGAGGAAGGGATTCCTGAGCTACGCAAACCGGACACAGAGAGGGCCTGGTTTATCTAACATAAACCAACAGCCAGGCCAGTGGGGAGACAAAAGCCACATCCTCACACCCTGGGACTCCAGCCTGGGGGCATGGCACTAGTGCTGAATTCACTGCTAACCTTCCAGGGGAGGGGAAAAAAAGACTCTCCTAGGATGGTCTTGGGGCTCAGGGGAGCTGGGCTCTATTCCTGGCTCCGCCACAGACACCTTGCGTTAGTCACGTCACCACTCTGGGCCTCAGTTTCCCCATCTGTAAAACAGAGACGATGTTCTTTCCTTTCCTCACAGAGACACCATTCAAGCTGAAATCACCCACGTCAGTGGAGCGCGCTGAGCTCCTCACAGGGAAGGTGCTCAAGAATCAGGACAGAAGGTCGTTCTCTCTAACAAGTATTTCTTCAGCGCCGATGGAGTGCTCGGGGCTTTACGAACCACAGCGGAAGATGAGGTCCTGGCCTGCAGGTGGCCAAAGGACAGGCCTGCTTTAAAAGCTGATCTCGGTTCTATTCCCAGCGCTGCCATGGACGCGTCACGGCTCTGGGGCTCAGTTTCCCCCGCGGTGGCAATACTCAGGCCCCTGGGTGCAGTGCTCAGAGATCTGGGGTGGAGAGGTGCAAACCCTGGGGTTACTGCTGTTCCACAGGGAGCAGGGGGCTGGATAGGGTGGTGTAGAAGCGAGGTCCCTGCCCAGGATTGTTTACAGCAGAGATGCTTATCTGAATCCTTTGACTTTGCCAGCTGGCAATCTGGGCACAGCAGCGTTCTCGAGAGCTCTCTGCTTCTCTCTCTTTCTGGTCTGGCTGAAAATACCCGGAGAACAGCCCCTCCTGTGGTATTTCAGCCCTTACGTTTCTGGCCTCCCTGGGAACCCAGCAGTACAAATGATCGACGGGGGAGACATGAACGTTCGGGCTCTTGCTCTGTGCGAGTTGTGAGCCTGGACTGCACATTCTCCAGCCTGATTTGCCCATCCCTCATAGACAGGGCCCTTAGGTCCTTGCCAGAAACGTACCTCAGCGCACTGGAGTGCAGGCAAACAGCAAGAAGCAAGCCCGGGATGGCCCCAGGAGAGGGACTAGTTGACCTAAGAGCTCTCAGATGTCTCTGATTCATCGTGCACAAGCTGGAGAGGCCTCCCACCGGCTGGATTTACTTTTGTGCTGACGTTTCTAAACTTGCTGGGCCAGATTTCTCCCCCTCTCCACTCCCCACCCCCCTAAATCCAACAACTGCAAGAGGTTTATAGGTCACCCAGACATTACGGTCATGAGCGAGCAGTCTATAGATTAGACTAGAGATCAACAGCAGAGATCGATTGGCCCACACTGTGCTCCCAGGCGTTGTATCCCTGATGATGGACATTTCCTCTCCTTCTTTCCCTCTGCAACGTCCGGGTCCCTACCCGAGTCGATGGGAGTTTTCCAGGGATATAACAGAACCAGGAATAAGCCTTTAGAATGAGACGCCCTTTGACTGCCTTGAGGTTTTTGTCCTATGGAACCAGAGCTGCAGGTGAGAGATGGGCCGGAAGCGAACCAAAACCTGGGCTTGTTTGCAGACTTTGTTCTGCCCTAGCGCTAGCGTGCCGAGATCTAACATCGAGTGCTGCAGGGCCGCGGACGGTGGGGAAATGGCTGTGGCGATGCAGGGTGGGGAGGGATTCTATTGAATGCACACAGTCGATCTTCCCCTGGAAGCCAGGATCTGCGCGTATGTGGCTTGACACGCTCATGAAGGGTCAAATGCTGCAAAGCAATGAGCCACGCTGAGCAAGAAGTCAGCTGGGAGCTCGGGTGCTCAGCGCCACACAGGTCAGACCCCAGCAAATGACTGACGGGGGCGGAAACCCTCACTGGAAATGTGGAACAGTCTAGAGCAGAGCATCGCTTTGGTGAATACCGGGCAGCTGACGGGTCACGCTTCCCCCAGCCATCTGCCCGAGCGCCTGGAAACACCTGGGTCTATTGCCTTACTGTGTGGTCACCTGACAGACAGACGAGCCTTTGCTGCCGGCGCGCCATCACCCTGCTGTGCTGAATGCACGGCGAGAGCAGTCTGTCAGAACCAGCACCAGGGCCGGCTCCAGGCAACAGCTTGTCAAGCGGGTGCTAGGGGCGGCCGCTCCGGAGAGGGGCGGCACGTCCAGGTATTTGGCGGACGGTCCCTCACTCCGCCTGGGAGCGAAAGACCTCCCGCCGAATTGCCGCCGCAGATCGCGATCACGATCACGGCTTTTTTTTTGGCTGCTTGGGGCAGCCAAAACCCTGGAGCCGGCCCTGACCAGCACGGCGGGTGTGTTTATCCCGGGCCATGGCAGTCGGTGGGAGCTTTGCATTGCCCTTCACGGGAGCAGACGCTGGGGGTCCTGGCATCCAGAGAGGTCCCAGCCATGGGCTGGAGGGTGGAGCTCCACACTGGGTCTCCCGGTGACCATGTGACTGAGAACAGGCGGAGTGCAACCAGGCCGCTCCTACCACCACCCAACCTGCCCTTCCTTCCCACTTCAGCAGAGTCACGCCTGATTTACGCCGCTGCAGCGAAGAGCCGAGTCCAGCCTGACGCCTTCTCATCTCATACTGATGGAGCGCAGGGGCCAAGCAGGGGAGAGAACATCGCTTTTCAGACCCCCAGGGGAGGGACTGCAGGATCCGGCTCCACGGGGCTCCCTCCCATCGGACGCTGCCCTAGATTGCTGAGGCATGCTAGGACAGCACGGAAAGATGCTCCAGGCAGATTCCAACCAGCCCATGAGAACGGTGGGAGAGAAGCCACCGCTCCTGGTGCCTTTGGGGTGGGCTGTTCGCTGCGTTTTTTCTGGGTAAGAAGGGCTTTTGAAACACAGTTTTAAATGTGTGTTACAGCTGACGCCAACGTACACCCATACCAGCTCCCTCCTCACTCATACCCGCTCCCTGTGCTCATTACACCTCTGAGTCTGACACTTTCTCCAGAATGGTGGGGGAAACTTTCCTGGAAGCCTGACCAGAGCTCGCCTGATTTCAGCTACACGCCAAAGACTCTGTGTTTGTGCCAAAAGTTGGTCCTTTGGGGCTGAAACCTGAGCCACCGTGGGGCCAAGAGGTTCAGCTCTGAGTCAGCCCAAGAGGAGGCAGGGAAGAGTTCAGAGCAGGCCCAAGGACGGGGCGAGCGCAGTTCTGGGTTCACATGGGACCCACAGAACCAAAGCCCTGGCTCAAGTGAACCGACACCGCCCAGTTTCAAATAGCTCGGCCAGGGACCTAGCAGGCTCCGAGCTAATGCTTCAAACTCACGTAGGATCTCTTAAGCGTTCTTGCAACTTTGCTCTCCACACTCGGCCCCTCCTCCGTGGCACGGAGGATCTCAAAGCACTTGGCACATGCTGCAAACCAAGCCTCATTAGCGAGGTAGGTGAGCACCCCCAGCCCTATTTCACCGGTGGGAGAAACAACGCAAGTGACTTGGTGTGTGACCTTGAACCAGTCAGTAGCGGAGCAGAGAACAGAGCCCGCGGCTGATGCTCTAACCACTAGCCCAGCCCACCCGCAGCATTCCCAGACCTCCATCCCGCTCACAGCCCCGGCTTGGGGGCTCTGCCCGGTCCCACCTGCTCCTCTTACCTGAGCTTTTGTTATGAAGCAGGAATTCCATCTGCAGCTTCTGTCCAGCCTGCTCAGCTAAGGCGATGGGGTTCGGGAAGTCGGGGTCCCCGGAGAAGCAGCTCACCTCCGCCCCGCAGAACACCAAGGACTGAGTTTCAGCCAAGTCGCTGGTCGTCACCGTAGCGCACAGGGCCTGCAAGAGGGCAAGGGAGGCAACGGATGAGTCCAGTCGCCGCTGGAGACACGGCAGAGCATCAGCAGAGAATGCCAAAGCCCCCTCACCAGCTAAAACCCAGGGTGGGAGGGCTCCGAGCTGAGCTCAGCAGAACAGGCTGGAAACAAAATATCAACAGAGGCAGAAAGCGCCGCAGGCCAGGGGTGCTGATTGCTGCAGCTGGGAGCTGGCTTCCAGGCCGGCTGGGGAAGGGAAAGGGGCTTGAACTGGGGGAGAAAGTTTGGAGCAGCTTTGGTTTTAATCCCTCCTTTACGGAGCCCTGGGTGAAGTCATACAGCGAGAGGGTGGGATGGCCTCTGTATAGGGAGAAAACAAGCAAGCCCACATGTGGAATTCCAGAGCGCCTCTCCGACTCCCAGCCAGCCAAGAGAGGCTTAGGGCGGGGACTGGACTTTCTAAGCAAACACAAATACAAAGCCCAGGAGGGAAAGCGGCTTGCAATCTGATACGGCCAGCCTGGTTTCTGTTGTTCTCCAGCCCAGTCGCTGCTCCCATATAATCCTCACCACGGGTGTGAAGCAAAAGGAAAAAAGAAAGAGTTCAAAAGTTAATTAGGCTCCTCCCACCGTCCCCCCAACTTTGCCTGGAGCATGGAAAAATTCAGCTTTCCCGCTTGGTGCCATGTCTGTCACCAGCAGTTACCAGTGAGGGCTTCAAGGTGTCTCTTAAAGGGACGCTCAACATAGCTCTCTGAAATTTGCTCATTTAAAAGATTTCAGTTCCCTGATGGAGCCCTTGGGAAATAGCCTGCCCTGAAAGAATTCCTTTAGAACAATATCACAGGGGTTGGTCTGCTATGCTGCAGTGTTTTGGAAGGTCATTTGGGGGCCCCCAGGGTAACAGTGCATCCCCCTCTGGTGGCTGGTTCTTTAGAGGATAACTGCTTACTACCGCTACCGGCCAAAGAAGTAATTCCTCTTGCTCCAGCGGCAGAGGTCCGGGCTCTTCCGAAGCAGTGATTTTGAGTCCCAGTAGACTTCACTCACTTGGTGTGAGTGGCCAATAACAGGAATTAAGCAACACAATTAGGCAGCACAATGTGTGAATCATATTGCCCCCTAGTGATTGAGCCAATAGAGGATAACAGCCTACTACAGCTAGAGGAGCTACTCCTTTGGCTCAAGCCTGCTTCAGCGCTGAAGTGCCCTAGTTCAAAACCCGCTGGTCATCCATGGCGGGGGGTAAAGGGTATTACACTTGGGCCGACCACTCCTGCCCCCTGCCTTGCAACGCTTATAACCTCGGCCAGCTTTGCAAGAGGAGCTTATAATGAGCTGTGGGCTCGAAAGCCATTTGGTGTTCAGGGACTGCCGACACCTGGAATAGACCAGGGTCCCCATGCGGTTCCTAGCCGCACACACACACTGATTGTGGCAAAGATGCCTGCGGGAGACCCAGCCCTCGAGTTGTTGTTCAGTCAAGACCAGCTCTTTTCAGGCCTGAGCCACTAGCCCTCAGGGAGGAGGGGATCTAGGCCAGCTGCAAGTTTCAATCTGTCCTGTTCAGACCTTTGGACTGGGCTAAGAGAAGAATGAAGCTGCCAGGACCCTGGATGGTCTTGACATTTGGTTATCAGCCTCTCTCCCTACAGGCTGCAGCCAAGGCCAATACGCACCTGGGGCAAATACTGCTAGAGCATCCCTGCAGCAGCAGTGAGATCAGCCTTGCCAGCGGACTGCGTGTGGGGCATGAATAAACAGGACCCGAGGTAAAGCGGGCGGGGGCTGATGGGGCATAGGAGTGGATGGCTGACCTGGAGGAGCCGGGATCCTCAGGCATGGCCTATCCCCAGCATTGCGAGGGGAGACGCTGGCCCCGTGGATAGGATCATGGGAAGAAAACAAATGCAGCATTATGCTCAGGGAGAACGGGCCTGGGTGACATGAGAACGTAAGAGTGGCCAGACTGGGTCAGACCAAGGTCCAGCTAGCCCAGTGTCCTGTCTTCCGACAGTGGCCAATGCCAGGTTCCCCCAGAGGGAATGAACAGAACAGGGAATCATCAACCACCCCTGTTGCCCATTCCCAGCCCCTGGCAAGCAGAGGCTAGAGACACCATCCCTGCCCAGATGATGGGCTGGGGATGACGCCAGAGGACAGGCAGTACTTTCTACTTCAGAGGTCTGAAGGGGGGGGGCCGAGCCAAGACTCCGGACCCCGATGTTCTGATCACTCCATCCACCCAGCTCCTCCCGCGGTATCCTGCTGGATTTGCCGAGCGGATTATTTTTAGCTTGTGCCTTCTCCTTTTTTTCCAGCGCCAAGGAAAAGCAAAACCCCAACCATATCCCTCCCAACCGGCCACAGCCCGGGGAGGACCTGGGATCTCAGCACTAAGCGGGCCCCCATCTGCAGAGTGATGCAGTCACCTCTGGGGTGGCACGCAGCAGCTACTGAACAGCACACAGCAACATTTCATGACACGTTACACCCATACCTGAGACACTGCAGAGGGAATTTCAGGGAGACAGAATGTTATTTCTTAACTGGAATTTGGCCAGAACAATTGGATTAGCCTCCCAGGTCGAGACCTGGGATCTTCAGGCTAAGAGCAGCCTAGGTGTCAGTTTAACATCTATTTATTGAAAACCAACATTTAACCACGCACCAGGCAAACTACCTGACCACTCCACAGAGCCCGACCTGAGCCACCCCCCCGTGCATCACACCTTCCCTATATACAACACACACATCACAGACAATAACACTGAGCACTTGTCGGTCAGACAGGAGCATGCCCATTTCACAGATGGGGGAAACTGAAGCAGGGAGCCAGGCAGCCTCTTTTGCGTGATCAACCTGCAAGACCTTGGAGCTGATTTCATAGATTCATAGATTTTAGGGACAGAGGAGATCAGACGCGAGGATCACCACTCGGGCCACTGCCTGGGCTCCCACAGCTCCTAGTGCTATCGACTGGAGCTGTGGGTACCTGGCCCCTCCGAAAATCAGTGTCACCATCGGTGGCCCATTTGTGAACATTTGGGCTTTGGCAGCTGGGCAAAGCTCCCAGAGCGAGTCAGGCAGAACCACCCTTCGGAGTTCCCAGCTCCCAGACCTGAGCCCCTCACACTAGGCCGTGCTGCCTCTGCGGAAGGCGAGGAGGAAAATCCAGCGTTGAAGGAGGCTCTTTAGCACGCAGGCCCTGGGTAGAGAAGGCTCCGCCCGCTCACTGTCTCCAGGTGATGGAGACCCCTTGCCGGGACAGAGGCCCGCAGAATAGCCCTTCTCCTGAATGTGATCTCGAGACCACTAGGCACCAACCTTGTTGAGCTCCTCCTGGTTCCCGAAGAGTGGGTGGTAGCGCCGATACTTGCCCTCCTTGTACTTGGCTATGAGGAAGCGTCTCCGCTCCTGGCTCCCGCTCGCCACGTGGATGGCCTCGCTGGGGGGCACGTTGGCTGCCCAGAACT
The DNA here is from genome assembly GCF_027887155.1 of Malaclemys terrapin pileata. Lineage (NCBI taxonomy): Eukaryota > Metazoa > Chordata > Testudines > Emydidae > Malaclemys > Malaclemys terrapin. Next base: position 345,018,129 of record NC_071505.1, read on the forward strand.
GGTTCGCCACGCAGTTCCCAACCTGGCAGAACAGCTGGGGATACAAAACAGTGACGGCAGAGTGAGCGGCACAGGCTGGCACCTCTGTGCCAATGCCACCGCCTCCCCATTGCCCTTCCCGCATCCCACATGGATCTCCGCTGGACGCGAGACAAACCGTGTGGGGCCGGCGCCTAGCGCAGCTCTGGGTGTGGTCAAAGGGGGAGAACAGCGCCAACCTGCCTGTCACTAGCGCTCAGTCCAACAGGCCAAACGGGCTCACCCGCAGGGCACGTGCAAAGCCCGTGTGTTAGTGAGGCTTTTCCCAAGGGGTGGGCTGAGTGGGGAAGGTTGGGCTAGGGGCCTGGTGCGAATGGAACAAAGAGACAGACGGACAGACAAGCAAATGAATCCCAGGAAGTCCTACGGCCTGTATTCAACAGGAGATCAAACTACGTGATCTCAGCGGTCCCTTCTGGCTCTGTGGTGTACCAACCTATGAATCGGAGATCAGATACCACGGTGAGGGGCAGCAGTTTAAGAACTGGGGGTGGGGGAGAGAGAGCTGGTAACTGAATGTCCCGGCACGGACGTGGGAGCCCTGTTTGCTGTTCACATGTGAAATCGCCCATTGCGTGATGTCTGCAGACAGACACAGAGACCAGCTAACTGTCGGCCTGTTCGTTCATCTCCTCCACCCCCTCAGCCAGTCTGGGATTGTTCCCCACAGAACACACCCTGAGGACCTTGGCTGGCCCAAAAACACCTCTCCTATGGACCCCAGTCCAGAGAACACTGCTCAGCCTCTAAGCCTATGGTCTGGCAGGGCAGTCAATCCCCTGCCCCCTTTCCTGCCGCAGAATAACATCTGTGGAGCCGCACGGAGGCTTGTCGGCTCATGCTGACGTTTTAAAGCGATTGCTCCTCATTTTCACCCGGAGCAGCCCCTGCACTTTGAGAGTCACACATTTCCTTATTGATGTTCGTCCTCCTGCACTGGTTTGTTATTGTAGGGTCACTCGCAAGTGCTGGGCTGCACATGCTGGTTTGTTATTGTAGGGTCGCTCACAAGTGCTGGGCTGCACATGCTGGTTTGTTATTGTGGGGTTGCTCGCAAGAGCTGGGCTGCACATGCTGGTTTGTTATTGTAGGGTCGCTCACAAGAGCTGGGCTGCACATGCTGGTTTGTTATTGTAGGGTCGCTCGCAAGTGTTGGGCTGCACGTGCTAGTTTGTTATTGTAGGGTCGCTCACAAGTGTTGGGCTGCACATGCTGGTTTGTTATTGTAGGGTCGCTCGCAAGAGCTGGGCTGCACATGCTGGTTTGTTATTGTAGGGTCGCTCACAAGTACTGGGCTGCACATGCTGGTTTGTTATTGTAGGGTCGCTCACAAGAGCTGGGCTGCACATGCTGGTTTGTTATTGTAGGGTCGCTCACAAGTGCCGGGCTGCACGTGCTGGTTTGTTATTGTAGGGTCGCTCACAAGTGTTGGGCTGCACATGCTGGTTTGTTATTGTAGGGTCGCTCGCAAGAGCTGGGCTGCACATGCTGGTTTGTTATTGTAGGGTCGCTCACAAGAGCTGGGCTGCACATGCTGGTTTGTTATTGTAGGGTCGCTCACAAGTGCTGGGCTGCACGTGCTGGGTTGTTATTGTAGAGTCGCTCGCAAGTGTTGGGCTGCACGTGCTAGTTTGTTATTGTAGGGTCGCTCACAAGTGTTGGGCTGCACATGCTGGTTTGTTATTGTAGGGTCGCTCGCAAGAGCTGGGCTGCACATGCTGGTTTGTTATTGTAGGGTCGCTCACAAGTACTGGGCTGCACATGCTGGTTTGTTATTGTAGGGTCGCTCACAAGTGCCGGGCTGCACGTGCTGGTTTGTTATTGTAGGGTCGCTCACAAGTGTTGGGCTGCACATGCTGGTTTGTTATTGTAGGGTCGCTCGCAAGAGCTGGGCTGCACATGCTGGTTTGTTATTGTAGGGTCGCTCACAAGAGCTGGGCTGCACATGCTGGTTTGTTATTGTAGGGTCGCTCACAAGAGCTGGGCTGCACATGCTGGTTTGTTATTGTAGGGTCGCTCGCAAGAGCTGGGCTGCACATGCTGGTTTGTTATTGTAGGGTCGCTCACAAGTACTGGGCTGCACGAGCTGGTTTGTTATTAGAGGGTTGCTCTTGAGTTCCAGGTCACACGCATTGGTTTGTTATTGTCAGGTTGCAACTAAGTGCTGGCCTGTACCTGCTGGTTTGTTATTGTAGGGTCGTTCACAAGCACAGGGCTTCAAATACTGGTTTGTTATTGTAGGGTTGCTCCTGAGTGCAGGCCAAGGGCACTGCTTTTACTGTTGGAGAACATAAGGAAGAACAACAATGCAGATTTCAGTAGAGAGTGCAGCGTGGGTGTGTCTGACTGTCTGCACTGTCCTGGACACAAAATGGCTGCCTGACTCCGCAGTGAACAGAGCCCTTTGTAATTCAAAGGGGCAGTGCACAGAAAACGCCATCATCACCCCAGCTAAACACTTCACAAGGCGAGAGCAAGTATCAGAGCGGGGAGAGGGAAGGGACTAGAAGCTGAGGAGAAGGTATAAGAAGGAACTGACAGTGGTGGAGTGGTCCTGGTCTCTCTCTGGGGGGGAGAGGGAGCTGGGGAAGTACGGAGGGGGGTGAGATCTACAGGGGGAACATCCCCATTTTGCTGTCAGCCGGTTTCTCTGCATGTCACATGGCGGGGACCATTGGGGGTTAACGTAGCCTTAGAGCGGGGAGAGCAGAAACCTGCCGCCCACAGCTAGGGAGAGCAGCTGGAAGCACTTTCAGGATGTGGCCGTGGGAAGCAGGCGCAGGCTGGAGCTGACTCTGGGGCAGGGGAGAGGTGTCTGGAACGCAGAGGCCGGACACAGCCAGGCTCCGGGTGGACACGGGCCGAGCTGCAAGCAGCTTTGGCCACCCTGGTAGCAGATGAATCTCCCAGCATGCCGCGCTTTGCTTCCAGATCCCATTGTCCTGGAGAAGGGCGGGGAAGGCTGCTCCTTGGCGCGGGGCCCCAGGTCTGACTGGATGGCGAGGAGGCGCAGCCTGCCTGGAGCTGGGAGCGCTGGGCTCCTGCTGGGGATGACTCAGGCAGGCCGACGACTGTCTGGTTTCGCCTCCAAACAGCCAAAGAGGGGTCTCTGTGGTGTGTGATGGAGGCAGAGCCATGCTGAGGCCTGTGCAGCCAGTGACCTACCTCCCACCGAGCAGAAGCGAGGTCCAAATGTCAAGAGATGGCAGCTGTATCAGGCGGAGGCAGGATCCCCGGGTGGAGAACACCCTGCCAGGTCACAGGTGCAGCGACTGGGAGGACGGGAGGAGACGCACGACCTTTCCCAGCACCTCGATCCGAGGCTGTTGGCGCAGGCATGCTGGCTGACCGTAGGGCGCTCTCGCAGACAGCCAGGGCCCAAGCTATGCAGGGCTTCGCAGAGCCAGGCCCTCCCTCCCAAATGGGCAGCCCCCTGCAACACATTCAGACGTCACCCCCTCGGCGGGCCAAGGTCACTGTGGTAGGGGGGTGGATGGGGAAGCGAAATGGCCCCTGTACCAGGTCAGGTGGCGATGCAAGAGGCAGCCGGGGGCGTCTTGGGTGCCGGCGCTCTCAGAATGCAGCGCAGGCTCTGTTCGTGTCAGGGAATGTTTATTGAGAGCATCCAGGCGTTAGGTATCGACCGGTGTCTGCATCCCCCTGCCAGCTCCCTCCACGCTCCCGCCTGTTTTGAGTGCACGGTCAGACCCCACCGCCAGATCCATGTGCTGGATGTGTACGATCCTTTCTGGTGTGCGGAGAGGGTTGGAGGATGTCAGTAACTCGCCAGAGGCTCTGGGTCTATTGCAGGTGGGATAGGTGAGGTTCTGTGGCCTGCGATGTGCAGAGGGTCAGACTAGATGATCACGATGGGTCTTTCTGGCCTTAAAGTCTCTGAGTCTAGGGTTTGCAGGGAACACAACGACGGGTGGCCTGAATATGATTCAAGGGGGGTGCAGGAATCCCTTCCTGAACTCACCATGCACACGGCTGCCTGCCCAGAGCGAGAGGCAGCCATGTTGTGTCCCGCTCTGTGCAGATTGTCAGAGGAGATGCATACGCACACTGCGCTCTCTCCTGCAGTTTTGTCCTTCCTACTTGCGCTGCACTCTTGATCCACAATCAGCGCTGCTCGAGACGGCAGCCCCCATTCGCTCTTCGCACATGAAGAAACTTGCTCCCTGCAGTCCCACCCAAGCCTGGCTCTGTGGGAGCAGTTCCCCAGTAGTTGGGCGGGGAACTGTAAGTAGAGGCTGATTATGAGAGGTGCCCACATCCAGGGAGCGGGTGCGAGGAGGCAGGGAACAACAAGACTCCTTCCTGGCAAGAATCCTGTCCTACTCTGATCACCAGGAGCCCGTCTGAGAGCCAGCAATCTATTCCACACTGGCCGCCAAAGAGCTTGGTGATGGGCGCAGCATAAAACTTACCGCAGGCCAAGAGCTCAGGCAGCCACACGGGGCAGTGACAGCGCTAAGGGTCTGTCTCCACCGCAGTGAGAGGTGTGACAGCGACATGCGAACACACACCCGCGCTAGCAGATACCAACAGCAGTGAAGCGGCAGCGGCAGCACAGGGGACCCTGGGCACATGACGTCCAACGGCTAGCCCGCACTGCCACGGCTTCACCGCTTGTGCCCCAAGCTCCAGTAAAGCTAGCTCGGGAACGTCCACGCAGGCAGCCGTCACACCTCTGATCCAGTGGAGACGTAGCCTGAGACACTGGCCAGCCCCAGCCATTCCGAACCAGCCCCTGAGAGGGGAAGGCCTCTTTCGCCCACTCGTCCCCTCCTGAGCCGGCTTTGCTGCTTGAAAACATATCCTCGGTATTTCTGCAGGAACAAAACACAGCCTCCCCCGCCCTCCGGGCTCCGGTTACTCCAGATGCCGTCACCGCGCCCGGATCAGCGCCTTTCCCACTGCTCTCAGTGCAGCTGTTTCTGACTCCGACAGCTCGGCCTCTCCTCCTTCAAAACAAAGCTGTGCAGGGCGCTATTAACTCCTTATGTCCCTTTGCCCCGCTCCCGAGCTCCTCGGCAGCGACTGATCCGCCAGCTCGGCTGTCTGCAGCCAGGCGCATTCGGGCTCCCGGCCCCAGACACGGGCTCGCTCGCCCCTGAACGAAGGCATCGGGGCAGGTTTATTTCCAGACCCGTGGGAGCAATAGGGAATGTTTCCAGAGGGTGGAAGCTACAGAAGCAAAGCTGGGGATTCTACGTCACAGCAGCGTCCGTCAGGGAATACAGATGCCAAGGGGTACGGGAGCTCAGAATCAGCCCGCCTGGGTTCGACTGGCAGTTTCGAACTTCCCAGAAGCAGGTACCCAGCCAGTCTGGCTCTGTACCGTTTGCCACAGGCCCCGCAAGCGTCTGAGTATCAAATAAGGGCTGGATTTCACAGATGGCTACAAAAGAGCCCCCTTTCCACCAGCCAGCCAATGGGAATCTGCACTGATACCTCGATCAGCTCCTCCGTCCACACCTTTCTGTCCATCTTCAGGCTCCGCACTTTGGTGATGCTCGGCCCCAGCCCCCGATGTTCTCCTGTGGGTCAGAAAACAAAAGCAAACGTCTCATTAGGGACAGCAGCACGGCCTCATGGTCTGAGCATGAGTCTGAGAGCCAGGAATTCGGCAGCCAAGCAGTGGCTCTGCTCGGTGGCCCCGGGTTAGTGCTGTAGCCTCTCTGCCTCAGTTTTCCCATCTGCAGAAGGGGATAACGGTATCAGGTACGGCGAAGTTATCCTGCTAAGTGCCGGGTAAGCCTCCCCGCTCCTTCATGCCTCCACTTTACCCCGGAGGGTGCCGCTCGAGACAGGAGAACACTTCAGTCTCCCTGGTTTTTCCAACCCGTGGCGGTTTTCTGATGCAGACAACCGCCAAAGAATCACAGCGAGTAGAGTGGGAACAAGATCTGCATTGCTGGGTCACCTCCAGCCCGTCGCCTTGGCCACTGGGAACTGGACTAATACCATCTGCTCAGGGCTTGTCTACACTACAGGGCTTCTGCTGGTAAAGCTACTCCTGTACAGCTTTGCCAGCAGAGCCCCCTAGTGGAGAGGCAGCGCATGCAGCACTCCGCCAGCTCCCTGAAGCCAACACAAGTGCTCGTCTGCCAGCAGAGCTGTGTCTCCACCAGGGGAGCTGCCGGCCCAGCTGTGTCAGTGAGGGGGGTGATTGGTTTCACATTCCTAGCTAACACAGCTAGGCTGGCAAGACTTAGAAGCCTGGACACGCTTAATGACAGACACTCCTGAAAGGGCCCCTCAGGGCTCCGCTGCGGCTGGCGGGTTGCTCAGTGAAGTCCCGCTGTGACTTTGGAGCCCCCGCCCCGAGCGGAACGTGCGCTTGGGCGATAAGCAGCCTTGTCTGGACCCGGCTGCAGCTGTCCCGGCACGGATCCTGCGTCAGAAGGACTCTGATGTCCCTAAAAAGAACAGGAGTACTTGTGGCACCTTAGAGACTAACAAATTTATTAGAGCATAAGCTTTCGTGGACTACAGCCCAAAATCTGATGTCCCTGTTTCTGAGTTAGGAAGAATCTCCCTCTGGAGGAGGCAATTCCACAAGTGTCCACTAGGGGGGTTCCTGACCCTGCCTCCAAAATGGCTGAGACAGGCACAAGTCTGACCTAGCTGGGCAATTCCTAAGGAGGGCGAGAAGGATCGGCCCAGTCCGGGGTGCTGGAGGAAGAGGCAAAGCCCAGTCCCATTGCTGAAGCCAGGGAGGCACCATGCTCTAAGCTCACTGGCCCAGCTGTGGAGCTGGGCCGCTCTCCCACCACCGTCCCCACGGCTCGCGCCACCTGGTCTCGGCCCGTACCTGCGCATCTCTTGCAGATGACGACACAAAGGTTGACGGAGGCCCAGTCGGGTTTGGGCGACCCGCAGTCTGCGCAGAACCGGTTTGCCTCCACCGACCAGATCTTCTCTGCTACCTCTGAGTTGGAGAGGGCCTCGGCGATGGACTGCTGCATGGCCTCCACCCACTCGTCCTTCTCCTGGTCCGAGTCTGCCGAGAAGCTGAAAGACACCAGAGAGCCGTGTGGGGGAACTGAGTGGCTGGGGAGAGACCCGTGCTGTACGGCGGGGGGAGGGATCAGCACCCGTGGGGCACGGCACCTAGACCCCCCCCTCACCTGAAGATCCTGTAAGGCGTCGTCAGATCAAATCCTCTTCTGTCCACGTCCTTCACATTCCCCACATTCATCTCAATGTAAGTGATTCCGATCCCCTGTCGATAATCCTGACGGGGCAAGAACAGCCAGGAAAGGGTTAAAAACCAATAGTACGGGACTCACAGTGTCACTCCAGAGGCACCTACGGCTGTTCTGCATGTGGGAGCAAAGCCGCCAAGTGAGAAGGGGGCAGTGCACACACTCCAGCCCTGGGCACCCAGCCTGCAGGTGCCAATACCAGCCCTATCGCACCCAGTGCTGGCAGTGCCCTGGTCACTGCTGGGGCCCTCGAGCCCCGGAGGCGTGTCGTGGTGACTGGCCTGCACAGATAACCTAACTGGGAGCTCAACTGGGGCAAAGCGCATGGAAGTTTCTGAAGGGTCACAATCACCTGGACCAACAAAAGGCGATAGGATCAGGTGCAAAAGGGAGACAGACGGATCCAATGAGACCACCCAAGAAAGGCCTCCGGCTATAACTCAAGCACTGGGTTACGATCACACCTGGCAAACCAGAGCAGCGTGGGACCAGAAATCAACGGCTCAAACAAGAGCAGCGCAGGACTGGAAATCAGTGGAACGAAGTTGGTGTGTGGGAAACGAGGCGGAATCGGTGTACGAGATAATGAGGGGATGGGCCGTTCCGCCCGTCACTCCCTTCTGGGGTTCTGAAAAGGAAACGGCGTCTGGGGGCAAATTAGCAGCTATCTGCCAACGATCACTGGAGTGAGCTTTAGCATCATGGCTGCCACTCCCACCGTCTCCTGGGACCCCAGGATCCATCACAGCACCACTGGGCCGCCTTCACTGTCCTGATCCCAAGAGAGGTCCTGACCACACTGGGCCGAGAGCAAACACCTCCTGGGATGTGAGAGTTTGTAAAACACCCCCCGTCTCTGCCCCCCGTGTGTCCTCTTCCTTCCTCCCCTTATTTCTTCTCTTTCCTATCCCTCTCCTTGTTAATGCTGTCTGATCAGAGCTAGGCGTAGCCAAGACTGTATTTTGCAACACAGCTGCAAGCCTGGGACCAGAATGAGGCAGATAAAAGCAATGCTGTACACAGCCCGATGCTGGTACGCGTTTGCCAGGTGGGTGATAAGACCAAGACCATGTGCTGGGCCTGCGTCCTTCCAGCAGTGAGGTTGCAAATGAGTCAGGCCCAGAGACAGAAGCTGCATTTTCTCTTTCCTGCCCTTTTTCTCTCCCCTTTTGTGTGTCTCTCTTGTGTTGCCTTAGGAAACAGGACAGGACTTTAGCACCAGCAGTTCCAGCCCATCTCAGGTGACTTCCTCTCTTTCCCCCCACAAGGACAGCTATTACCGTCTTTGATACCACCTCCGAAGACTGACAAACAAGGAAGTTTCCTTATAGAAACTTTTTGCAGCTCAAGGGCAAGGGAACAATGTTGTGGTTAAAAGAAAAGCTCCTTAATATATTGCATTTCAAATGCTTTAACTGTTTGTTCTTCTTTCCTGTATCTTGAATTAGAGGTTACAAAGGATTTTTAATGGTGTGTTTGCCATAGAACTAAGCATGAAGTCCTTGAGAGATGTCCAATCTCTGGCTTCCGGAGTATGCTCATCGGGTCTCAACTTCGCTGGGTCAGATCCGTGGGCCGCATGGAGGTTTCCTATATACTGAAAGCTGTGCTCTATGGCCAACTGAGTGCTCTAAGGATTGACCCATCCTCAGATATAAAGACACCTTGAAGGCCAACCTCAAAGCACGCAAGATGAATATGAGTGAATAGCAGAACACTGTTGCAAGAAAGCAAACATCATTCTGGGATGCATTAACAGATATGTTGTGAGCAAGACATGAGAAGGAATTCTTCCGCTCTACTCCGCTCTGATTAGGCCTCATCTGGAGTATTGTGTCCAGTTCTGGGCAACACATTTCAGGAAAGATGTGGGCAAACTGGAGAAAGTCCAGAGAAGAGCAACAAAAATGATATAAGGTCTAGAAAACATGACTTGTGAGGGAAGATTGAAAACACTGGGGTGGTTTAGTCTGGAGAAGAGAAGACTGAGAGGGGACATGATAACAGTTTTCAAGTACATAAAAGATGATACAAGGAGGAGGGAGAAAAATTGTTGTTCTTAACCGCTAAGGATAGGACAAGAAGCAATGGGCTTAAATTGCAGCGAGGGAGGTTTAGGTTGGACATTAGGAAAAACTTCCTAACGGTCAAGGTGGTTAAGCACTGGAATAAATTGCCTAGGGAGGTTGTGGAATCTCCGTCATTGGAGATTTTTAAGAGCAGGTTGGACAAACACCTGTCAGGGATGGTCTAGATAATACTTAGCCCTGCCTCAGTGCAGGGGACTAGACTAGACGACCTCTCGAGGTCCCTTCCAGTCCTATGATTCTAAGACAGACGTTAAAACCTGGGAACTCGTTGCACTGGACAGACCCAGATGGAAGGTCTGTGCCATGAAGCTGTGTCCACCTTTCAGGAGCAGCATGCGAGGTCTTTGTAGAAGAGTCTGTGCCAGGCTTAAAGAGACCACAGTCTGCAGAGTTCCTTCAAGTCACGTTGCAGACAACTCTCCCCTCCTGGTGAGACAGGGCGGAGGGGAGCAGGGCTAGGGCACATCAGGGGGCACCGCAAATGGCCGCTTCGCACTCCCACCTCCAGCGCAACTCGCACCCGGGTCCTGCGCCCCTCTGTTACCTAGCAGCTCTGTGTTCTTGGGGAACCAGGGCGCAGTACCTAGCCTGTCTGACTCATGAAAGACCTTTTCCACGCCAGAGCCTCTGCTTGAGCCAAAACCGATCAGAAGAAAGACTTACAAAAAGCAATGAAAAGGCCGTGGGAGACACACCTAAACCCCTGGGAGAAGGGTGACAGGTTTAAGGAAACTCCCCTAGCCTCATTTGCATCAAAGATGGGACAAGGAGGCATCTCCATTAGCATACAGAATGGATAACAGAGATTCCAAGGAAAGAACCGCACGGAACTCTGGGACCAGCAAAGGAGGGAAGCACGGCATCATGGGGGATCTCTGCTCCAGATGTTAATGAGCCCACGCCTGCACACACCCAGCTCAGGAGTTATCAGACCAATTCCAGGAATAAATCCTTTATTGGTATCCAAAATAGTGAAGCTCCCTAAGTGCATTGTGAGCTCCCTCCAAGGAACACCACCCAAAGCCAGGAATGATCAGCTCCCATTGTCTAGCCTGAACAAAACAACTTTGGTATCTCCTTTGTTTACACATAAACAAATCTAGTGATCCCCCTTGAACCATTGTTGTTTCTCTACAAAAACCCCTACCCATGCTCAGGAAAGTGTTCTGATGCCTGGATCCAAAATCTGCATCAGTTCCATTGGACTTCATCTTCTCCTGACTGATCGTTCTGGGGCTCTGCCTGTCTCCAGCACTCCGGACCCTCAGCTACCACCACCACCAGGGACCCCCGATGGATTCAAGCTTCACGGAGTGGTGAGAATCCAGCTCTCTCTCTCTCTCTCTCGGTATAGCCTTCTGACCCTGACTTGTGTGATCAGTTATAGTTTTCTAAACCTGACTTTTATGATCAAATATAAGTTAGATTTAATATTATAACAGTTCTGTTTGTTTGGCTCCCCTATGGTTATTACCAGCAATAAATAACTTTCATGGTTAAGCTGGTTGCTTCTCTCTCTCTCACTTCCCCTCCCTGCTTCCCGCCCCTCCGCGGGTGTTTTTTGGTTTCCTCATTCGCTCTGCAGCAACGCTCCTCGTACCTAACCTAAAAGATCCCTGCAGCGCCCAAAAATCCTGTGGGGTTTGCTCATCAAGTGGGTCACTACCAGACAATTGTAACATGAAAGTGGGGATAGGGGCGTGCGGAACCTGGGACATATGAGGGTGACAGCTTGAAGGTGCTGCTCGACCCAGCCTGCTGAGTCCACGGACATATTAGGGGTCAGCTTGAGAGTGCTGATTAACCCAGTCCTTTCAGATGTGCTCTGTTAATGTGTGTGTTCATCTGATTCTGGGCCTGGAAGAACCCAGCCCTGGGGAACCTAGGTCCTGCAGGATAGCTCCATTGGGAGGGACTTGCAGCAGGGAGAAGTAGAGCTCCGTATGAGAACACACGTGACACAAGCAGTACATTGATAGAATTACAGAACCCCCTTCCCCTCCTGAAGAGTAACCCGAATAAATGAGTGTACCCCAAAGTAACAGGCAAAGCTGGCAACACCTCTCTGCGCTGAGGGACTAAACTCCTGGTCTGATCCCCACTTCCCAACACTTCTTGGAGGACGGATGGGACTACGGGGGTCAAAGGGCTGGGCCAGAGAGCCGGGTTCATTTCCTGCTCTGCCCTGACTCCCTGCGGGACCTCGGGCACAACCCTTCATCTACCCGCTGCCTCCACTGCCCATGTGTAAAATGAGCCATCCGTTCCGCACGCTTTGCCTGCCTTGTCCAGTTCGAGCGCGTAGTGTTCGAGCCTATGAATGTGCAGCTCCCAGCACAATGGGGACCCAGGGTCGGGCACTAGCTGCTCCCGCTCCTACGGCTCATAATAACCTTGCTCACAAACTCTCTTGGTAGCCCCAGGGAAAGACCAAGGGAAAGGGCCCAGAGGGAGCAGACGCAGGGGAGGAGGGCGGGAGCAGGCAAGGAGCGAAGTGGGGATGGCATGAAGGAAGAGGAGGAAGTGGGAGGAGAAAGAAGGGCGTAAGAAGCGATTCGAGTTGGGCCGTGACCCCAGCCCCCGTCCCTTGGCAGGGGTCTGAGCTGTTGCATTTCAATACCCCTGGAAGGAGACAGCCTCCGCGGATACAGACCTCAGCGTTCTTGTACAGGAAAACCTTATCTCCAGCTACCACCACGTACAGCTTGTTCTTAAAGCCCCGCAGCTCCAGCAGCCCGCACTTGTCCACCGAGTCCAAGGCGCCGGTGGGCGGCTGGAACAGGGATATCCTATTCAAGCCCTTGAACTTCCGCTCGTCCACCATCTGCTGGAGGGTCCTCATCCACTCGTTACGATCCGCTGCAGGGCAGACGGGGCTCAGGGTCAGCTGGGAGCCGGGCCTGCCCTCAGACCCGAGGAGGAGCTCCAAAGTTGGTGCGCACATTGGGCAGAGGCCCCCCCCCGCTCACTGGGGACACATGCGGGGGCACCGGGGGACGAGAGCGTGGATTTCCAGCTTGGCCCTTTGCAGAGCAGCAAGGGCTGGCCGCGTAGAGAGGCAGCGGTCTCGACCCACCGGGCAGGGAGTGCCCCTCCAGCACCCCTCGCCGCTCAGCAGGAAGCTGCCCCCCCGGCTCTTCTGGGGGGCCAAGCAGGGGGAAAGAGCGGGAAATTCGGTCACTGCCCCCAAAGCTCTTAGCTGCTTTGGATGTTGGTCTGGACCGAGAGTGACTTGCTGGAAGAAGACGGAGCCAAAGCTCAGCTAAAGGAGGGCGAAGGGGTGGGGAGGGCGTGGTGCCATCCTCGGGGTATGATCATCAGGAGGGAGAGGGATTACTGAGGTGGGGGGCAGAGGGGTCAGTGGGCAATAACCAGGAGCAATGGGACCGGAGTGAGTAAAGGGAAATGACAGCTGACTCCTGGGAACCCTCTCCTGCCAGTGGGGTCCACCAGGCTGTGGAATGGTCTCCCCACAGGGCTGTGGGGGGGAAGCGCCTGTCCCTGGGGACCCCAACCTGAGCAACATACAAGGGAACAGAGGGACTGAGAGCGCCCACATCTCTTACCCGTCACCAGCATAGGGGGTTCAGTTATTGAACAGCTCCCCAAAGCAGGCGGGAGAAAGAGGAGCAGCTGCTTCCCTATTCTCTGCTTCCTTCTCCCCATCCTACAGGTGCCAGCCCTGGAGAAACCCGCGCCACGAGCGACACTGCGGGGCTCCCTGCACTCACCATCGCTCTCAGCCCGGAAGGCGAAGGTCCTGTTGTTAGTGATCACCTCGAATTTCTGGTCCCCGATGCTGGCCACGCGGGCTATTGAGGTCACCGGAATGAAGCGCTTGGAGTACGTGTCCTGCAGCAGAGAGTCACACGGGTCACAACCACCCCCCCAGAGACACAGCAGGAAGGTAACAGACCCAAGGAAACACCATGTGCTAGCACTATCTGAGGCTGAGTGCCCCATCACTGCCAACATCAGCCCTACCCATAGTCCGGAGACACCCCCCAGCACCGTCACTGAGCAGGGGGGTCAGCCCCCTTCTGTTAACCTCAGTCCCTCTTGGACAGGGTATCCTTACCCACTCCCTGTACTAAAGCAGTGCCCCGCATTCCTGTGCACTGTTAAAAACTTCTACTGCCTTCCACCCCAGAGGTGGCTGCATTCCACACCCACTCTGGCAGTAAGTGGAACCTTCCATGACTACAAGCAGATGAGAATCCCTGCGCCAATCCTGGGCTGACTCAGAGACAAGAACGCCACCACCTGCAGCGTCAACACTACTCTTTACATCACCCTGGATCTGCAGGGGGGCGGTCTCCCATCCACCTTCTGACCAGGCCTAGCGCTGCTTCGCTTGGGAGCTCTAGTTCACAGCCCAACTGTGCGATGCAAGTTATTATCACTCTGTACTGGTTTCTAGAAAGCAGAGGGGAACCCGAACCAGAAGAGCACGTCCCCATCCCTGGGGGAAGCTCCAAACCACATGTCAGTCCCACCCTGGGTGGCAGGTTTCAAAGACAAGCAATCTAGATTAGGTACCTACACAGCCCCACAATGGCAGTATCTGAGCACCGCACAACCTTTAATGCATTTCTCTTCCACCTGGCAGGGCGGGGCTAGTATTCGCCACTCAGATGAAGAACTGAGGCCCAGAAAGGCTAAGTGGCTGGCTCACGGTCACACAGAAAGTCTGTGACAAAGCGGGGCATTGAACTCAGAGCTCTCAAGGACCAGGCTAGCGCCCTCCCTACCCTCTGGCCCAGCCTGCCTCCCCACTCACCTTTTCGCTATCAAAATAGCGGAGGTAGTCGGCATCTAGCTTCACCCAGCGCTTCTGGTAGATGTATGAGCTGTAACGGGATGGGAACGGCTGGTTAGCCTTGGCGAGCTAGCAGTGCCAGCGGGGAATGCAGGGGCTCCTGACTGCTCCCTTAGCGAGCCAAGCTCAAGGAGGTAAGAGCATGGACGCTTGAGAAACACGCACCGGGGTAATCTGCCCCAAAGGACTTGCAACGTACCCAGCTGGACGGCATAGGAAGGGCGGGCTAGACACACAGACATGCTTTTCCTGCTTGATAGTATAGACCCCTGCCCACCTGCTCCCCGCCTAGCTGTTTAAATGCAGGCCGGTATCTCGCAAGCAGCAGGGCATCCCAGAGAAGGGGTATGCAGGAGGCCAGAGCAGCCGTCATGTGGATCAGTGCGGGGGTGGGGAGGCGCCCCCCGTGTGAGGAGAATGTGTCTCCCGTGCACTAGGGAACCGGGGGTGCCAGGGACCCGTGCCCCCCCATTTTCCCATATGTGCTGTGGGAAAGACATGATCATAGAGGCGACACGTGGGTGGGGCATGTGGGGTCTCCCCAGAATGCGGCCAGCAGCAGCCTTTCGGCCGGGTGGAGGGGTAAGGGATGAGCTGGTCCGTCAGAGCTCATCCCTTCTCCCCCTGTGGTTGGAAGCAGCTCCAATCCCTTCCCATCGCACAGGGCCTCCAGGTGGCTAAAGCCTCCAGGCCGCTGCTGGCCACTAACATAGTCCAGCTGCCTCCCGTCCCTCCGGCTGTAGCGCGGGCAGGAAGGGGTTGAGCCCTAAGGAAGCGTTGTGCATTAGGGCCCCAGGGAACCTGACTGCAGGGGCTTCGGCAGCTGGCCGGAGGTGGCTCAGCAGGAGAGGGCGCCCCCTGCAGGAGGAGCAGCGCCTCACGTGGCTGCTGCCTTGCGGACAAAGCAGTCCCTGGGGCCGGGACCCGGACCAAGCAGGGGGTGAAATGGGTGCTCCTGCGGATCCCATTCGGGATGGGAATGGGCTGGAAATCTCCTCCTCCCCCCAGCAATGTTGAGAACTAAAGTTGTCTTTTTTTTTTTTTATCTGTCCGTACTATAATTAGACCTTCAATACGGTAATGTGGCGACACTGTGTATTCTGGCTATTTAGGTGACAGCTATACTCTGCGGGGTATTTGAGAATTATTTTAATTCCTCCGCCACTTTGGCCTTGCGCCCCCCCCCCGCCCCCCCCCCCCCACTTCTACAAAGGCTCCGGGGCCCCTGCTCCTGTGGCTCTTTGCAGCACATGACAGTAGAACACGGCGTGATTGAATTATTAACCAATCGACGTTATTAACCAATCAGGATGCTTTTACTATGTCATAAGCCCACTGTAGTTGATAAAATAATATTTGGCCAGTCATCTTGCTGTGAGAATAATATGTAGAGATATAGGCACTAAATATTACCCGTCATACTGTTTAAATCTGACTATGTACGAGAGTAAATGAAACCAGGAATTCACAGGACTGTTTTGGGGAATGCTGATCGCTAACTTGGCTCCTGAACCACTGAGCTCTGAGTACAGTAACTCCTCGCTTAATGTTCTAGTTCTGTTCTTGAAAAATGCGACTTTAAGCAAAACAATGTTAAGCGTATCCAATTTCCCCATAAGAATTAATGTAAATAGGGGGGAGGTTAAGTTCCAGGGAAATTTTTTTCACCACACACAAGACTATTTTATATATATATATACAGTATAAGTTTTAAACAAACAATTTAATACTGTCCACAGCAATGATGATCGTGAAGCTTGGTTGAGGTGGTGGAGTCAGAAGGTGGGATATTTCCCAGGGAATGCCTTACTGCTAAATGATGAACTAGCACTTGGCTGAGCCCTCAAGAGTTAACACGTTGTTAATGTAGCCTCACACTCTACAAAGCAGCACGAATGGAGGGAGGAGACACAGCTTGGCAGAGAGAGACAGAGACACACACTGTGTGTGTGAGAGAGAGAGAGAGACGCGCATTGCCCCTTTAAGTACACTGACCCCACTCTACGTACATTGCCTTTTTAAGTAGATCAGCAAGTTGAGACAGCAGCTGCTGCCAGCAAGCTCCCTCTGTCCTGAGTCCTGACATGTTCTGCCCTGCTCTATAGAGATGGGGTAAGCAGGGTGCAAGAGCGGGGGGAAGGGGACACCTTGACCTTAGCGCCCCCCAATCTCCCACACAGCACGCAGGAAGCTCCCAGAGCAGCTCCAAGGCAGAGGGCAGGAGCAGCACACAGCAGTGGGGGGAGGGACAGCTAATTGCCCGGTAATTGCTAGCCTGCTGGGCGGCTGCCACACAGGGAACTTAGGGGAGCGGGGAGCTGATGGGGGGCTGCCGGTCCACCCTGGTTCCAAGCCCCCAGCAGCTACCTCCAACGGGCTGCTCTTCCTGCAAGCAGTGGACAAAGCAGGTGGCTGCCAGAAGACATTATAAGGGAGCATTGCGCAACTTGAAACGAGCATGTTCCCTAATTGATCAGCAACGTAACACGGTTAACCGGGACGACGTTCAGTGAGGAATTACTGTATCCCTGCTCTAGGGGATGTTTCCACCATCCCTCCCCATTCCCCGATTTCCCTCTTACTGCCTTTGCTCAGCCAGTGCTTTCCACTGGCCCAGCCCTGCCAAGAGTTATCTGGGCCTCCTCAGTGTCACATGGACAACGAGAACTCCCCTCTCCCGTTCCCGAACCTGCCTGGGCACGGAGCAGCCAGCAAGTTCACCCTCAACGTGGTGCCGTCGCTCCCAGCTGGCGAGGCCAGGCCCCATAATCCCACACACGTACATTGTAAAAGCCTGCTCTCCCCACCGCTCACCCCACCATAGACTGCCAGCCCGGCTGCTTTGCGCCTGCGAGGCCGTTCGTTCACTCTCTGTATCTCAGGCCATATGGGCAGGGATTCTCGGCTGGTGAGTTCTGCTGTCTCTTTCTGGTCAGTTTCACCAGCCGGCTCTGTCAGCTCAGGTCTGGCTCACAGCACTGTGCAATCACTAGTTTCTCAGGAATAATTTAAAGGAAGATTGATACGTGTATTAGGGTGCATAAGCCACCCTTAAAAGACACTAGCCATAGGGCAGGGGCCTAAGCTCTGTGGGCTCAGGGAAGACAGGGCAGGAACAGGTTGCCACAACAGTTCCACCACCAGCAGGAGACCTTTGAACAAGACGCTTTATTGGGGGAGGGGAGTGGCTAATAAATCAACCATCCCTTGAAAGCCAAACATACAGCGATCTCTCCGTGCGTCCGGTACACAGCCGAGCCTGTATACCGCCCTGCTCTGACTCCATTGACATCATCCCTGAACCACCACTGTCCCCCAGTCTCTCCAGACTTCAGCATGTGCAGACAGCCACGGCCCGAGCCCTGAAACATACAGCACCCGCACCCCCCGTCCTCCGACTGCTCCAACAGCTCCCCGCTCGCTTCAGGGTCCAGGCTGAAATCACACTGCCTGGGTGAGATTCTCTACCCTCCTTTGCCCCTTTGGGTCACTCAGGGGGTGCAGTGGAGCAGGACAGCGGCCACACTGGGCCGGCTGAGACTCCCCCCAACACAGGGACATTCTCAATGGACACAGAGCCAGTGTAGCCCTAGCTGGTCCCTACAACACACCCAGTCTTGCCCCAAGGTGGGGCAGCATGCTGGGGTTGGGAATGGGACAAAAGACTTGGCAATCTATTCTCAGCTGTAGTCAGTCCCTTGAAGAGCTGGCACAAGTTAGAGCAACCCCAGGGCTTCTCTCACCGGCTCCAGGGCTGGGGACTGTGCACATGCTCCATGAGAATCAGGGAGCCAGGACCCACCGTCCCCTCTGGGCATTGTCTGTTACGGGCTTTCTTGCACCTTCCTATGAAACAACTGGCACCATCAGAAGCAGGAGACTGGCTAGACAGAGCATGCTCTGAATCAACCCGGTAGCTCCTGGCTTGCCACTGCTCTGTGAAGGCAGTAAAATATTTACCTCATGGGGCCTGATCTCACAATAGCTATGGCTAGATTAATCATTAATATGGGAACTCTCTCTCTCTCTCTCTCTCACACACACACACACACACACACACACACACACACACACACAGAGTCCCAAGACACACATCCCAAGTTAGTTACTAGGGCCTGGTCTACACTAAAACATTATATCGGCTTAACTACATTGCTCAAAGCTGTGAAAAATCTACATCCCTGAGCGGTGTAGCTGACCTAAGTCCCTGTATAGGGATAGCCATAGGTTGATGGAAAAATTCTTCTGTCACCTAGCTACTGCCTCTCAGGGAGGTGGATTACCTACACCCGTCAGCAGCGCAGCTGTGACTAGCAGCTGCAGCATTTCAAGTGTAGATAAGCCCTCAGCCAAGCAAACACAACAGACAGTCTGCCAATGTCCTGTGACTGCAGTCCTATGTTAACAAGCCACTTCACCTTGAATGGTCCCTTAGAACAGGGGCTCTCAACCTTCCCAGACGACTGTACCCCTTTCAGCAGTCTGATTTGTCCTGCGTACCCGCAAGTTTCACCTCATTTAAAAACTACTTGCTTACAAAATCAGACATCAAAATACGAAGTGTCGCAGCACACTAGTACTGCACAATTGCTTATTTTCTCATTTTTGCCATATAATTATAGAATAAATCAATTGGAATATAAACACTGTACTTACATTTCAGTGTATAGTCTATAGAGCAATATAAACAAGTCATTGTAGTGACTTCACTAGTGCTTTTTTCTGAAGCCTGTTGTAACACTAGGCAAATATCTAGATGAGTTGATATACCCCCTGGAAGATCTCTGCGTACCCCCGGGGTATGCGTACCCTGGTTGAGAACCACTGCCTTAGCA
The DNA here is from genome assembly GCF_027887155.1 of Malaclemys terrapin pileata. NCBI lineage: Eukaryota > Metazoa > Chordata > Testudines > Emydidae > Malaclemys > Malaclemys terrapin. Next base: position 345,037,126 of record NC_071505.1, read on the forward strand.
TATGTGTTAACTCCTTATGTTAAGCAACCTGTCCCACCTTGTACGGAGCTGTGACACTCCGAGTTCCCTTCCCAGACCTGAAGAAGAGCTCTGTGTAGGTCAAAAGCTCGTCCCTCTCACCAAAGCAAGTTGGTCCAATAAAAGACATCATCTCACCCACCTTGTCTTGCTAAAATCCCGGGACCGACACAGCTACAACAACACTGCAAACAACAAAAAACCCTCCCTCTCCCATGGAGAAACTTCTAAGGCCATGTCTACACTGTCACTTACGTCGGCAAAACGTATGTCGCTCAGGGGTGTGAAAAAAACCACACCCCTGAGCGACGTAAGTTTTGCCGGCATAAGCACTAGTGTGCCCAGCGCTGTGCTGGCAGGAGAGCTTCTCCCGCTGACAAAGCACCCACCGCTCGTTGGGCTGGCTTTATCATGTTGATGGGAGAGCTCTCTCCTGTCAGCCCAGAGCAGCTACACCAACGATCAGCTGCCTAGGTACTGCTTCTCCGCTAGTACAGACATGCCCTAATTTAGAAGCATGGGCCCTTTAAGACTAGCCTGGAGGCTGCTCCCCTCCCCGGGGTGACCAGCTGACTTACAGGAGCAGTGCGATTTCCCGGCTTCCCATTAATAAGCCAACCCAGGCATCGCTGTTGGGTAACAGGGAGGAAGTGCCACCCGCCAGCCATTCGTAAAAGCTCAGCAGTCTCTGACGCCTGGCGTTCAGTAGGGAAATACCAGCATCTCCACAGCAGAGATTAAATCAAAGCCCTCAACGGAGCGAGGAGGAAATGGATAAAGCAGAACAACTGTAGCCCAGGGCATAGGATCTGTCCAAACAAGCCAGGGCCCAAGCGGCAACTTGCTAGGAGTCTCAGGGCTGCACTTCAGTTTGTCTCTGGGCACAGGCTGCAGCTGCCTTCCTCTTTAACGCTGCCACCTGCACAGACTGCAGACCCCTCCGTCTCGAGGAAGGGCTCATACATCAAGGTGGGGCGTGGCATGCTGGGACCCGTGGTCTCCGGGTGCTGCTGCCCTTCAGAGTGACAGACAAGGGCGGCCGGAGGCTGCGTGTGACCCTGCGGGCTGCTCTTGGCCTGACGGCTCCCCGAGCCTAACGCAATCGATAGGACTAAAGGGAGGTCATGCGGGGGTGCAGTGATGAAATCAATAGCTAAACAGGAAGATTTCTCTCATTCAGCCCACAAAATGTGGGGAGATGGCTCGGGGGATGGGGGAACCTTCCTCTCTAGGCATTGACAGGCCAAGTTGGCGGGGGGACCCAGTTCACACCGACATCACCGGTCCCCTGCTCCAGAGTCAGTCTCCCAGGCTGCGCCCTTCGGAGCATTACTCACCCTTGGGGCGGGTTCTTGTCCAGCCACCCAGCTTTGATGATGGGTAAGAGCTGGGCGGGGGCGTCCAACCCCTCTGTGCTGCCGCTGTGCATGCTGGAGCTGCGGGAGGAGACGGTGCCGCTGGACTGCAGGGTGCTCAAGCCATAGTCATTCCAACAGCTGCTGTCGCTGAGGGCAGGAGCAAAGGGGGAGATGCGGTTAGGAGCGGCCCATTAACCAGGCAGCCGTGACTTGCCCACCACCCTCCGCTCTCCGGGTTTGCCTATCTTCTCTCCATACCTGTAGCCCTAGGATCAGTGTCTGAGATAGAGAAGAACCCTCCTTCCCCCTAATAGGCAGGGCTGGCTAAAGCCCGGTGCAAGCAGAGCACTTCACACTCTTGCCCCAGCCATCACCCCTCATCCGAAATGCAAAAAAGCCTGTTTGTCAGGCACAGACTTTGCCCGCATTCCTTGTCCTTGGGATAATGTATTACCCTGAGCCCAGGGTCTGGTTTAAAGCAGCAGTGCTAGCTGGGGGGCAGGGATAGGACTTGGTGTGCGTGCAGGAGTTGTACGATGACCCGCGCAGTGGGGGCCCTGATCCCGAATGGGGTCTCTGTATACTACTGGACATAAATCTGAAACAAGCGTCACCAGGCTCCCCCTCCTGGATAAGCCAAGCCCAGGGAACAGCAACCACAGGCAGGGTAAGTAATGCGAGATGGGGCTGGAATTTCACAACGCTTCCCAAGGAGAACTGGGGCTGGTTGGGCACCAGAGGATCTCTCAGTGGAGAAGTATCTGGGCTATAGCTCCTCCTTTCCAGTAGCGGGTGCAGCAAAGGGGTCGGCTTGAGGCCAGGGGCGAGTGAGCCCGGACACACGTGGGATCAAGCAGGGGCCAAATCCATCCCTGGTGTCACTCTGTGACTTCATTGGCTGGAGCTGGTACAAAGAGCCAGGCCCACTCTCTAAAGCGAGGACAGGAGCACAGGGCGGATTTGCAAAGAACATCTGGGAGCCATTCAGAGCCACCACCACAGACCTCACGGAGAGGGAAGGAAGGAGAGAGACAGAGCCCAGCCCTGTGGGTTCGTCCAGCATTTGCGGTGGAGACCACAAACCTCGTCTCCCTTCCACCCTGCCACAGCCCATCTCCCTGAGGTCCCTCTCCAGGACTAGAGCAAACAGGCTGCTCACCTCCCCCCGCCCAGGTCGCTCCCCCAGGGTGGCTGAGGCAGCTTCTGGTCTTCTGCTGGAATCTAACCATGTGCTCCGCTACAGCCGAGGCACATCACCTCCACTTGGGGTCTGTAGTTGGGGTCACAGGCGCCGATTTCGTCCCCCACTCTGCCCCAGGCCCTGCCCTCACTCCACCCCTTCCTCCAAGGCCCCACCCTGCTTTTCCCACCCCTGCCCTGCCTCTTCTTGCCCCATTCCGCCCCCTCCCCTAGTGCCTCCCGCCCTCATTCCTCCCCCCCGCACCTCCTGCACGCTGCTAAACAGCTGATCCACGGCAGGTGGGAGGCACTGGGAGGGAGGGGAAGGTGCTGATTGGTAGAGCCGCCGGCAGGCGGGAGGCGCTGGGGGGAGGGAGAGGAGCTGATGGGGGGCTGCCGGTGGGTGCAGAGCACCCACCATTTTCTTCCCATGGGTGCTCCAGCCCCGGAGCAACCACGGAGTCCACACCTATGGTTGGGGCTGATGATTAATTACCAGGAGAGGGGTCTGCAAATCAAAGTGACAGCAGCCTGTCACCCGAGACAAGCACAAAACCAGCCAATTACTCCCCTCTCTCTGCCCGAGACTTTGATAGAAAAATGGCAATTGCTTACAGCTCTATGGGCCTTCCCGGCTCTCCAAAGCCCCTCACCCCAAACAGTGTTCCTGACAGCCCAGTAAGGGAGCTGAGCCACGACGTCCACTAAGGACCAGGCTCTTTCCGGTCGACCTTAAATGGAAGAGGCTCAGAATTCCTTGCGCCGGACCCTGAAATGCTCTGCTTATGCACAGGACACAGGCAGCGGTAGGGGGAAAAAAATCACTCCCTGCCCCCAAAGGGCCCTCGCACTGCCCAGAAGGGGTCTGTGCTCTCCCTGGACCATACAGGTCTTGATCCGTTGCTGAGGCTGCCGACGAGGGGACAGCCACTGCGGTGGGTTTGGAAGTTCCTGCCCTAGAGGCAGGGCCGGATGAAGGTTCTGAGGGACCAAAGGGTCTGAGGGAAAGGCCAAAGTACGAATGACATACTGCAACCAAAATGATGAAGTCATCAAACATTTCTCTACATACACTGGGCGGTGCCGGGCTCAGGCGATCAGCCCAGGGCAGCACGGGGCTCAAGTGGACAGCCCCAGTGCCAGGCGCCGTGGGACTCAGCAGTCAGTCCAGGGCACGAGGCTCAGGTGAGCAGCAAAGCCAAGTGGCTTGGGACAGCCCCGTGCAGGGTGCAGGATGTCTCAGGTGAGCAGCAACAGCAGGCGGCTCAGGACAGCCCCGCACGGCATCCTGCTTGCACTTGGGGGGAGGGATAGCTCAGTGATTTGAGCATTGGCCTGCTAAACCCATGGTTGTGAGTTCAATCCTTGAGGGGGCTGCTTAAGGATCTGGGGCAAAAAATCTATCTGGGGATTGGTCCTGCTTTGAGCAGGAGGTTGGACTAGATGACCTCCTGAGGTCCCTTCCAACCCTGATATTCTATGATACTTAGGAGGAAGGCAGCCTAGGAGAAGGACAGCATAGCATCCCTCCTGCTATCTCTTACTCAGAAGTATCTGTTGAAGAATTGAGTGGGGTGCTTGTCTGTACGAAGGTGAACACTGCAACAGTCCCCATCCTGCTCGCCTCTTTCCACCTTGTGCTTCTACCCTCAGCTGCACACTGCAAAGCCAAACCCTGCAGGTGTTTTCCCCAAGCTATGGCCTCTACATAGCCTGTCTCGCTCTGACTGCAGTCTGGGAGGCAGCCAGCTTTGATTATGTAAAAGAAAACCACTCAGGTGTAAAATCCACTGAAGAAGAGGAAGTAGGAGTGGGGAAATGACATTGGGTGGCATTGTATGTTAGGCTGTCTTGCTCTGAAAGCTGCCTCCCTGGCTGAGAACAATGACTTACTGTTTTGACATTGAACCCAAATATTAGTTGTGGGATGATACCCAGTTTGTGTAGTTAATCGCTCTGCCCCAATTTGAATAATAGAATAGAATCGTAGGACTGGAAGGGACCTCGAGAGGTCATCTAGTCCGGTCCCCTGCACTCATGGCAGGACTAAGTATTGTCTATTCTAGAATGTGTGATCAGCAGCTCTGACATGAGGTTTTTAAAGCAACAGCCCCCTACGGTTTGCATTTGTTTGTTTTAAGCTTTCTGTAAGAAAAAGGTAACAGCTAGAAGTGACAATGATTTAGTTGCTGTTGGTCCTGCTTTGAGCAGGGGGTTGGACTAGATACCTCCTGAGGTCTCTTCCAGCCCTAATCTTCTAGGATTCTATGACACAGAACTTTAGATGGTTGCCCAGTCATAATATTTAGCACTTCTGTACTATGTTAGCTCTTCAAAATCATTGTACAAACATTAAACAAACTTAATCTAAAGCCTTTCAGCTTTTGAATGACTAGGAGTTGACACAACAGAGCTATTCCCTGTTGTGTTCTCTGCCCCCCTGAACAAATAGACTTCACTGAAAATCAGCATCTTAAAAGAACCATTCGGGATCTTTCAAAAGAACAGTCCAACCAAGGCTGCTGTAGTGACACCCTTGTTACATCAGGTCTGGTGTTTGTTTAAGGCTGGTGTAGAATGTAGGGAGAGCTTCCTGTTTTATTTGCATGTGTAAATCAAGCAGACCTTGCTTATTTTTTCCCCTTAAAGTGCTCAGAGTTTAGGGGAGGAAAGTGAATGAGATTCTGCTTATACCATGTGTGAAAAAGCAGAAGGGACCAAAATCTACTCTTGTGCAAAAATCTGTTCTCCCTGAAGTCAATAAGGCTACACAGTTGTGACTGTCAGCAGGAATTGGCCTGTGATCTCATTCCCTTCTCAAATCACATTCCACCCTTACCCAACGTTTTCCACTCTGGAAAGAAGTTAGTTTGAGTTGGGGCAGAAAAATGAGGACTCACTTCAGGTTGATTTAGCTTTAAATTTTTGGAACGAAACTCAAAAGAAATCAAATGTGAGGTACTTTTATGATGGATTGAACTGCTAGAGAACCAGCAAATGGACAGAACCTGCCTTTTGCCTATTCAGCCAGTCTTTTTATCTTATTCTTTAATAATGGAGATATCCCATCTCCTAGAACTGGAAGGGACCTTGAAAGGTCATTGAGTCCAGCCCCCTGCCTTCACTAGCAGGACCAAGTACTGATTTTGCCCCAGATCCCTAAGTGGCCCCCTCAAGGATTGAACTCACAACCCTGGGTTTAGCAGGCCAATACTCAAACCACTGAGCTATCCCTCCCCCCATCTTAGCCTGCTACAATGTGGATTGCTCCCCATCCTGTAAAAAAACCCTCTATTGTGGGTCTAACAATACTGCCTCTTCCCCCTGCCACCCCCTTGCCTTGCCCCCACACAGGCACTCACCGGTTGTCCAGAAACTGGACCCAGCACACACAGAAGATGACGGTGACAGGCACTAGGACCCAGGAGCTGCCTGTCAGCCTCAGCAGAGGAGAGGGACAGAGGGAGCCTCTTCCCTCCCTGACAGCTAAGCAGAGCTCTGGAGAAATTGGGTTGGGGGTGCTGGGGGGGGGGGCGGCAATGCCTGCCCGAACTACACCCACGGCTGGCACGGGTTCCCGTGGTAACTGGATTTTTAGTGTCCGGTCACCAGTGTTAACCGGATCCCTGGCAATGTGTTCCTGCAGTGCGGGGAGACCGGCTGGGAGCTCCTTCCAAGCCACAGAGGGCTGCTTTGCCTTTCCTGCTGGCAGGAGCGCTCCAGCCGGGCTGCATGAGCAAGCTCCCGCCCTTGTCTGGCCCCGGCGCCCCCTGCCTGGCCAGTAGGGCCTAAAAAATAGGAGGACCTAAGGCTATAACCTTATTAGCCTAATGGTTCCAGCCAGCTTCCCGCAGGCCTGGATCACCCAACAGCCCTTGAGCACTGTCTGGGCATGGGCCTGAATCAGTGAGTTGGCCACAAACATCTCCTTCACCCATTGCCAATCTACCACTGGCATGTGGGCTACTGCCCCTCGGCAATGGCTTCTGTGCTGATAGACCTAGAGAGCAGCTAGTCTCCTGCAGGCTGCAGCGCCCCCCCCTGCTCCCCGCCCATGTGTGTCCCCCCAACAGCAATGGCACAGGGCGGGCTGGGTGCATTAGCACATGCAGGCAAAGAACTTTAAAGCTGCGTAACCTAGTTTGGCAAGTTCAGTGAACCGCACTGACCGGAGAATACGGATCCTTCCAAGACTCGAGCTCCAGTCAACAACACACCCCAAACAGCTAGCGTGGAGGGGGCGGGGGGCATTAGTCAGATGCCTCCCACAAACACAGCAACTTGCCTCCCTCCTCCTTCCCCCACACTCTCGAGTGTCACACACACCACTGAGTTCCAGAGACGCGTACACCCAAAGCCCAGCGTCACAACTAGCTACTGGGGGCCTGATCCAAAGTCCTGGGAAGTCAAGGGACAGATTCCCACTGACTTCAGTGGGGCTTTGCATCACGCCCTCTCCCTTTAATGGACCAGCCCAGCAACCTGAATCCGGACTTCTAAATCCAGATCCAAACCTCGCAGCTCAGGCTCATGTCTAGACGGACGTGGAACACATGGACAGACACCCCAACAGGTTTCACTCTGGGGAATTATTTCCTTCTCTGTAGATGCTTAGCCAAAGTGACACAAAGTATCTATAATTACAGAGAACACCCAGAAATTGTTTCACCGCTAAATGAATCCGGCAAATAAATGAATTGGTCTTTCATTATGTGAAATTGCTCTCAGTTGCTCATTAAGACCACAAATTACTTGGGCGATGGGAAATTATTTTACTGCTCTTAGTGATTCCCCCTGCTCACTGCTTATAACTAAGCAATCTTCTCCTTTGGCTGTGGTTTTCAGAGCGGCAGTGTGGCCTGGGGGCAGGACAGCTGAGTTCTATTCCTGTCACTGGCCAGCGGCGTGGCCTAAAACAAGCCACATTGCTCCTCTGCAAAGCACTTGGGGACAGAGCAGGGGATTGAACCTAGGTCTCTGGCGAGCACCCTAACCACTGAGCCCATACTCCCCCTAAGGAAAGGGACAGGGTTAGACAACAGACACTGATTGTTTACCGGGGTCCATTTGCCTGGCACAATGTGGACACACAGCGTAGGATGGCTGCCCCCACCCATCCAGCATTAGCATTCAGGCCCATACAGATACACGACGCTTTCTCCCCATGCAGGCCTCCTGTGAGCCCCATTCACTCGGGGCAAACAAGAGAGCTTTCCATGGAGGAGACGGCTTTTTTGCAATATTGACCCAAGTCTAGTAAGACTTCGGGGGCCAACACAGAAGCTAGTGTGTCCTAGGGCTTGTCTACACAGGGAAACTCAGGCCTAGTCTACACGACAAAGTCAGATCGACGCAAGGCACCTTATGTCGGCCTAGTTATGTGTGTCTACACTTCAATTAGTATCCCACTGACAGAAGCACCCTGTTACACTGCCATAGTAACACCACCTCTCTGAGTAGTGTACAGTCCCAGTTGATGCACTTAGCTCAACGCAGTGCATGCGTAGATACTGCATTCCTTATGTTGACCCTAACTGTCCTCCAGCAGCTGTCCCACAATGCCCAGTGCTGACCGCTCTGGTCACCATTGTGAACTCCGCTGCCTAGGGGTCACGGAAACCGGAAGCTCTCCTCCCTTTTCAAGCCCCGCACGTTTTTGAAATTCCTTTTCCTGGTGGCCCGGTTTGGCGAGCACACCTAGCAGTTCTCCGCTGTGGAGTGAGCTGCAGACGCGCTCCTGTTGGGCGTGGACAGGAGATACTGGCTCTCCTGGGCCTGTGTGGAGAAGAGGCTGTGCAGGCACAGCTGCGAACCAGCCACAGAAACGTCGACATCTATGGGCAGATTGCTCGGGGGATGCAGGAGAAGGGGTGGAACAGGGCCCAGCTGCAGCGCCCCGGGAAAGCCAAGGAGCTGCGGCAGGCAGACCAGAAGGCCAAGGAGGCCAACGATCAACTGGGTGCTGAGGCGCAGCCCTGCCATGTTTACATCTCCGAGGAGCCCAAGCCAGAGGCCCGTGCCAAGAACGTGCCCATGCAAGGAGGAGGAAGTGGTGGGCGAGGAAGGGGAAGAGGAGTATGGGGAACAGGCGACTGCGGGATCCAGCCACACAGAGAGCCAGGGCCTGGTTTTGACTCCACCGCAGTCCAGCCAGTCCCCCCCGTTGAGCACGGGCGAGCCCAACACAGGGGTACGTGTGTAGATAAATTTTCAATTACAGGGAGAGCCCCTCCCCCCAAAAGCAGCAGGACACATCTTCTGACTTATTAATTTACTTGTGCTAGGAGAGGTAGTGATACTACCAAGAGAGGCAGAGTTGCTATCTGCTTTTCATTCCCCTCTGGATGGGGGGGAGGGGGGCCATGCAGAGCCTTTTCTTTATGTGCACAGAGAGAGCTCAATGAAACCTCCATGGAGGTACTCTGCAATCCTCTGCTGAAGGTTTCTAGGGAGCGCTGCCTTATTTTTTCCTCCACGGTAGGACACTTGCCCACGAGGCCCAGCGATAACTTCAGCAGGCACCATTGGTGTGCACAGGCTAGCAGCACACGGGCCCGGGCGGCTTTGGGGCAGCAGCATCATAGAGTCATAGACTTTAAGATCAGAAGGGACCATTATGATCATCTAGTCTGACCTCCTGCACAACGCAGGCCACAGAATCTCACCCACCCACTCCTGTAACAACCCCCTGACCTATGTCTGAGTTATTGATGTCCTCAAATCGTGGTTTAAAGACTTCAAGGTGCAGAGAATCATCCAGCAAGTGACCCGTGCCCCACACTGCAGAAGAAGACAAAAACCCCCCAGAGCCTCTGCCAATCTGCCCTGGAGGAAAATTCCTTCCCGACCCCAAATATGGTGATCAGCTAAACCCTGAGCATGTGGGCAAGACTCACCAGCCAGACACCCAGGAAAGAATCAGCTGTGCTCTCTCAGCCTTTGTGGCCTTCAGGAGTGAGATAACAGCTGAAACCACCAATGCCTGAGGGAAACGGTGCCAGTATTCAGTGCTATTTCCCAATACCGCTGCAATCATGCAACTGAGCAATTCCCGCCTCATTTCCCCAGCTCTTGGTGGGCCGTACTCACCAGGGCTCGTGCTGTGACTGGAAATCCCAAGCAGAAGTGAGACTATAGTGCTTAAAGCTTTAGGGGAGTGAGTTCGGCATCTTAAGTTTCATTTTCTGTAGTGATCACGCTGGCAATGCTACCTCTGTGTGTTTTCTCTTCAGCTGCTGCCATTGTGGCCTTCGGGGTCTGCCCCTCCACACCCGTGAAACGCCCGAGCCAGATGAGGAGGAGAAAGAAGAGGACTCGGGATGACATGCTCAGTGAGACCCTACCAGCCGCGAGCACAGGGCCTAGAGGATGAACACGGCGGACAGCCTGGAGAAGCGGAGAGTGCAGAGGAGAAAGGCCCGGGAGTCCCCGCAGGAAACGGAGAGTGGGAGGCACCAAGACACAATGGGGCTTCTCAGGCAGCACACACAGATGCTGCAGACCCTGCTGGACCTGCAGGTTCCACAGTCCCAGGCTCACCTCCCTCTGCAGCCTGTTGAGAACTCACTATCGGGACCTCCCTGTGCCCTCCCTCCACAGTCACACGGCGTCAGGGGTCGGCGCACTACCGGCCATCCAACATCTTGACAGACGAAAGGAAACATGACGAAGCCAGTCCGTCAATGGTGTGGGAGAAGAGCCCAATGCACGAGCGGCAAACCTTCCCACAGCGGCTACAGCTCCACTCGTCGGATGGAGCTTGGAGCACACTCTGCTTCCTGATGGCTCTCCGCGACGACTGCACCAGCCTTGATGTGGCTTCTCCCGACGGAGCGGCTGTGGGCGGGGCTCTCCCAGTTGTCAGGGGGATGCTGAATTTCTTGAGACCTTGCCTGACCTTGTTGCAGTACCAGAGCTTTGGCCTTCCTCTGCGTCGCAGGCAGGTCTTGAGTTGGCCGTACAGCAGTGCCTTCAGCAGACGATCTAGAGGCTTGTAGGGACCCATTCCACGCGTCCCAGCCAGCGAAGCCTGCGAGCGCCCAGCGTAGTCTGCACAGACTGTAGGCTGGTTCTCTCTAGGATCTCATTATTGATGATCTGTTGGTCTCAAGTGACTCCAAGGATTTTTCTGAGATTGGAAGCTGTTCAATCTCCACCCCTGTGACCCAGCTTTCACAGCCGTAAGGGAGGGGACCGAGGCCACCAGCCTGATATTCAGGGCCAGCAGCTTGTTGTTCCAGACACGTGAGGTAAGTTTGCCAAAGGTCACAGAGGCTTTGTAGATTCTGGCATCGAGTTCTCGATCCAGGCTAAGTGAGCGGGTTAGAGTTGAGCCAAAAGAGCAGAAGCGATCCACGTTATCCAGCGCTTCATTACCGACGTAGATTTTAGGTGGGATGTTGGTGCCCTGTGACACGACAACTGGTTTCTTGATACTGATTACCAGGCCGAACTTGATACGTGCCTCAGAGAACTTATTCGTCATGATCTGCAATTCATCAGGTGAGTTAGAGACGAATGCAGCGTCATCTGCAAAGAGCAGATCCCGAACAGCGACTTGGGTGACAGGCCTTCTGCTTTGGAAAAAGCTGCCGTCCATCCTCGATTCAATTAGTACGCCAGACTGATCGTTTCCAAAAGCATACTTAAGAAGAATAGAGAAGAAGATGCCGAAGCCGGTTGGCGCTAAGACGCAGCCTTGCTTCTGCTAAACTCAGACGATGGTTCATTTTCATACTGGATAGTTGCTTTCATTCCCTCGTGGAACTCCTTACATAGGGAAAGCAGTTTTTGTGGACAGCCAATTTTCGACAGGATATTGTATAGACCATTCCTGCTAACCATGTCCAAGGTCTTTTGTAGGTCAATGAATGCTACGTAGAGAGGTGCCTGTTGTTCATGGCTTTTTTCTTGCAACAAGCGCATTGTGAAGGACGTGGGGGGGGGACGACATTAAAGACAATCACAGCTTCACATACACTGAGCTGTGAAGGCCACGGTTTCCCCTTCATAAGTTCTGTTCTCTTGTTTTATGAAGTTTTATTAAGTTTTTAATGTATTTGTTTTAAAATTGCACTTTTTTTGGCACCGATTTTGTTACAGAATAAAATTCTACTATTTGGAACATAATTCATCTTTACTAGTCCGCTGCTGAGTGCTCCGCAGTTCTGAAAGCAACCAGTTACCTGTTACTGCACAGTATGACACAACTCACAGGATCATTCACAAACAAAATTAACAGGTGCACTGACAATGTTATATTCCTACATATACAGCAATCACTGTACGATTCCTACCAGGCCACAAAAAGGGCAGGGCCAGGCAGGACATACTACTGCAACACACACTGCTCTGGCTCACTGTTAAAGGGGTCTTGCAAAGCCTCCCTGAGCCATATAGCTCCGCACTGAGCTCTTCTAATAGCCCTTGTAACTGGCTGTTCAAAGTCAACAGACAGCTGCTCCACCTCTGCCCTCTACCCTGATGGAAACTTTTCCCGCTTTGCTTCACAGATATTATGCAGGACACAGCAGGCAGCTAGAACCATTGGGATCTTTTTCTTGTTGAGGTCCAATCTTGTGATTAAACAACGCCAGCGACCCTTCAAACAACCAAAAGCACATTCGACTGTCATTCTGCACCTGTTGAGCCGGCATCTGAATCATTCCTTGGTGCTGTCAAGGTACAGCTTCATGAGCCAAAAGACCAAAGGGTAGGCTGGGTCCCCCAGGATCACCATTGACTTTTCACCATTCCCAGTGGTAATCCACCGGATGGGAAAGAAAGCCCCTGGTTGTAGCTTTCTGAACAGGCCCGTGTTCTTAAAAATGAGAGCGTCATACACCTTCCCTGGTCGTCCAACGCTGACATCCCTGGTGATCTACCAGCGCTTGCATAATCACGGAAAAGTAGCCCTTTCTGTTCGTCTACTCAGTGGCAAGGTGGTCGGGTCCTATAATAGGAATATGCGTGCCCTCTATCGCTCCACCACAGTTCGGGATTGTTAGGTGCAAGGCCATCCACTATGTCCTGCATATTGTCCAGAGTCAAGAGTCCTGCGTGGCAGGAGGCATATAATGGCCTTGCACACTTGCGTGACAACGGTCCTTACGGTGGATTTCCCAACTCCAAATTGCTTCCTGACTGACCAGTAGCAATCTGGTATTGCAAGTTCCCACCGTGCAATCACCACTCGCTTCTCCGCTGTCAATGCAGCTCTTATTTTGGTGCCCCTGTGCTGGCGGGCTGGCACAAGTTTGGCACAGAGATCCAGGAATGTAGCTTTGCGCATCTGAAAGTTCAGCAATCACTGCTTGTCATCCCAAACCTGCATTACAACCAGGGCCGGCTCCAGGCATCAGCTTACCAAGCAGGTGCTTGGGGCGGCCACTTCAGAGAGGGGCGGCATGTCCAGCTGTTCGGCGGCAATTCGGCGGATGGTCCCTCACTCCTGCTCAGAGCAAAGGACCTTCCACCGAATTGCCGCCGCAGATCGCGATCGCAGCTTTTTTTTGTTTTTGTTTGTTTGTTTGGCTGCTTGGGGTGGCCAAAACCCTGGAGCCGGCCCTGATTACAATGAGATCCCACCAGTCAGGGCCTGTTTCCCAGACCCAGAAGCAGCACTCCACCACCTGCAGCTGCTCCAGGAATGCCCCCAACAACCTTGAATTGATTCTCGTTATGTGCCACAGCCATCTGCCGTCCAAGAAATCGTCATGTTCCCCACTCGTTTGGTTCTTCTTGTAGCTCTATACACACTCCAGGATCGTGCGCCCAGTGCTTGCAACGCTCATGACAATAGTGCAGAGCTGTGCAGGCTCCTTACTTCTGTCAGAAACGGCAGACAGCAAGGAGGGCCGTGCGGGTTTGTGGGGTTTTGCAGAAAGGTGCAAAAATTATGGAATACAGACAGGGCCAGCTCTAGGTTTTTTGCCGCCCCAAGCAAAAAAAATGTTGGCCGCCCCCCCGCTTTTTTTTGGCTTGTACACATGATTATTGGGGCAATAATCGCAGAATATAATCACACATCAGCATGTTTAGTTGACTCTGTTGCTGCAAATTTCAGAGCAGAAAGTCCAAGGAAAATCTTTAGCTCCTCTTTGAGCTGAAATAAAACAGGGCAATTAGTCAAACGGCTCTTGGGAGATGCACGCAGGCTGATACGAACATCTAGGTAAATCAAAACTGTTAAAACTCAGTGATCTTTCACTTGTTAAAGAACATGTGTCGCTTACTCTGAAGGGAAAAAAAAGGAAAAAGGCTCATAAAAAAATTAATTGCGCCAGGAAAAAAAAAATCAAACTCCCCCAAGGAACAGGAAGTGAGATACTTCATTACTATACGTTGATCTGTCAATGCCACTCATGGAAAGTCTGAGCAATCAAGCTGCAGCAAGCATATTATGGTTACAGATATCTAACCAATGTTGAAATTAGTCAAGTTGAAAAGTTCAGTAGCGAATGGCTGCAGGGACGCCTGCCGCCATACCTCTTTCTGCTGTCAGCATGTGAGAGGAGTCCAGGCTTGGAAACAAGGCTGAAATTGACCATGTGCCAAGAAGCAGAGTTGAGCAAGGAAAACCCACAGTAACGTTCAACCTTAAACCACAAAGGAAAAAAAGGAAAAAGGGAGGGGGGGGGAAGAAGAGGAAGGCGAAGGGGTGGCTGACTGTGCTGCTGAGCTGGGAGTGTGTGTGTGTGGGGAGGACATTAGCCAGGTCCAGCCTCTGCTAGAGCCGTGGAGAGCCCAGTCCTATCCTGTGTCCTTTATCCAGGTGATGGGAAGATCAGTGAGGCAAAGGCCTGTCCAAAAAGGCTCTGCGGAGGAGCGGAGCAGCAGCTAGGGCCACCAGGGAAAGCTCTGGGGGAAGCGGAGAGAAGCAACGGCAGCCAGCAGCAGCCCGGCTCCATGGAAGGGAGCGCATCAGCTGGGGAAGAGGAGTCGGGGTGAGGAAAGCGCCGCGCTCCCTTTGCAAGCTCCCTGCGGTTTCAGCTCCTCCTTGTGCTTCAGTTTGCCCGGGGTGGGGGCCCGGAGCAGCCTCCTCCTGCAGCCCGGGTGGTGAAGAGCCAGTGGGAGATTAACAAGGCACGTCCGAGTCCGAGGCAGGAGGAGGCGACATGGCCTGGCCGCCGCCTGGCACTTACTGTCCACAGGCTGGAGCGCAGCCCTGGAGCCCACAGCAGCTGGTCTTGGAGGAGCTGGACCTGGTAATTGAAGTGTCCGGCCGGCGGATCTGAGCCCACAAGTCGGTGCTGGTGGCCAAGAGCAACTATTTCCCGCGTGCTCATCCCCGGACATCCTGCGGGTGAAGGGGGTGAGCCTCGGGGCGCTGCGCCTGCTCATTGACACGGCCGGCATGGGCGACGTCCGCCACGACAACCTGGCCAAGGTGGTGAACGGCGCCCGCATGCTGCAGATGCCCTGCGCCCTGCACTGCACGGCTGAGGCCATGCAGGCCCGGCTGCGCCTCCACAACTGCTACCAGCTACTGTGCCGCCCCTGGGAATGTGCCACCCCAAGCCGGTGCTTGTTTTGCTGGTGCCTAGAGCCGGTCCTGGATACTGATACCATTATGGGTTGGAGACAGTTGCAAACTGGGAAGTTGACCCCATGCTCCCAGTCACCGCTGTGCGACTCATTTCAGTCCCATCAGGCATTGCCAAAACTTCCCAAAAGACAGAGCGCTGGATGGTGGCAAGTTGCACAGTGGGATACAAGCACTCAGAGCGGGTACATACTCCAGCGAAACAAGGAGCCAAGTAGGCACACTCACAAACAATGTACTGACTGCAGTGGCTGCCTGCTGACGGAACTGGAGTCAACGTAAGTTTATAGCGTAGATGTGGCCTCAGGAAAGTTCATTCAAATTAACTAAAGGTGTGAATTTAAAGCAGATTGGTTAAACGGCACTAAATCCTTGTGCGGGTGCTCTTACTCTGATTTAAAGTGACTTTAATTCGGTTTAGCTGAATTCACTTCCAAAGTGAATTAAATGGAACCAAATTAAAGAGAACAGGAGAGCTAACAAGTTCGGTAGCAAGGACAAGCAAGCTGTTTTGGTCTCTCTTGGCTGGTCTCAGTACTAGAAGAGACACCTCTAGAAAAGATCCATGCTGCAACAGGCTTCCCCCTCCCCCTCCTTCTGGCTCCCGTCTGCTCCCAGGGCTCCTACACTCAATCTCCTCTCACCATCACCAGAGGCTTGCGTACCCTCCCCTTCTCCTGCAGTGCCCAGCACCCCCACAGGCCGAGCTAGGGTGACCAGATGTCCCGATTTTATAAGGACAGTCCCGATTTTAGAGGCTTTTTCTTATATAGGCTCCTATTACCCCCCACCCCCATCTTGATTTTTTACAGTTGCTGTCTGGTCACCCTAGGCAGAGCCCAATCCTCGCCCCTACCTCTCTGCTGCAGGCCACATACTACAGGGACTCCACAAGGAGGCAGCCCGACCATCCAGGCCTCTCCAGTTTTCTAGTCCCCCCGGGCCAGGCCTGGGAAGGGAGGCAGGACAAGAGAACAGCACACAGCAGGCAGCACTTAGCTGTTTGCAGGTTTCAGGGAGCAGGGAGGCTCCCTTCGAACACCAGCCAGGGCTTCTGCTGCCCCTCTGGTCAGGTCTGCTGAATGGGCAGCCAGTGGCCTGAGCCTGCCTGGGAGGGAGGGTTGTGTGGAGAGGGGAGGGTGACTGGCTCTGAGCTGCTCAGGGTTAGGGGAGTCTGCAGAGGCCTGCACAGCGGCGGACGCCGTGGCGATCCCTGTGCTAGGACAGGCCGAAGCCAGGCCGGGTCCTTTGAGTAAAATCAAATGCAAAGGGCCAGATCCTGCTCTCAGCGATGCCAGGGTAAATCCAGAGTCGCGCCACTCCCTTCAGAGGGGTGGCTCCGGATTTAGAGCGGCATCTGGCCCAAAGTAATGCGTATAACAAGCTCGCGTGAGAAACGAGGTGCTTTTAAGTAGCCAAGGATCTGCCGGCCCAGGCTAGATCTCCTAGGGCCTGCATGTGTAATGCTCGGCACTGCCTCCCTTCGGAGGCTGCTGTCAGCCACCTGACCGGTCCCGCGCTGGCTCCATCATTCACCACAGCAGGGGGGAAAACACATGCACGCGGGGGGGAGTAGGAGCAAGAGGAGGGGTCCCTACTTGGCAGCCGGCTGGTCGTAATAGTCTTCAATGAGCTCGTCCTCGCTGAACAGGCTGTTGACTCGCTCCGAGCGCAGCCGCCCTCTCATGGTCTCGGCATCGTCCTGCAGAGACAGAGACAGGGAGGGTGATGCGGAGCAGACACAGAGACAGGGAGGGTGACGTGGAGCAGCCCTTCCTGTTTCTAGTTCCCTGCTGTCAGCAGGGCTGGCCGGGATGAAGCAGTCCCGCACCCCTGCATGCTCTGCCCACATTGCAGCTCATGCAGACAGACCTGCGCTTGCATGAGCACCTCGCTAACTCGGGTCCCAACTGCAGCACCGATCCGCCGCCTGTGTCATTACCCTGGGTTCCTCCAAGCGGGCTTGTGCGCCCACGCCGAAGCCTGCGTTGCCGCGGCGTCACTGCCATTGCTACGTGAGCTGGCTAGAGTAACGTGAGCTCAGGTACGTCTACACGCGCTGCGCTCACGCCCCGCAATGGCAGTGTAGACACACCACGTATCAGAGCAGAGCAGTAAAGAGAAACTGGGAAACGCCAGAGGTCCGGCTGATGGGTTAGGCTGAGTCCTCTGGGGGACTACCAAGCTCAAAGGGGGAGGGACAGGGAGGAGACGGGGCTATTGTGAGCACAAACCCCACCCCACCCCGGCACATTTGCACGGACACGCCCCTCCCAGCCAGCTCCTCAGACACACAACGTGGGGAACGTCCTCAGCGCGGCCAGGATCCACTCAGAGGGAGAGACAGTGCATGCCAGGGGTTCACACGTCGCCTCCGGGAGTGACTCAGATTTACTTCCTTCATTGGTGTGAATTTGGGGCTAAGAAAAAGCCAGGCCTGGTAGAGGCAGAGGATGTACAAGCTTCTCCCATCCAGCTCTCCGGATGCCCCTCACTCCTGACCTGCAGCCCCTCTGCTATGCCAGTCCTGGGTCCCCACCCAGCTTTGCCAATACTCACCAATCCCAACTTGCAGCGCCCCCTGCTATTCCGGCCCTGGACCTCTCTCAGACAGAGAAGGCCAGTCGTGCTAGACTGTGATTACAGGCGGTGATGGGTCTAGCTGGAGACCAAACTCACAGCACATGATTCCTGAACCCAAGCCCCTGGAGAGGAAAGGCCAGTGCCTGTAACTGATGGCCCCACTCCAACGTCCTAGCTCTTCTGCCCGCCCCACGCCTCTCCCCAGCCTCAGAAGAGCATGCACCGCCCTCACAGTACAGGGAAGTGCAGCCGGAGACAGGGGTTGGCTGTCAAAATTGCTGTGTTGGGCTTTGGTGAAAAGTTCTGCATTTCCTCTCTGACGGAGACACAGACACAGACACAGACGCACACAAGCAGCCCCCTCAGCACAAATGCCCACACCCCACCACCACAAACTGATGATCACTACACCAGAGGCAGCTCACACTGAATCAAGGGTGCATTTATTCAGGAACCTAGGCCCAGATCCTCAGGGGCTTTTAGGCTCCTCTCACTGTCACCGGCTCTGGGAGCCTGGCACCCCTCAGCACTGCCTCTGATTTGCAACTCAAGAGCCTCTGGGGCTGGCATTAGAACAGACAGAATTGAAACGTGTCTCTATGAATCAGCTGTGGCCAGTCAAAGGTAGAGCTGGGCCTCATGGTCTCTAGGGTCGCCCCCGAAAGCAGCATTTCTGCTCTCATGTCCCAACAGCAACCCAAGCCCCTTCAAGTCCTAACTCACCCAGTCAGTGGCAGGAGTGTTAGACAGGTATTATCCCCTGTACCACAGAAAAACTGGGTAACAATGTTCTGCCTCCCTCAACTCCCCCTACAGTTTCAATTAGATGCAGTGTTCTTCTTCGCTTCCTGCCCTAAAGCATTGTGCAGTGTTGCTGTGTGCTGTTAACAACTGCTGCGTTCCACGCCAGACTTGGTTGCATTTCAGCAGTGAGCGTCCAAGCCCTGGACACTCTCTGGTCCTTTGGAATGAATGCCATGGTATGAAGTTAATGGGATCATCTGATTTTTCCACCCCACCCCTCCTTTCCAAACAACATTGGGGCTATTTTCTCTCTTCTTGTCTTTTAAAATGGAAGACAGGACAGACAGACCGACCCGCTGAGAGAGCCAAAAAGCCCGGACACTGCGCTGTATTATGAGCCAACCTTGTCACTCATTTCTCCTGCGGTAGCTGCCAATTCCTCCTCCCACGGGGGTTCTTCATAGTCAGAGTCATCTGTGAAGAGACACAAAGGGAGGCTGAGAAACATTGTTCATTCTAAAGGGGGTTTGGGGAGCATGCACCCCGAGATTGCTGTGCTCCTGTCAACCACTTTCTTGTGCCTGCTCCTGCACCCAGCCAGGCAGCAACACAGCTCTCACAGCAAGAGGCAACATTGTCTGGGGGGAGGGCACCGGGGTGGGATTCAGGTGGTTTGGGCTCTGCTAGAGACCCCCTGGGTGACCCTGCCCATGTCACTTCTCCTCTCTGTGCCTCAATTTCCCCATCTGTAAAATGAGGCTAATTTTGTCAAGCACGCCGAGACCCTTCCATGAACGACACTAGGGCTGGGAAAAGGCTTTCTGTGAATGGCTTCTGGAGGTCACACTCTGCAACAGCTGTCATGCAGCACTCTCTGCTCTTTGCTGTCTGGGAGCGCCTTGCTCGTTTCCCCTCTGATTCCCACAGCATCCAGGGGCTTTACACATCCCAAGGTCACAGAAGTGTCGGGCTGGAGGGACCTTTGAGAGGTTATCATTTCCAGCCCCCTGCGCTGAGGCAGGGCCAAGCAAACCTAGACCAGCCCTGACAGAGGTTTCTCCAGCCTGGTCTTAAAACTGCCAGTGAGCGGATTCTACAACCTCCTTTGGAAGCCTGTTCCAGAACTTAACTATCCTGTGAGAAAGTTTTTCCTAATATCTGACTTAAATCTCCCTTCCTGCAAATTAAGCCCATTGCTTCTTGTCCTACCTTCAGTGGGCATGGAGAACAATTGATCCCCATCTCTTTAGAACAGCCCTTAACAGATTTGAAGACTGTTCTCAGGTCCCCCTCAGTTTTCTTTTCTCAAAACGAAACTTGCCCAGTATTTTTAACCTTTCCTCAGCTCAGGTTTTCTAAACCTTTGATCATTTTTGTTGCTCTCCTCTGCACTCTCTCCAGTTTGTCTTCATCCTCCCTAGAGTGTGGCACCCAGAACTGGACACAGTTTTCCAGCTGGAGCCTCACCAGTGCCAAGTAGATTGACCTCCTGTGTCTTACGTCCGACACTCCCATTAATACATCATTTGAATCCCTCTCCTAAGAGCCTGAACCTGAAATCGGTGGGCATTTTGTCTGAGGACTGCAGGATTGAAGCCTAAATTAGACATAGCACAGCGAAGGAATGACAGACAGCCGTCATGGAGGCAAGGTTATAGACGGACGAGACCACGAGAAAGGGTAGTGGTACATCCTGTTGGTTCCTTTTTTTTTGTTTTTCTCCAGAGGAGTTTGGGTTTCTAGAGTGATTTTGAAAGGAGTTTTTTCTTTGCTAATATGCTGAGCTAGTGTTTGATGGAGCATTGAAGACAGGGCTGGCGCTGCAGGGAGAAATCGCAAGTGGCTGCAGCCCCTGAGTGCCAGCACGAATCGTCCAATGCAATGAATCAAAGGCTCCATTCAGAAACAGGAGGGAGGTAAGAGCCAGGGGAGACAAACAAAATGGGCCATTTATTTAACCTTTATAAAGAACAAGAGCTATAGGAACCAGGGTGCTAATTGCCAGCATTAAACACTGCTATGTGCTCATCCGGATTCCAGAGGCAGGTGTGGCTGCTTTCTGGCCAAGCTAACTACATATGAGGTTATTACAGTATCAAATCTGTCCCTCGGGAAAACAGCCAGGCCTTGTGTCTCCCTGTACCCCAGCCTCTGAAGGAGGAGAGTTTCTCCTGGGACCTTGGGATACTCGAGGCTGGGAGATAGCCCCCTGATTTATTTCTTTTTGGAACACCCAAAGGAGGAAGCACTATTTAGACTCGAGCATTCGAACAAAAGAGCTGTAAAAACAAGGCCCTGACCACCCGCAGTCTGAAAGAGCTTGTGGCTGTCTTTGCACGAGCTGGGGCGCACGTGCCAAATTCCACAGCATGCAGTGGCTCCAGCCTCCCGTGCGGTTTCATAGGAGGACTCCCCCTTAATTACCCCTCCTCAGGTGAGTCTACGGAGCAATGCGAGGGGTGACTGCAGCTTTGACAGAGATAAATACAGCAGGGTAGCCGCTGGGGCATGGCTGCTGGCACAGGCTAGTCACCCAGGCACAATCCTGCCCGGGGCCCTAGGTACATATTCATGTGGCTATCCTACGCTGCTACCCACACAGCTATTGCAGAGAGGCTGATGCTTCCCACCCCAGAGGTGGCTGCATTTCAGTGCTTGGTGAGCGATCCCAGTACAGGCAGACTAGAAAGCACTCCGGGGTGACAAGTGATATGGAAATGGAATGTCTCCGTGACTTTATATGCACACAGAGAAACAGCTGCCTCTTCGCCTGGGGCAGGAGTTTGTTGGGACACCAGGTTTCAGGAGAGAACTACGACCAGTTTCCTCCATCGTCGTTCCTTCGGCAACGCAGAAGAGGCACCGGTACCCAGTAACAGCGGGGGCCATATTTCCTCTGCAGCATGCAGCATTCTGAGCCATTGCTTCCAGGACTGCTAACCTCAGGCCAGGATGTAGGGAGAGCCTGTGCAGCCACACGGGGCAGCGTCGCCTCCGTCTGTCAGGCTGGGAGCCAAAGGGAGCCATAAGACCTGGGTGTGTCCAGCAGCCTCAATAAAGAAACCCCGTTCTAGGCCCCACAGCTGAGGCCTGTCTCCTCTCGAGTGCCAGAGGGTTTCCAAAGCAGTAAAAGCTAAACTGCCTCCGGCATACCCGTAACGCTACATAGCTGGTGCGAGGTAGGCCTGTGAGTTTAATGATACTATAGAATTTAACTAATTCTAGGGTTACCATACGTCCGTTTTTTCCCGGACATGTCCGGCTTTTTGGCAGTCAAACCCCCGTCCGGGGGGAATTGCCAAAAAGCCGAACATGTCCGGGAAAATGCCGTCCGGGCACTTCCCCTCCCGCGGCTGCTCTGCTCCTCCCCGATTCTTCGGCTCTGTTTAAGAGCCAAGCTGCCCGAGCGCTATGGGCCGGGCACTTCTCCTCCCGGGCTCCGGCGGCACAGGGTCCGGAGGCAAGGGGGCTGCCCGAAGCCGGTAGCGCTCGGGCAGCTCGGCTCTTAAACAGAGCCGAAGAGTCAGGGGAGGAGCAGAGCCTCCGGCCGCGGCGGCTCTGCTCCTCCCGACTCTTCGGCTCTGTTTAAGAGCCGAGCGCTACGGACTTTGGGCAGCCCCCATGCCTCCAGACCCTGCACCGCCGGAGCCCAGGAGGGGAAGGGCCCAGCCGGGGGCGCAGGGTCCGGAGGCATAGGGGCTGCCCGAAGTCCAAGCGCTACCAGCTTCACGGTTTGCCGGGCAGCCTCCAGACCCTGCGCCCCCGGCTGGGCGCTTCCCCTCCCGGGCTCCAGCTGCGCTGGGGAAGTGCCGGCTGGGGGCGCAGGGTCTGGGGGCTGCCCGGCAAACCGTGAAGCCGGTAGCGCTCGGGCAGCCCTTTTCGCGTGGCTGGGAGTGGGAGGGAGGAGGAGGCGGAGTTAGGGCGGGGAAGGGGCGGAGTTGGGGTGGGGCTGGGGTGGGGAAATGGGCGGGGCCAGGGCCCCGTGGAGGGTCCTCTTTTTTTATTTGTTCAATATGGTAACCCTAACTAATTCGCAGAGAGTTTAACTAATTAGGCCTCATTCGGCTTAATGAACTAAGGAAGAGAAGTATCACAACCCCCGTTTTACGTAGGAGAAAACGGAGGCCCAGATAAGTTGAGAGAGTTGCCCAAGGCCACATAGTGAGTCAGTGGCACAGCAGGGAATAGAACCCAGGAGTCCTGAGTTCTAGTCCCGTGCTCTAGACATGAGCAGTATTTCTTCCCCTTTACTTTGAGATTTAACCCCTTTGCTGCTGGTTCCCACTCCAGCTTTCCCTCTGCTCAGGCTACCTGTGGGCCTAACCCTGGTCTATAGGGCAGCCCTGTATGGCAGGTATGCAAGGCAGCAGCAAAGCTGTCAATGTCTCTTGCTGATTGGTCCCCAGGCTTGTCTATCTCATCCAGCTTTGCTCAGTGGCTGCGGATGAAAATTGCTCCGCAATCCTAGTCTAATGTATCTGTGCCGCTCCGCCGGGGTACCCAGGGATGTGAGGCACCTCACCACCACTTGCCCGTAGTGCGAAGGCACCTCGTCTGTGCCTGCGATGAATCAGCTCCCTGAAACCACCAGCCTCTGGCAGCACAAGCCCTGCCTGCCAGGCCCCCGCAGGCCTCGCCCTCTCTGAACCGGGCAACGAATGGCCCACGCCAACACCCGCGGCGTCGGAGCGTTCCCTGCAGTGCCCAGCCCCTTCTCACTGGACACTCACAGAGCTGCCAGGCCGGCTGTTCCCAAAGGAACAGGACATGCCAGCTAGTCAGATTCAACCCGGGACCAGCTCTTTGCTCCACACCACAGCCCTGAGCTAGATGCAGAGTGAAAACAAGAATACATTTATTCAGAGATTCAAGGGATTGTGAGTAAGGACAGTGGAAACAAATTGTTTCGTCTCAAACAAAACCATGACACGTTTTCTAGAAACTAATCTTAACAAACAGGTTACCCTCCTGTCTAAAGAAGCGTTTCTCAACCACAGTTTTCTCCAGCATTTTCAGTCAAGTTTAGCTGAGACTTCCTCTTTCATAAAGCCAACTCGCTGGCTGTTTACTTCCTAGGTGAAGGATGACAAGGTGTCTTCTTTGTTCCCCAAATATACTGGAGCAAACATCTGATGTGCACTTTAAGATAGGATCCACCCCCACACCCCACACCCCCACCCCTGTTTACTTTTTCCTATTACTTGTCTCTCTCTGAAGTTTTTACAATCCTTCACTAGCATTTGGTTCAGACCGGCAGCAGCAGACCCATTGTGAACGACACAATACTGAATTTGCACATAAAGAACTGGATAGATAAACATTTCTTCCCTGACAGAAAACCTGCTTTTCACCTTTGCAGGTGACCTGTCCCCAGGCACAGACCTTAGGAACACAATTTTCAGTATAGATGCCTAACTCTTTGCATAACATCCTTACTGGCATTTCTCCGTGACACTGATGACCAGGGTGACCCCAGCTTTTATCTGAGATGTCATGACATTCTTTGTGGACCTAGAACGGGGTCAGCAACCTTTCAGAAGTGACAAGGAGTCCTGTGGCACCTTATAGGCTAACAGAAGTACTGAAGCATAAGCTTTCATGGGTAAATACCCACTTCATCAGACGCATGGGTATTCACCCACGAAAGCTTATGCTCCAATACGTCTGTTAGTCTATAAGGTGCCACAGGACTCCTTGTCGCTTTTTACAGATCCAGACTAACACGGCTACCCCTCTGATACTTGACTTTCAGAAGTGGTGTGCCGAGTCTTCATTTAATCACTCTAATTTAAGGTTTTGTGTGCCAGTAATACATTTGAACGTTTTTAGAAGGTCTCTTTCTATAAGTCTATAATATATAACTAAACTATTGTTGTATGTAAAGTAAATAAGGTTTTTAAAATATTTAAGAAGCTTCATTTAAAATTAAATTAAAATGCAGAGGCCCCTGAACCGGTGGCCAGGACCCGGGCAGTGTGAGTGCCACTGAAAATCAGCTCGCGTGCCGCCTTCAGCACGTGTGCCATAGGTTGCCTACACCTGAACTAGAACATACAGGCCAGACCAGGAGATTCCTGTAACTCTCAGCAGCCCCTCTGTGCCCCTCCAACAGTCGGCACTAACTGGTTCTTGGGTCACAGAAGCCCCTGAAGGAAGCTGTGAGGAGCAATGCTTAAGGCTCAGACAGACAGCAAAGTTGAATCCAATTGCTGGATGCTCTGGAATAATTTAGCAGATGATACTCAATAAAAATGACTCCCTTTCCTCTCATCTGCTCTCCTGACGACACGTCGTTTTGCTGGCCTCTTTTAAGCCTATCCCCTGGGATAAAAACCTCCGCGTGATTTTAGGCCAACTAAACCCTGGTGCTGCACTGAGAGATGCTAGGAGAGGATCACCACGTGGCGACTGGACAGGCCTGTTTCAGAACCATTGCTACGTGGTGTAAGAGCCATTGTCGAGTCCCGTGACGTGGTCGGGATTCCTGGCACCCAAAACCTGATCTTGCAACCCGTGAAAATCCCTAGGGTCAACCCAGGCAAAACTGGGATGGTGCTGCAACAAGTGGGATGGACGGACGGAGGGACAGGTTGTTTAGGGAAGCCCAGTTCATTGCACTAATGCAAAGCTCAAGAAGGGGCGGCTTAACCCTGACACACACTCACCGAACTCTGGCAGGAGGAGATCGACTGGTCTGGAAGGCAGTTCCGGGGGGCTCTCTTGTTGTGGTTTCAGAGGGGGAGGGACAGGAGGCAGAGGGGGTGGGACAATAGGCACCAGCTCAGGGGCTTGGCATTCCTCTCTATCAGGAAAGCTGCAAAGAAAAAGAAAGATCCCACGTTAACGCGGACACAAGCCTTCCCCGAATCCCCGTCCTTCCCTTCCCTGCATGGCTGCCTTAAAAATCGAGGGCCAGATCCTGATCTCATTGATGCCAGCGGACACTCGGACTCACTCCACTGACGTGGAAGGAGCGACACTGGATTTGCACTGGGATCACGGGGATTAGAATCAGGGCCTTTGCGTTGTGCAAGAGCCAAGCGCTCAGGTGGGCTTAGCAGACCATGGAGGCATCACCAGGAGGTCACCACGGGTCACCTCCCGGCACAGACTTCCAATGCACCTCAAGGAAAAAGAATATTTAACAGCCAAATTGTAGACAGCTGGGATTGTCTCTGTCCCCACCGCTAACCACCATCAAAAACCACCCCCACCGATGACGGACAACCACCAAGTGCCCTTCAAACAAAGCCCTCCAACAGCATGAACGCTACAGTGTGGGTAAGGCGCTGCCCAGAACCAGGTGCCACCGCCATCCGCACTTCCCGTTCACCTGACCTGCTGTCCTACCGCAGAAATGGAGGGACTTCGAGAGGTCTTCAAGTCTCTCTCCCAGCGCTGAGGCAGGGCCAAGCAAACCTAGACCAGCCCTGACGGGTTTGTCCAGCCTGGTCTTAAAAACCTCCAGTGACGGGGATTCCGCAACCTCCCTTGGAAGCCCGTTCCAGAGCTTAACTAGCCTGTGAGTTAGAAAGATTTCCCTGATTTCTGACCTAAATCTCCTTTGCTGCAGATTAAGCCCATTACTTCTTGTCCTACCTTCAGTGGACACAGAGAACAATGGATCACTGTCCTCTTTAGAACAGCCCATAACAGATCTGAAGACTGTTCTCAGGTCGCCCCTCAGTCTTCTTTTCTCAAGGCTAAACATGCCCAGATTTTTAACCTTTCTTCCTAGATCAGGTTCTCTAAACCTTTGATCGTTTTTGTTGCTCTCCTCTGGGCTCTCTCCAATTTGTCCACGTCTTTCCAGGGCCAAGTACAGCAGGACAATTACCTTCTGTGTCTTACATACAATAAACCTGTTAATTCACCCCAGAATGATTTTAGCCCTTTTTGTAACTGCATCACATTATCGACTCACATTCAATTTCTGATTCATGATAGCCCCCGGATCCTTTTCAGCAGGCCTACCTCCTACCCAGTTATGCCCCAGTTTGTAATTATGCGTTTGATTTTTCCTTCCTAGGTGAGGTACTTTGCATGTGTCTTTATTGAATTTCATCTTTTTGATTTCAGACCAATTCTCTAATGTTCAAGGTCATTTTGAATTCTAACCTTGTCCTCTCAAGTGCTGGCAACCTCTCCCAGCTTGGTATCATATGCAAATTTTACAAGCTTCCTCTCCACTCCATTACCATGTCATTAATGAACATATTGAATTGCACTGGACCCAGGACAGACCTCTGTGTGACCTCCCCCACCCGCAGATACACCCTCGCAAATCATTGATAACTACTCTGTGAATATGGTCTTTCATCCAGGTGTGCACTCACCTTTTAGTAATTTAACCTAGACCGTATTTCTCTAGTTTGCCCATGAGAATGTCATGTGGGACTATGTCAAAGGCCTTGCTAAAATCTAGATATATCACATCTACTGCTCCACCCTCATCCACTAGGCCGGTCACTCTGTCATGAGAGGTCCTGTAGCCGCTTCCTACCTTAGCTCTCATATTCAGTCTCATATGCAATCCTGAAATGTTCCAGGGCTCTTCCTGGAGCAGAGCATGTCATTCAGTACTGACACAAACCCCACCCTGCACTGCCCACTCCCCATCTGAGCTGGGTATGCACCGCGCAAAAATATACACAACTATTGTGTCAACAAGCACCCGAGACCCCTCTGCTCACCACCAATGGTGGAGCTGCTGGAGGAGACCACAGCTGGTTAAAAAGTGGACTTCTCTCTCTCTCTCTTTCTCTCTCTCTCTCTCACACACATACAAAAATCGAGATTTTGAAAAATTGTGCCATGAATCAAGACAGAAAGCCAAAATTCCCAAATTTTTTGCAAAATGAAATTCTGGGGGGGAAAAAATTGGTTTGGGGTCAATTGAAATGTTTTGCTATGATAAATTCTCAATGTTATGTTTCAGTTTTTAACCCTTTTTTTTACTTATTTTTGTATCAAATAAAGTACATTTCAAAACAGTCATTTTGTATGTTAACCAAAAATCAAAAGTTTTCATTCCAAAAAAGTGGAAACTTTTATTTCCAATTGTTTTCGGAACAAAATTTGGTATGATTTCACCCCCCATTTGGTTTGGACTAAACGGCATTTCCCAACAGAAAACTGTTTTGATGAAAATTTTCCCACCAGTTCTAAGGGAGACAGAGCCCCTTGTCCTAACAGCGTTTACACCAAGAGCAATTAGACAGAAAATGGTTACCGGTGAGACAGCAAACAGTGGAAAGCTAGACCCCGCGCAGTGATTTGGGCAGGCTGATGGGTATTTTGGATAAGCTGCCATAGCCAGATTCACAGGGAATCCCTACCTGCCTCTCAGTTACCTGGCTTGGTGAGCACACTAACCCTGGTGTGGTATTGCCCCCCTGGCAGGACAGATGTGCCACTGCTTCATCATTGTGTCGGAGGAAGGACACCACGGGATGCAAAAGTAAATGCTGGGTCCAGACAGTAACTTCTTAAAATGGCATCCCAAATACGCAACCTCCCCTTCCTGCCTTCCATTTAACAGGAGCATGGCCTTCCACGAGGCTACAGTTCAGGGGTCAGGAATCTCTTCCTGATTCTGTGGGACTTCGGGCAAGCCACGAATGGGAGCATTTTCATCCTCAGGTGCCTAGTGACAGATATCCAAATCCATAGATTGGTCCCTACATCAGTGGCTGTATTTTCCGAAGTGCTCGGCTCCAACAACTCCCCGCTGGAATCAGCAGGAACGGCAGGCACCAGCACCTCTGAGAAACAGGCCATTTATACTTAGGTGCCTACAGATGGATTCAGGGGCCTACTCTTAGGCACCCAACTCAAAAATGTTGGCCTCCTTCTCCCCATGACTCAGCTTCCACATAAGAACATCAGAATGGCCATGCTGGGTCAGACCCATGGTACATCTAGGCCAGTGGTTCCCAAACTTTAACAATCTGTGAACCCCTTTCACTAAAATGTCAAGTCTCGCGAACCCCCTCCTAAAAATGTCTATTTCCAGGGATTTTCTCCTTTACCTGAGTATAAATGATAAAAGCAGTGATCTTGGAAATATAAAATTTGTTTTTATGATATGCTTATTACACACTATTTATTATTAATTATTTATCATTACAGTGTTTTTATTACATTATTAAGATGGCAACACTCTTCCAAGAACTCACTTTCATAGCTTGTATCAATTTGAATAAGCCTGTTATAAGACAAGGCTCCTATGTTTCATCAAGGAGTATCAGATGTGAAACAGTATGAAGGTATTTAAGAAGCCAACTCAAAGAGTTCCTCCTACACAAGCATTCAGATCTTGAGCAGTCCAGGCCAACACCACATGTTACAACAAAGCTTAAACTTGTTCTTCATAATAATTTTAAAAACAATACTAGCTGCCTGTTTCATTTTAAAAACAGCAAAAAATATCCACTTCCCTTTCCATTTCTTATAAGGAGTCTTGAAGTTTAAATCTCCTCAGTGTGATAGATCTGCTTGCTTTGATCTGCTTAGCTCTTGGAAGTCCAGAGGCTCCAGGCTGCTGGCCACATGCTGCCCAGAGTTCCTAGGGACAGCTCTGTCCACCATTAGGGATTTTTTTCCCAAGAACCCCCTGTAACATTTCACGAACCCCCAGGGGTTCACGCACCCCAGTGTGGGAACCACTGATCTAGGCCAATGTCCTCTCTTTTGACAGTGTCCGGTGCCAGATGCTTCAGAGGGAATGAACAGAGCAGGGCAACTTCGAGTGAGCCATCCCCTGTCGTCCTGTCCCAACATCTGGAAGTCAGAGGCTTGGGGACACCCAGAGCACAGGGTTTTCATCCCTGACCATCTTAGCTAATAGCCATTGATGGACCTATCCTCCAAGAACATATCTAGTTCTTTTTTGAACCCAGTTATAGTTTTGGCCTTCACAACATCCCCTGGCAATGAGTTCCACAGGTTGACTGTGCGTTGTGTGAAGAAATACTTCCTTTGGTTTGTTTTAAACCTGCTGCCTGTTCATTTCAATGGATGACCCCTGGTTCTTGTGTTATGGGAAAAGGTACTTCCTTCTTCACCATCTGCAAAACATGGACAGTGCCATTTCCCCACCCTTTGCGGGGAGAATTAATTTGGAGATTCTCAGCTGAAAGCTGCTACATGAGGGCAATGATTTATGATTGGTAGTGAGCAATTTAGGTTCTCTTGGGCTAATGAACAAAAAATATATAGTGGAAAGACAGACCCATCCGCGGCCTGAATTGCAGCGGTACAGAGCAAAGCTGAAGTCATTTGGGATGACAGGTGCTCGGCATCTCCGAAAATCTGGCCGAGTGCCTGCAACAAGCTCCACAGAGACACTCTTTCCCAGCAACTTTCTCTTCGGTTGCATTGAACGCCGAACCTCTTGGGAACTAGAATTCAGCCACAGCTGCCTCCGTGTTACTACTTCTCAGTATTTCCCGCCTCCCAAACAAGCACCGCCAGATGGGCAATGCACAGAATGTTTACGGTAAAGATTTTCTAAGGACAGGAAAGAGGGGACGTTTCCTCGGGCACAAAAATAAGAGATCTGAGTTTGATTTTCTTTGTTTTTGTGGAAAGCTTCCCAGTCCGGAGACGGCTGTGGAATATCTCCCAGGAGAAGCCCCGGTGCCTGTGAACTCCTCCTTTTCCAAATAATAATAATAATAGAGATATCCCATCTCCTAGAACTGGAAGGGACCTTGAAAGGTCATCGAGTCCAGCCCCCTGCCTTTACTAGCAGGACCAAGTACTGATTTTGCCCCAGATCCCCAAGTGGCCCCCTCAAGGATTGAACTCACAACCCTGGGTTTAGCAGGCCAATGCTCAAACCACTGAGCTATCCCTCCCCCCCTGAATGTGGAAATGTCTGGAAAGTGTCTAGCACCCCACAGGGCCTGCCCTAAAGGACAAGCCAATAATGACATGTCACAGGAAGGAGGATGGCTTGGTGGTTAAGGCCCTGGCCTGGGGTTTAGAACACCCAGGTGCAACTCCCAGTACTCATACAGTTTCTTTGGATGGTCTTGGCCAAGCAACTTAACCTCTGTGGGCCTAGTGCCCCATCAGTCAAGTGGGGCTAATGATGCTTCCCTCTCCCACCCTTTGTCACTCTTGTCTACTTAGACCAGAGGCAGGCAAAATTTTTGGCCTGAGGGCCACATTGGGTTTCTGAAATCGTATGGAGGGCTGGTTAGGGGAGGCTGTGCCTCCCCAAACAGCCAGGCGTAGCCCGGCCCCTGATCCCTATCCTACCCCCCCTGCTTCTTGCCCCCTGATGCCCCCCCCCGGGACTCCTGCCCCATCCAACCCCCACTGTTCCCTGTCCCCTGACGGCCCGCCCCAGGACCCCTGCCCTATCCACCCCCCTCTGCTCCCTGTCCCCTGACTGCCCCCCGCCACCCCATTCAACCCCTCCTCTCATTCCTGACTCCCCGCTCCAGGACCCCTGCCCCCATTCAACCACCCCTTCTCCCTGTTCCCTGACCACCCCCGGACCCTCCGCCCCTGACTGCCCCCTGCTGCCCCATCCAACCCCCCCTCCTTCCTAACCACCACCTCGAACTCCCCTGCCCTCTATCCAACCCCCCCGCCCCCCCTCCCTGCCCCCTTACCACGCTGCCTGGAGCACTGGTGGCTGGCAGCACTACAGATGCGCCCCCCAGAGCAAGGACAGGCAGCCCTGCCGCCCGGCTGGAGCCAGCCACACCATCGCGCAGCACAGAGCACTGGGTCAGGGCCGGCAAGAGCTCGCAGCCCCGCCGCCCAGGGCATTGCACCGGCGGCGCAGCGAGCTGAGGCTGTGGGAGAGGGGGGACAGCGGGAGAGGGGCTGAGGGCTAGCCTCCCTGGCCGGAAGCTCAGGGGCTGGGCAGGACGTGCCCACGGGCCATAGTTTGCCCACCTCTGCCGTAAGCTCTTCAGCAGGGCAGGCAGTGTCTCTCAGCATGGGTGTACCGAGCCTAGCAGCACAAGGCCATCTCTAGGTGCTACTGTAATGTAAGTACTAATTACATCCAAAAATCAGGTTGCAAAGCCAAACATTCAGAAGTCATGAGACACCAGCATTAAAGTTGCCCATGCAACCTTATTTCAGCCCCCTTGTGCATTACGATATGGTCTTTATTTACATGCTCCCACGCTATTTTTTCCACAGGACTGCCACCTCCTTCAGCGAAGGAGTAGTTATTCAGCATTTCTTTTTATCCTTCTCATTCAATACGTGGCCCAGGCTTTATTTACCACATGCCACCTAAATCCTGCATGGCCTACAGAATTATTAATTTCCTGCTGGGTGTTTCTATGGTGCTCTCCCCGGAGTGGTTTGAGTGCTTCACAAACGTTCAGGAATTTTTCTTTGTGCAGGGGATATTCTTATACCTATTTTATAGATGGGGAGCTGAGGCACAGAGAGATTAAGGCTGCAATTATCAACAGCGACAACTAATTTGAGACACGTAGGCCCTGATTTTTCAGAGTCCTCACCAACAACAATTGGTCCAATAAAAGATATTTTCTCACACACCTCATCTCTCTTAGCGTTTTTATGGCACATTCTATGCCCAGAGCGCAGTTCCTGTCGACCTGAGTTGCAGCTGTGAGTGCTCAGTGCTTCTGCAAATCTGTTCCCTGGTGTCTTAGGTTGGGAAGCCAGAAAATGAGGAAGACACAATTAGTGGCCAACTGTGAGCACTGTGGTTTAAGTGATTTACCCAGCATCAAGCAGGAGCTCTGACAGAAGCAGAGCGAGAATCCAGTTCTCCGGGGCAACATTCAATTTCCACCCTTTCTCTTTCGGCAGCCCCTGCCTCGTTCACTGGACATCTTCAATCTTCTGCACCGAGTGAGGCAGGGATCCTACAAACAACAGCCTCCTTCACTACACAGCCCTGATTCAGCCCCAGTGCAGACGCATCCCGTGCACTGAATGAGGCTGGGGTCCAGTGTAAAAAATAGGATGTGATCGTGTCATTAACGACTATATCACAATGAATAAGTCAATGGTCCCCAAACTTTTCTGGGTCGTGTCCCCCCTTACCCAGTCTGTGTGCCCCCAGAGTCAGGGCCAGGAGCGGGGCCACAGCTCCGGGGGAGAGGGGGACGCTGACAGGGGTAAGGGGGCCAAAGCTGTGGCTGCAACTTGGGGTGGCTCTGGGGCCAGGAGCAGGGCCAGGAATGGAGCCGCAGCCAGGGGCTAAGGCCAGGGTCAGGTGCGGAGCCGCTGCAGGGCCGCAGTCAGGGGCCAAGGCGGAGAGCTGGGACCTTGGCGGAGGGCGGGGCCAG
This sequence comes from Malaclemys terrapin pileata, assembly GCF_027887155.1. Lineage (NCBI taxonomy): Eukaryota > Metazoa > Chordata > Testudines > Emydidae > Malaclemys > Malaclemys terrapin. Next base: position 345,069,846 of record NC_071505.1, read on the forward strand.
AGCAGAGCTGGGAGCAGAGCGGGCTGGGTGGCACTCCCTCCCTACCCCGTGGGGGGTGACCTGGGCTCTGCCAAGCCCCCCCAAATGTTCCTACACACACACACACACACACACACACAGTTTGGGGACCTCTGGCATATGCACAAGGGGGCCAAATTAATTTTACATTGGCAACCTTAATTCTGGCATTTTCTAATTTTTGAGTGCTTGACTTCGCAACCTCAACTTTCTTTTAATGTCGTTTTTTGGGTGTAATTTCCTAATTTTAAAAAACAAACCTGAAAACACAGAAATTCTATCACATGGAGCCGGATTGACTGAGAACTTGGGACATCAGCAGGGTTTGGGCCTTTAGAGCCACCATAAGTGGTAGCAGTAGAAGGCTATTATTGTCTGTGTGAACCACTCACTAGACGTAGGGTGAGACACACTCATTTCACAAGAGGGTTTCATAGCTATTTGCTGACAGCCGAGGAAAGTGGAGACTCAGGACAGAACTCCTGGGTTCAAGTCCAGGTTCTGGAAGGGAGTATGATCTAGTGGTTATAGACCACTTCTATCCCTGTATGCCTAGCCTATCTTTGTAACCCTCTGCTCCAAACCCCACACCTCAGCTACTGTCCTCTGCTCCCATCCATCCCCTTAGCTAGTTCCTGTCTCTACCTCCTCTGCTGCCCCCATCAGTTCCTGTCCCGCTCCCCTTCTGCTCCTCGACACTCTCTGGCTCACATAACCCCCATTCCTCCTCATTTCTCACCCCTCTGCATACCGTGTGGCTGTTTCCTCCTCCTCCTCCTCCTCCTCACTGCCTGGGAACAGCAGCAGGGGCATTGAGAACACCAGAGAGAGAGGCTCTCAGTTCCCATGCCTGGCACAGCAGACACTGGCATCCAGGAGCTGCAACTCCAGGGCATGTCCTGCTCAGCCTCTACAGCCCACAGACTGGCGCATGCTCAGTCATTCTGCCAGATGACACACGCATCGTCCAGTCACATGCAGGAGCTGTGAGGACGGTGGAGCATGTTCGGTGCAGATGGAATCTTTGGGGAATTTAATACCACTCTGATAAGTCTCTATCGAACATTTGCAAACTTGGCCAAATTTGGGTGAATTTTCAGAGAAACAGCAAAAGGCACATCCCTGACCCCAGGGCAAACTCCCTGCCACATTCCAAGTCCCTGTTCCAAAACACGGAGGCACTAGAGCGTCTCAACAAAGTGTTCGTAAGAGGATTTTTTTCAACAAGGGCAAAACAACGTATATCCCCCTAACATTCTTCAAAATGGCTGAATCGTTTTAGCTGAAACTTCCCAACTATACTCAACCTGGGGCAGACACCTAGCATAGAAAATTTCAGCCTGAACGGTTAAAGTTTGGCAGTGTTATAAGCAACTGAAAACAAAGTCTCATATAGGGAAGTTGGGCAGCACTACCTATGGAAGACTCTTGGACTAGACTTAAACAGACCTTTTCCGTCACTTTTAGGTTCTATAATTTACCAGGAAGATGAGGGGGAGGAGGAGGAAGTATAAATCCATTTGGCTAATTGCTTCTGGGTTCCAACAGCTGTATGGAAATCCTGAAGCCCTGCAGTTTACACGGCGGCCACAGCGAGAATAGGGAACATGGGAGAACATCATGAATGTCTATCATAAGAATGAAAGGAATAACTCCATTGGCTGGCAGCAATAGTAGGCTGCTATCCTCTGTGTAGCCCAAGCATTAGATGGGGACATGACACACTCTTTTTAAGTGTTTACCAGTCGGAATAATTAGCAAGCAACTAGAGGGTTCAGTCCTCCCTCTGTCAGGGCACGATCCAGAAGGCAGGTGCTCAGCCCTTTCTGAGAATTGGGCCCTTTGAAGGTGTCCTGAGTTGGACATCCCAGATCATTAGTCACTTTAGAAAGTCCTAGTCTGTGAACCTTGTGAAGGGAAGATGCCCTACAAGCCAGGCCCGGGGCCTTTGCTCTTATGGTTCTGCATCCAGCATTCATGTCCTCACTCCATTTAACAATGGGCTGGACTCGGGATGTCTGGATTCAGCATTCGGGCTCACTGGTCTGGGGCATTTCAGAGGCGCTGGGATAGCAACGACATGCCCAAACAGACAGTGGGGTATGTAGGAACTCTGATGGGACAGATGTGAGAAGGGCCATCCAGTACCTTTCAGTCAGGGCTACACACATGGGCCTGACCCGGTGTGGATCCAGATCCAAGCTGCCACAGAGTCCTGGGGTGTCCAGTGCAGAGGTTTGGCGCAGGGCCTCTCTCTCCGGTTCACACCTGGGTCAGCACATACAGTAGCTCTGTTTACTTGGTGCGGGGGTTGGGGGAAGGAGGTTTGGGGGAGGTTTCTCTCTTTTTCTGGGTCGGAGTGACCTCATTTCTCAGCAGCCGTTTCTATGGAAACAAGCCCACACAAATCCATAGACTGGCAAGACAGCTGGTGCACAGGGCAGAGCAGAGTCCCGTGGACACTCTGCCCTGCAGTTCGGGATGAGCGCTGCAAAGAGCCCCTCACCCCCAAAGCAACAGAGCTGCTCTCTGCACCACCAGGACCCCGTTGCTGCTTAGGGCAGAGGCTTAGTGAATCCGGGGATGCTAAGCCCAGCAGCGAGTTAAAGGCAGAGCTGACTGCACTGGACAGGCTACGGTGTATGTACGCCCCACCCTTCTTTGCGGGACTGAACCGGGACTGCCCAACTGTGTGCCATAGCCCTATATGGCTAACGGGGATTCTCCTTTAGCTCAAGTGGTCGGGGCCTAGACTTTTGGAGCAGGAACATCTGGGTTCTATCTCTGGCGCTGCATCCATGCTAGTGCTAAGCAGCATAACGACAACTGGGCAGGCGCTGGGAGGCCAGGGGTTTGTTGTATTTTATATAGACATATTTTATATCTCATCCGTAAGGCTCCATTAGCATTATACCCATTTCTAAGGCATCTGTCAGTGTCTAGGCACGATGACATGGGTCTAAAGGGACACCAAGTCTCTCATTAAAGAGAAAACAAGCTCTCAGCCCCAGCCCCTCTGCTGTATCTTTCCCTTCCCAGCTGCAGCCACTCTCCCGTTTAGGTGTTAGGAGAAACCTTACGGAAAGGGAGGAGTGCAGCCAGGGGCAGTTGCAGAGCGGGGGCGCTCCACGAATCATCTTAGCATCACATCCTGAAAGCACCAGATGAACACCAGCTAACTAACCCTCCCGATACCCCTGCTAACGCCATCATCCCCATTTTAACACTGGGGGGAAACTGAGGCCAGGGGGCAATCAAGTGGCTTGCCCAGAGGTGCAGAGAAAGTCCACGCCAATGTCTGATTCGAACTGAGGAATGCCAGGCTCGCAGGCCGGCACTTGGACCACTGGATGCATTAGATTTAAAGGTTAAAAGGAAATAATCACTCTCCTGTTCCATACCTGCTCAGAACCCAGCCCAGGGCCCAGGCCATCCCTAGGAGACACCCCTGTGTAATGGGATCAGTCCCGCTCAATGGGATAGGATTGCAAGTGCTGAGCTTCCAGCCGCTCCCACCCTGACCCCTTATGGGCCGGATTTCACAAGAGCTCCACACCCCGGGTTCACGCAACATGCAGAGCTCTTAGGAAAATCTGGCCACTTGTTTTTGGGGTGCAAATAGGGGAAAATCTGGCCCTAGGAGTCTGTAACACCCACATCTGCTACAGGTGAAACAAAGTGCTTGGCAGGTAAAACTAACGAAGGGTATCCCTCGGGCCCCTGGGCGCTGGGACAGACAACAGCTAACATCAAAATAAACACACAAACGCCACATGCCACTTAACTCCACCCAATAACCAATCAACCCCCACCGCTGTGACTGCAGTACAGAAGAAGTGAAGTCTGCAGCTCAGGGATTCCACAAACAGAGCTGCCCGGGGGGCTGAGGAGATGGGGATTTCCTCCTGCCTTAGGATCTAGCCTCCCACGCCTCCTCTATTCTCCTTGTTGGGTCCCCGACCGGAGGGACTGAGGTGTAGGAATGAGACACATGACTGGGTGCTTTGCTGATCTCTGCGCTGCGTGGGCTTTCACAGGGCAGTCACGAATTCCTAGATGCCTGAATAATGAGCCCTAGCCAGCAAACCATCCATGGATTTCACTGGGAGCGGGATAAGGCTCAAATGGCTTTTGCAGTTCTGGGCTGGCCTGGAGGCTGCCCCCTTCCCGTCGGGTGTGGGGCCTGGCCACAGGGATGCATACGTTCCTCCCCTCCAGGCTCACTGCCCTGCCCTACATCTGGGGAAAGAAAGGAGAGCCACAAGAGAACGGCGTGGGACTGTGTTCCAGTTGGCTTGCATGTGTGGGTTCTCTCCGTGTGCTGTCCAGCTCTGTGCAGATAGCTGGTTCAGCAGACCTCAGTGGTACTCCCCCTGCTGTCAAGTGCTGAAGGCTGGAATGTCATTGCCTCAGTCCTTGGAGCCCCAACGTTAGTATTATTAACAGCAAATAAGGCAGCCTGCTCATTCACCAGACTTCGCTGTGTCTCATAAAGAATGACCACTGGCACGGTTCAGTGACAAAGGCACTCAGCCAGGCTAATTGCCCTAGAATGCCTGCCCCCTCCGTGGTTACAGGTGCGCTAAGACATGAGTGCCCCATGGCAAGAAGGGGCTCAGGCAGCAGCAGGAGTCTCTGCTGTCCCCTCGGCCACACAAAGGGTTAAGGCCAGATATTTATAGGCTGAGACAAACAACTAGAACACACAACTTACACACCACTGTCCGTATTTCATTACACCTGTTTGTTACCTCCCCTTGTTCCTGATATCTTGGTCAAAACATCCCTGTTCATTGTTTGTCAAACCATCTTAGCTTGGACTAGACTGCGGTGTATCTGCACTAGCCGGAATATATTTAGGTAAATATCTAGTGCCTAGTATGCTAGCAACAACTTTGCCAAGTTCATGTACCAGACAGACAGTGAACTTGTGAACATCTGTTTGATACTTGGCCTGACTTTGGTTCACAGCCTCTGGTTCCGGCCTCAGGTCTCGCACCAGGCCCAGTGCTCCAGGCTCTCTCTCTCTCTACTACAGCCTGTCCACTGTAGTACATTGGTGCACTGTACTACATTGGTCCACTGCAGCAGCATTATTACATTCAGTTACACGACAGTGGCGCCTAGAGACCCCAACTGAGATCAGGACCCTGTTGTGTGGGGCTCAGTACACACACACACACATAGCAAGAGATCCAAAGAGCTCACAGTCTAAACCAGAGGTGGACAAATTACGGCCCGGGGGCCACATCCGGCCTGCGGGACCCTCCTGCCTGGCCCCTGAGCTCCTAGCCCGGGAAGCTAGCCCCTTCCCCCACAGCCTCAGCTCACTGTGCCACCGGTGCAATGCTCTGGGCGGCGGAGCTGCGACCTCTTGCCGGGTAGTGCAGCTCCAGAGCCGCGGCCTGACCCGGTGCTCTGTGCTGTGCGGTGGCGTGGCTGGCTCCAGCCGGGCTGCGTGGCTGCCTGACCCGGTGCTCTGTGCTGTGCGGTGGTGTGGCTGGCTCCAGCCGGGCGGCGCGGCTGCCTGACCCGGTGCTCTGTGCTGTGCGGTGGTGTGACTGGCTCCAGCCGGGCGGCGCGGCTGCCTGACCCAGTGCTCTGGGCAGCACGGCTGTAGCCACCGGTGCTCCAGGCAGCGCAGTAAGGGGGCAGGGAGCGGGCAGAGGGGGTTGGATAGATGGCAGGGGAGTTTGAGGTGGTGGTCAGGGGGCGGAGGTGTGGATAGGGGTCAGGGCAGTCAGAGGGCGGGAAACAAGGGAGTTGAATGAGGGCAGGAGTCCCGAGGGGCAGTCAGGAAGGAAGGGGGGTTGGATGGGGCAGTTGGGGGCAGTCAGGAGCAGAGGTTCCCGGGAGTGGTCAAGGAGAAGGGGTGGTTGGATGGGGCAGGGGTCCCGGGGGCACAGTCAGGAATGAGAGAAGGGGTTGGATGGGGTGGCGGGAGACGGTCAGGGGACAGGGATGGGTGGATGGGGCAGGAGTCCCGGGGGGGGCTGTCAGGGACAGGGATCGGGGGGGGGTTGGATGGGGCAGGAGTCCAGGGGGGGCCATCAGGGAGCGAGAAGCAGAGGGGGTCGGATAGGTGGCAGGGGGCCAGGCCACGCCTGGCTGTTTGGGGAGGCACAACCTCCCCTAACAGGCCCTCCATACAATTTCAGAAACCCGATGTGGCCCTCAGGCCAAACAGTTTGCCCGCCCCTGGTCTAAACAGACAAGACAAAGGGTGGGAGAGGAAACCGAGGCACAGGGAAGGGAGATGACTGGCCCAGGGTCACTCAGCAGGCCAATGGCAGAGCTGAGAATAGACCCCAGGTCTCCTGACTCCTAGCCCAGTGTCCCTCCCTTCTCCCCACAGCTCCTAGCCTTCATCTGCAGCGCCGCAGCCTTTAGCTGCAGGACTGCTAAGGCTGAAAGACTCCGGTGGGAGGCTCTGGGAACTTTTACTGCAGCAGGACTCCAGCAAGAGCGCTCTCCAGCCCTTTGTCCAGTTCAGGTCAGGAGGTTCCTGCCACTCCCCTAAGGGAGGCCTTGGTGCAAAGCATACCTGAGGCTCAGACAGAATTTCCTTTGCTCCTCCTATTCCTACTTGCTCCCTGTCCCTGTGTCTCCAAAGCACGCCTCACCGCAGTGTCTACACAGTGAAGTGCAGCAGTGCCAGCTGCCATGGAGTTTGTCAAACTACACTGCCAACTAAAACTGCATTTACAGAGGCATTCTCCCTTAGTCATCATTAGCTGCGATACAGGCTTATCTCGTTCACTCCCTCTTTCATCAGAAACGAACTTCTCCACTTCCTTATCTCCTTGAGGGTGGCTGTCATTTCAACAGCAGGCCTCCATCCCCCTGTCCTGCTAACAGCCTACGATCCATGCGCTTCCACAAAGCCCTGACACAGGGAGAAACAAGATCCCACCAGTGGGGAATTTACACCACACTTTCCATTTGCTCCGCGGCTAGGCAGACATCATCATTTCTAGCTTTGCCTTCCTCTTCCCACGATTAGGTAAGTTCTGCCTTCTGTGTACCAGCGGGGACAGACACTCTGACCTTGGGAGAAGTCAGTAACACTGGCAAATGCCTACAGTTTTTTTACTCAATTCATAGGTGATTCTCACTCAGGAGATAATTTCACTGGCGAATTGCTTGAATGACAACCGAGTAAGGACATTCACAATGCCCTCCTAGTAAATTCAAACCAAATGCTATTATTGCCCTCCTGGTATTGTTCTTTTTCAACTGGCAAACCCCAAGATTTCTTACCAGGATACACAGGTTTAGTCGCTTATTTACAGCAGTGCTTCACTGCTAATTACAGCCTGTTCTTAACGAACTCAGCACCCCCAGATTAGCAGAAGCGCTCAGCACATTGAAGGCACACTGGGTAGCGGGTTTTGGACGCACACTGGAACCTGGGATTTTGGGACAGGCGGCCCATCAGTGTCACTATAGGTGTTGAGCACTTGTGAAAATCTGGGGTGAACGCCTGGGCCCACTGAATCAACGGCAAAACTCGCACTGACTTCAGCGGAACCGGGACTTCAGCCCTGGCCACCGGGGCCAGATCCAACACGCGCTGATGTCCGTTGACAGGCCCCTGTTCGGTTCAAGAAGAGCAAGCACCACAAGCAGAATGGAGCGGAGCACCAGGCTAGGGCTGGGAAGGAGTTTTTAACCCCGGCAAACAATGGATCCTAATGAGTGACTCTTGCTTCGTTACAAGACCACACGTGCAGGATTCACAAAAATCACCCCCACTAGGGTGACCAGACAGCAAATGTGAAAAATCAGGACGGGGGTGGGAGGTAATAGGAGCCTATAGAAGAAAAACACCCAAAAACCGGGACTGTCCCTATAAAATCAGGACATCTGGTCACCCTACCCCCCACCCTAGCCTGCAACGCCGCAACTTCAAGGCGCTGTCTGTACAGGTATTTTTAGAGCTCCACTGCAACCCCCGGAAGCCGGAGTCTGACAAGCCGGGCTGGGAGGCTCGCTTCTGCAGGCTGTTTGCAGACATAGCCTTAGTTTGCAAGGGACAAGCATTGATGAGTTTTTAAATCTTCATTTGGCAACTTCTGCCTTAAAAGACTAGATCTAGACTTAAGAGTTTCACACAACACCTGGTAAACGCACCATGTCAAAGGCCACACACCCAATTAAAATAATATCCTTCCCACAGGTCATTGTTAATAGAGGTGGAGTTGGCTGGTGCCAAGTGGTTCCGTGGTGTTTTGCCAGGAGATTAATAGGGATGAAATTCCAAACTCTGGTCTTTTAATCCAGAAATTGGTAAACTGCAATGCAGGGAATGTCATTTTTATTCAGCATTATATTCTAAGTGATTTTAAGGACTTCTCAGATTTTTTTTTAAAATGGCCTGTCCTCTTCATAGCTGCCCTGGCAGACTGGGATCACAAACCAACGATAAGCATTTATCTGTACTGGCCGCATTCCTAACTAGACTCTAACAGTTCTCAGACAATTGAGATGCTGTGTCTATGCTCTGTGATAGTGTCCCTTTAAACACAGTACAGGCTGACTAGTTCTTCTGATGCAGTTGCTCTGAAGGCCACCGAGGTCAGAGGGAGGAAAACATCACCAGTTCTGTTGTGAACTTTGCAGCCACTGCCCGGAAGGAAGGTTTAGTGGGGTAAGCCTGGGGGATGGCGTAGTTGGTTAAGCATCAGGTTTAAAATACCCACGCTCCGTGGAAGCCCAGCTGAAAAGGCTGGCTGGCTCAGTCCAGCCCTCAGCTCTGGGAGGTGGCTGCGGTGAATTCCACGGAGCTTTCCACAGGCGGGGACTTTCCAACCCGAGCTCCTGGCCGTGCTGCCTGGACATGCAGAGCACCTTTCGTAAGACCAGGAGGTTGGCCCCAGCATCCTTGCATAACAAGCTATGGCCACATACGCATACACACACCATGGTCCTGAGCTTTCAGCACTGAAAGTACCAGCCTGTTCCACCGGAGCTAACGGAGTAACTCTGTGCCATTGGGGCCAGCCGCCCGAAGGTAACATAATCACAGGCACCTGGCTAGTGTCTTGCTCATGGCCAAAACTTCCCTTTTCCAGCCACTGCTGAACTGTGCCTGGGCTGGTTAGCGGCTGCCCTCCACCCTGGAGGCGGCTGCATTCCCAGGGTGCTGGCTGTACAGGGTTAGTGAAGTACTCCCAGATGAAAGGTGCTGTTCTGTGGGCCAGATTCTTAGAGTGGCTTGGAGAAGAAGCCAAACCAACCCTCCGAGGTTTGCCCATTGCTCATCTTCTCCCTACTCCATAAACAGCAGGATACTACATCACAGCTGACTGGGGCTTAGAACCACCAAATCCTCAAGGTCTCCTCGGGGAAAGGGACACTTCCTTCTCAGTCACTTCTCCCCTCCCCTACAGACTCTTCCTCCCAACCCGGTGGGCTTTTTCCCCAGTCCAGCTTCCCCAGATCGATTATTTCCCGCCTCCAACCCATAATACTCCCTCCAGGCGGAGGCGGCATGGCCAGCCCAGCTCAGGCCAACAAGTCAGCCAGCTGTGTCCTGTGGCGCCTCAGGTCCCCTGCGTGGGCCCCCTCTGACCAGGTTCTAAGGAGCTCGCCTTAGTCCACGTCCAATTACCGGCAGCATTAGCACCAGTCATTAACTCACCTCTCTCAAAAGCCTCCCTGAATCCCTCCGAGGTGCAGGTGCTGGACCTCAGCCATGCCCTGAATTCTACCGCTAGCCATCACGGGGAGTGAAAAACACTTGCAGCTGTTGAAATGCAGTCTCCTTGTTGCTGAACCCCAGCCTTCAGCAGCTGATGGGAGTAGCTGACCACAAGCGTGAGATAAAGCATCTTCTTTGTGGGCTGCTCAACGGCAAGCCCCAGGGGAAGGAGGGGGTCAGAACTGGGAGGTAGGTGTCTGCAAACCACAGCAGAAGGGCAAAGGTCAGCTCTGCAGAATCATGCTTTGACATCAGGGCGCCGACATTTCGGCTTCCGAAAGCTGACGTTGAAGTCTGGTTAGGTTCACAGGAGGTGAAGTGTGCTGGGGGGGACACACTGGTATTGCTATCAGCCTCAGCTCAGCGAACTTGGGGATGCAGAGAGGAAGTCCTTGCTAATGGGGCATACAAGCACACAGCCAGGCGCAGAGACGCTTGCATACAGACGGAAGGGGGAAGGGTGGTGCGATGCACCCAGGCACTGCAAAAAGAGAAGCAGACAGACTGGATGCTACAAGGAGATGGAGGGGGCAGATCAGACTCCTGGGTGGGGCCTGCGCAGGCAACATAGTAAAAAACACCTGGCAGCGACAACACCGTTCCCCAGGGTACCACCACGATGCCTCCTCCTCAGAACCAGCACCCCCAGAGCCAGCTCCACGGCAACCCCCCTCCCCCACGGCACCCCCAGAGCCAGCTCCACGGCAACCCTCTCCCCCACGGCACCCCCAGAGCCAGCTCCACGGCAACCCCCCTCCCCCACGGCACCCCCAGAGCCAGCTCCACGGCAACCCTCTCCCCCACGGCACCCCCAGAGCCAGCTCCTCGGCAATCCCCCTCCCCCACGGCACCCCCAGAGCCAGCTCCACGGCAACCCCCCTCCCCCACGGCACCCCCAGAGCCAGCTCCACGGCAACCCCCCCTCCCCCACGGCACCCCCAGAGCCAGCTCCACGGCAACCCCCCTCCCCCACGGCACCCCCAGAGCCAGCTCCACGGCAACCCCATCCCCCGCGGCACCCCCAGAGCCAGCTCCACGGCAACCCCATCCCCCGCGGCACCCCCAGAGCCAGCTCCACGGCAACCCCCATCCCCCGCGGCACCCCCAGAGCCAGCTCCACGGCAACCCCCATCCCCCGCGGCACCCCCAGAGCCAGCTCCTCGGCCTCCCCCTCCCCCGCGGCACCCCCAGAGCCAGCTCCTCGGCCTCCCCCTCCCCCCACGGCACCCCCAGAGCCAGCTCCTCGGCCTCCCCCTCCCCCCACGGCACCCCCAGAGCCAGCTCCTCGGCCTCCCCCTCCCCCCACGGCACCCCCAGAGCCAGCTCCTCGGCATCCCCCTCCCCCACGGCACCCCCAGAGCCAGCTCCATGGCATCCCCCTCCCCCACGGCACCCCCAGAGCCAGCTCCTCGGCATCCCCCTCCCCCACGGCACCCCCAGAGCCAGCTCCTCGGCATCCCCCTCCCCCACGGCACCCCCAGAGCCAGCTCCATGGCATCCCCCCCTCCCCTACAGGCAGAGAGTGGGGAGCCCCACAGAGGCAGCGCCCCCCCGGCAGCCGGCAGCAGTAGGAGCCTGAGCTCCTCCATTGCTGCTGCCCTCTAGGTCAGGGGTTCTCACCCTTTTCTTTCGGAAGCCCCCGCAACATGCTATAAAGTCTCCAGGGCCCACCTGTGCCACAACAGCTGGTTTTCTGCATCTAAAAGCCAGGGTTGATGTTAGAGGCGGGGTTCTCAAACTGGGGGTGGGGATCCCTCGGGGGGTCACAAGGTTATTACATGGGGGGGTCGCGAGCTGTCAGCCTCCACCCCAAACCCCGCTTTGCCTCCAGCATTTATAATGGTGTTAAATATATAAAAAGTGTTTTTCATTTATAAGAGGGGGGGGTCGCACTCAGAGGCTAGCTGTGTGAAAGGGGTCACCACTACAAACGTTTGAGAACCACGGCATTGGGGGTAGCAAGCAGGGGAATTGCCTGGGGCCCCACGCCACACGCCAGGGGGCCCAGGACCCCTGATTGAGAACCTCTGCTCTATGGGCAGGGGCAGGAGACCCACCGGCTGGGCACGGCCTCTAAGGCAGGAGCAGCAGCCCCACAAGCCCAGGGGCCCCATTTTACAACTGTGCCTGGAGCGGGGGATCGGGCTTTGCCCTTTTGCGTGCTCCCCCCCCTTGTGGTGCCATGTCCACCAGTCATCCCACTGAGTCCAGAGGGGCTATTGGCGAGCAAGGCACCAGGTGACCCAAGGATCAAGCCCTAAACAAATGGTGCCAGGGCCAAATCCACCCCTGGTAGAAGTGGGTGCAACACTACTGATGGGGGTGAATTTGAGAGGCAGCGCACAGTGCTCTCTGACCCAGAGGCAGGAGGCCAAATCCAGCTCTGGTGTAACTCAGCTGACTTCAACAGATGTATGTACACCAGGGATGTACTTGTCCCACTCTCAAGGGCCTGGGACCTGCCTGCTCAGAGACCTCCTTCCCCCAGGCCCAGCCACACTGTTTTCGCCGGATCCTCCTTGGGCGGGCTGGGCCTTCCCCGGGAGGGGCTCCTCGCCTTTGATCCAAAACAGACCAAACACCCAGGCCTTCAGGGCACCGTGCAAGAATCATCTCTTCTCCCAGGGCTAGAGCCTGTTTACGCCGACCTTACACCAGTGAAGTGGGAGCTGGGCCCGAGTAAGGACTGAGCAAACGCTGAGTCGCTCAGGATCCGGACCACCCTTACCACCATCTCCCTTCCATTGGTTCGCTTTGCAGAGCAGTAAAGCCATAAGTCAATAAGAATCACTGTGAAGATGTCTGGCTCCTGCTAACACAGAGGAGGGACTGCAGCTCGTCAGCTGCAGCCTGCGGGGCAATGGAGTCCAGGGAGTGAGCCACATGGACTTCCTCTCTACAGACCACAGAGCAGAGACAAAGCATTTGCAACCACCAGTGCAGGCCTAGAAAGTGTGGGTATTGTCAGAGAAGTGACTGTAGAAACTGCCCCTTCTTACCTCGGTCCCCCCTGAGCCCCTTGACTCACATCTGCACAGGCACAACTGAGTGGCCGGTCCCCTTCGCTCTGCAGAGCCGACAGAGACACAAGAAAGCAAACGGGATTCTGTTCTCCCTGGATCGGCAGCAGTGAAATCCCAAACACGGGGTGTCTATTCCCGGTTGTGAGGCATGAGACAGGAATTACCCAGCTTGAGAGCCCAAGAGGCAGGATTCTACGACACTGACAAGCTGGAAAACACATCTTCTCATGTGTAAGCAGAGTGGATTTCTAGGGGCAGCACTGAGAGAGACCATCACCCCATGGCTGCCCTGGTACGCAGCCTTGCCAAATCATCATGAACATTTACAAGCCCGGACACAAGATCTCCTGGCCCATCCTCACCGCGAGGGTGAAAAAAAACATCAGGCAGCCAGCTCACTAGACCTTCCGGAGGCTGATTTAATGGTGATGCTGCAGCCAAAAAACCTCATAGACCAGACACTTTCTGCTTCACAGAGAACGGAAAGCTGCTCCTATCGGAGAGCTGGGGGTTAGAGAGGAGAATGAAAGCTTGAATATAATTTTTGGGGGTGCCCAGAATGGGTCCAAGTCTCTCCCCCCCACACACAAACACACACACACACACCTGCCTTGTAAGCTGATATATATTTTTTAAAATAATGTAAAAATGGATGGGAAACAGTAAGCGTTTAAGTTTCCCTCTATTGCACAATATCACTATTGAAGGAAAAATATATTTAACTAAGAATATCAACTTTACTAATACTCTTTTGAATACGGAAACAAGCCAGCACTGTTGGACAATACCCCTCAAAAGCAAAAAGCTCCAATTCACTATTGTACTCCAATCACGTAAATCTTGATAGCCAAGACCGATGAAAACTCCCTGTCTTATCTTTTAGATTTGCGCATCTTTCTTTTGTATAACTTCAGTTTGCCAACTGGGTGTCGAACTCAGGCCCTCACTTGATCAATTACTCTTTTGTTCTTTTCCTCTGGGTAACTTTATTAAGAATTTAGCCATTGTTGATTATTACACAAAATTAATGGGGTGGGGCTGAGGGGTTTGGAGGGTGGGAGGGGGCCCAGGGTAGGGCAGAGGGTTCGGGTGAGGAGGTGAGGGCTGCGTGGTGGGGCTGGTGATGATGGGTTCACGGTGCAGGAGGGGGCTCAGGGCTGGGGCAGTGGGTTGGGGTATTGGGGGATGAGGGCTCTGGCTGGGGGGTGAAGGCTCTGGGGTGGGGCTGGGAGTGAGGGGTTTGGGGTGTGGGAGGGGCTCGGGCAGAGGGTTGGGGTGCGGGGGCTCGGGCTGTGGGGTGGAGCCGGGGATGAGGTAGGGTTACCATATTTTGTGCCTCCAAATGGAGGACACTCCCTGGGGCCCCGGCCCCGCCCCCAGCCCCGCCCACGCCCCCCGCCCCAACTCCGCCCCCTCCCAAAGTCTCCGCCCCCTCCCCTGCTTCCCGCGAACATTTGAGTCGCGGGAAGCCTGTAGCAGGTAAGGGGGGCTGTGGGGGGAGGAGGCGCGACCCAGGCTGGCTCCCCGGCGGCTCCAGCCTGGGTTGGCTCGGGCCCTGGGGTGCCGGCCCCGGCCGACCATCCCCGGCGGCCCGGCAAACCCCCCAGCTCCCGGCCCCGCGGGCCCGGCCCGGCTCCCCGACCCTGGCTCGGCTCCCGGCCCGGCTCCCGGCTCCCCGACCCTGGCCCGGCTCCCCGGCCCGGCTCCCGGCTCCCCGAGCCTGGCCCGGCTCCCCGGCTCCCGGCTCCCCGGCCCGGCTCCCGGCCCCCCGACCCCGGCCCGGCTCCCCGACCCCGCGGGCCCGGCCCGACCCCCCGGCTCCCGGCCCGGACCCTGGCCCGGCACCGCACCCAGCCCGGCACCGCGCCCAGCCCAGCACCATGCCCGCGGCCCCGCACCGGCCCCGGCCCCAGACAAAGAGGCCCCAGAGCCCTCCCGATTTTCCCGGACATGCCCGGCTTTTGGGGATTTCCCCCCGGACGGGAATTTGAGCCCCCAAAAGCCGGACATGTCCGGGAAAATCTGGACGTATGGTAACCCTAGATGAGGGGTTCACGGTGCAGGAGGGGGCTCAGGGCCAGGGCAGAGGGTTGGGGTGCGGGGAACTGAGGGCTCTGGGTTGGGGCTGGGATGAGGGGTTTGGGGTGTGGGAGGGTCTTGGGCAGAGGGTTGGGGTGCGGGGGGGTGAGGGCTCTGGCTGGGGGGTGTAGGCTCTGGGTGGGGCCAGGGATGAGGGGTTTGGGGTGTGGGGGTGAGGGCTGCGGGGTGGGGCTGGGGGGTTCACGATGCAGGAGGGGGCTCAGGGCTGGGGTAGCAGGTTGGGGTGTGGGTGGTGAGGGCTCTGGCTGGAGGTGTGGGCTCTGGGGTGGGGCTGGGGATGAGGGGTTTGGGGCATGGGAGGGGCTCAGGCTGCGGGGTGGGGCCGGGATGAGGGGTTCACAGTGCAGGAGGGGGCTCAAGGCTGGGGCAGCGGGTTGGGGTGTGGGGGGTGAGGGCTCTGGCTGAGAGTGTGGGCTCTGGGGTGGGACTGGGGATAAGCCATTCCTTTCCTCTCCCAGGCTGGAGAGCAGGCCGAACTGGATTATTGGCATGGCTGTGCAGAGCATTACTACTGGGGATGTACACTGATTTAACTGGATTTGTCATTTTAACTATTATACAGATATTTCAGCCTAGTAACCAAGATGAAAGGAATCTAAAAGGGTAAATCTTCATTAATGTGCACAGGGAGGTAAAGGCAAAACTCTATTATTGGGGACATGGCCAGCCTGAAAGCCAGATATTGTCAACAAGTGTTTCTGTACCTATTTATGACTCTCTCACAGTCTGCACATCTCTTACCTTGGAGAATGAAAATCAATTAAGGTGCTTCCAAGTTCTCAGTGCTGTGATGTTCGGGTTGCAAACACTTGATGGAAATTTGTCCTTGCTGTGAAACCAGTGTTTTCAATGGAATTTAAAAGAATAACCGGGGGAACATTTTTCTGTGGGTCTTAAGGGTTTGTTTTTATAAAACTATTTTAGATAAAGTGGAGTTGTCATCTTACTAAAGGCTTGTCCACACTCGGGTTTCACACTGAGATAAACTGTGCCAGCACAAGTCATGGTTAACTGGGCATGGATTGTCTACGCTAGGGGCCTGCACAAATGCAGTTATGTTGGTGTAAAATAGCCCAGTGTAGACACGGCCTGCAAGTCAGACAGTCTAGCACTCACAGCAAAGCACCCCTAAGGACCACATATAAAGAACAAAGGAGAGAAATGCCAACTCCTAAGCAAAGAATGGGGCCGGGGCTGAGGGGTTCCCGGTGCAGGAGGGGGCTCAGGGCTGGGGCAGAGGGTTGGGGGGTGAGGGGGGGGGCGGGCTCTGGCTGGGAGTGCAGGCCCTGGGATGAGGAGTTCAAACTTTGGGATGCAGCAGGCAGGCTGCCCCGGGGTTGGGACCAGAGAGGAGGACTCCGCCCAGCCCTCTCCGTGCCGGCAGCAGTGAGCTCCACGGGAGGGGCCCCCGTCTCCGCCCCCTCCCCCCTGGCATGACACTCACCCAAGCCCCAGGCTGCTGCTCAGGAGGTCCAGACAGGATAAGCCCACTTGGAGTCGCCTGCCAGGGGGCGAGGGGGGGGCTTCCATGCCACTGCGCCTCCTCCCCCCACAGGCGCAGCAGTCAGCCTGCCGCCGGCGTCGCTCCCTCAGCCAGCAGTGGCTGGCAAGGGAATGCAGCGTGGAGCAGCGGGGGCAGCCGCTCGTTGCCCAGGGCGCAGGTGAGGGACGGACGCTCAAGGGAGGCACGCGGGGGGGCAGGCAGGGCCGGGGGACGGTCCGGGAGAGACACGCAGGGGCGACAGGTGAGGCCGGTGGACACTCCGGGGGAGGCACACGGGGGCAGCGGGCGGGGCCGGGGGATGCTCCGGGGGAGGCACGCAGGGCTGGGGGAGGCACACGGGGGTAGCAGGCGAGGCCGGGGGACGCTCTGGTGGAGGCACGTGGGGGCGACGGGCGGGGCCGGGGGACGCTCCGTGGGAGGCACGCGGGGGCGGCGGATGTGGCCGGGGGATGCTCCAGGGGAGGCACGCGGGGGCGGCGGGTGGAGCCGAGGGAGAGACCCGGCCCCGAACATTGGTGGAGTTGGGCCCCGAGGCCCTGAATTTGCTCGAGCCCGGGCACCAGGGGCCCATACAACTCGCCACCCCTGCATGTAGACTTAGGAGACCAGAGACACGCAATGAGGCAGGGTCCAATACAACCGGCTCTATGGGAGCTCAACTCCTGCCCAATGCCTATTAATAATAAATACCCCTTTGTGTTTCTACAGCATCTTCCTTCCAAAGCACTTCACAGACATCAGATTCATTAAGTCTCCTACAACCACCTTCTCTCTCCCATTAGAAAGGAGAGATAGCTCAGTAGTTTGAGCATTGGCCTGCTAAACCCAGGGTTATGAGTTTAATCCTTGAGGGGGCCATTTAGGGATCTGGGGCAAAAATCTGTCTGGGGATTGGTCCTGCTTTGAGCAGGGAGTTGGACTGGATGACCTCCTGAGGTCCCTTCCAATCCTGATATTCTATGATACTGTCTGCAGTGGGCTGAGAATCCGATGTCCTGTCTGCGGCTCTTCCACAAGCTCCCGGTCTGACCTTGGGCAAGTCCTCTCCTCTCTGCTTCCTCAGCTGTACGAAGGGTGTAATAATAACCACCTGCCTCCCAAGATGTTAATTCATTCCTAACTGCAAGGGCACTACACAGTAACTCCTCGCTTAACATTGTAGTTCTGTTACTGAAAAATGCTGCTTTAAGCGAAACGATTTTAAGCGAATCCAATTTCCCCATAAGAATTAATGTAAATGGGGGGGGGGGTTAGGTTCCAGGGAAATTTTGCCAGACAAAAGACTATATGATACACACACACACAGCGCATAAGTTTTAAACAAACAATTTAATACTGTCCACAGCAATGATGATTGTGAAGCTTGGTTGAGGTGGTGGAGTCAGAAGGTGGGATATTTCCCAAGGAATGCCTTACTGCTAAATGATGAACTGGCACTCGGCTGAGCCCTCAAGGGTTAACACATTGTTAATGTAGTCTCACACTCTACAAGGCAGCACGAATGGAGGGAGGAGACACAGCATAACAGAGAGAGACAGAGACACACACCGTGTGTGTGTGTGTGTGAGAGTGAGAGAGAGAGAGAGAGACACACACACACACACAGAGGAAGAGACAGAGACACACACCATGTGTGTGTGTGAGAGAGAGAGATGTGCATTGCCCATTTAAGTGTGCTGACCCCACTCTAAGTACATTGCCTTTTTAAGTAGATCAGCAAGTTGAGACAGCAGCTGCTGCCAGCAAGCTCCCTCAGTCCTGAGCCCTGAGCAAATTCAGGGCCTCGGGACCCAACTCCACACTGCTCTGTGGAGATGGGGTACAGGAACAGGGGGCAGGAGTGGGAGGAGGGGGACACCCTGACATTACCCCCCGCACAGCACGCAGGCGGATCCCAGAGCAGCTCCAAGGCAGAGGGCAGGAGCAGCACACGGCAGTGGGGGGGGAGGGACAGCTGAACTGCTGGCAATTGGTAGCCTGCTGGGCGACTGCAGCACAGGGAACTTAGGGGAGCTGATGGGGGGCTGCCGGTCCACCCTGGTTCCAAGCCCCCACCAGCTACCTCCAGTGGGCCGCTCGTCCTGCAAGCAGTGGACAAAGCAGGCGGCTGCCAAACAATGTTATAAGGGAGCATTGCGCAGCTTTAAACGAGCATGTTCCCTAATTGATCAGCAACGTGACAACGAAACACCGTTAACCGGGACGATGTTCAGTGAGGAGTTACTGTACTAAGGCGAGGTAACAGCAAGCCCATTTTACAGACGGGGGAAAGAGGGCGACACAGGGTTAAGTGACTGGCCTGAGGTCAGAGTCAGTTTGTGATACAGCTGGGAATAGGTCCCAGGAGTCCTTGTTCTAAACACATAATGGGCCTGACTCTGATCTCACACACTCCTGTTTTCCACTGGTGTGAGATCAGAATCCAGCCCAGGGCCCAGCCCCACCACTGGACTGGGCCGTTACTCTACAGCTGGGCTACTGCCTTTGTAAAGTACAGGTGTCTGTCCACACTGCCATTAAAATCCCTCCATTGATCATCAGACGCAAATCCCGGACAACAAGCCGGCTTCCTGCCGCTCGGTCACACCCTGATAGGGACAAGTCTACGCAGCCCATCGCTGTCGGCGGGAGGACTGAAAACCTGTCCTCTGCCAAGGCCTGGGCTGTTTCTGGCGAGACACACAGGGTCCTGTGCTCGGGATGGAGCTGATAAAGGGAAGTAGCTGCTGGCTGCCTTCCCACATTCAGTTTGACTATGGAATGCACATTCAGCCTGTTGGAGACAGACAGAGCCCCTGTGGCGTGGGGGAACTGGGCATGGGGAAGTGTAGAGGAATGCACCCAGTCAGGGTGGCAGAGCACAGCTCCTCGGGGCTCCCTGCACAGGTGGCAGCGGGGCCCCAAGGTAGGAGCAGACACAGAGTCACCCAGGCTACTGCCCTCGGCACAGGCTGGAGGTTTGGCCCTTCGCAATCATGCATTTCCAAAGCACCCACCATCGCAGCGCCCAGGCGCGGCCATTGCCACTGGCACATGTTACCAGCCAGTATCGGCAGCTGGAGTCATTTGTAACTGGACTGAGCAAATTCCTGGAGAACAGATCCTTGTCCTCTTCCCCTTTTCGCCACCAGATGAAACCACTGAGAACGTTACAGGTCAGCTCACCTCCAGCAGACGCCGCAAGAAGCAGATCGAGCCAAGGACAGGAAAGCAGCGCACCACGATGGCAACGCAGCGGAGAGAGCACCAGCGCAGAAAGGCCCCAGACATGGCCTGGCTGGCTCTGTAGCCCCGAACAGGGCTCCCTTTGTTCTCGCACATCTGCCTCCCTGCTCAGAGCAAGAATCCTGTCAACCCACTTCTTACAGCCCCGGGCCTCCCTCCGGGCTAGGAGAGAAGATAATGGCATGAGAAGTCTGACCGGGCGGCTTGGAAAGAACCCAGAAACACTGACTTCACTGCACCGCGACCCCCTTCTGACAACAAAAATTACTACACGACCCCAGGAGGGCCAAAGCCCGACCCCCACCACTCCAGACCAGGGGGGCCAAAGCTGAAGCGCAAGGGCTTCAGCCCCAGGCAAGGGGCCTGTAACCCGAGCCCCGCCACTCAGGGCTGAAGCCCTCGGGCTTTGGCTTCGGCCCTCGGCAGTGGTACTCGGGCTTCATCCCCAGACCCCAGTATCTAAGCCACTTTGGGGTCCCGACCAACAGTTTGAGAACTGCTGCTTAAAACAACCAAACGCATCTGTGGCAAAGGAAGCCCAGAGCAATGGGATGGGTGCTGCCGGTCCCCCTGCCGAGGTTCTCTCCGGCCAGTGAAAGATCTGAATGGCAGCTCAGAACCAGGCCCTGTTGCTATCTAAGGTGATTGGGTGGCGAGACACATGGAAACCAATGACTTGTGGAATGTAATCAATTCCTTTCCACAGATGGGAACCTTTGAAGTTATCCAATTCCTTTACAGGATGGTAAGTCATACCCAGAGGGGCCCTACCTAGCAATTCCGCTCTCTCTGTCCCCAGCCAGGAGCAAGGACACCACGGACACACAACAAGCAATGAACATGCCTGATATCAGTGCAACCTAAAAGCAATCGGTAATCTATCATTTCCCCAGGAGGCAGCAATACTGGAACGCAGCATCACAGGATCAGCCCAGTGCTCCATCTAGCTCAGTCTCCTGCCCCTGATAGTGACCAGTTGCTTCAAAGTGACATTGTTGTTGGGGTCAAATTCTAACCAGTACATTGTAATAGATCAGGGGTAGGCAACCTATGGCACATGTGCCAAAGGCGACACGTGAGCTGATTTTCAGTGGCACTCACACTGCCCGGGTCCTGCCCACCGGTCCAGGGGGCTCTGCCTTTTAATTTAATTTGAAATGAAGCATAGAATCATAGAATATCAGGGTTGGAAGGGAAGCTTCTTAAACATTTTAAAAACCTTATTTACTTTACATACAACAATAGTTTAGTTATATATTATAGACTTCTAGAACGAGACCTTCTAAAAACATTAAAATGTATGACTGGCACGTGAAACCTTAAATCAGAGTGAATAAATGAAGACTCGGCACAGCACTTCTGAAAGGTTGCCGACCCCTGTAGTAGAATGTAGTATCGTCACCAAAAGCATAAGTGGGTTCAAAATGGAATTAGAGAAATTCATAGAGGATTGGTCCATCAATGGCTATTAGTTAAGATGGTCAGGGACGCAACCCCGGGCTCTGCATGTCCCTAAACCTCTGGATGCCAGACGATGGGAGTGGACGACAGGGGATGGATCACTCGAAAATCGCCCTGTTCTGTTCATTCCCTCTGAAGCATCTAGCACTGGCCACTGTCAGAGACAGGATACTGGGCGAGATGGGCCATCGGTCTGACCCAGAATGGCTGTTCGTAGGTTCTTATGTAGATTAACGCTTCCACAGATACTTTTCCCCAACCCTTTTACTATTATTCAGCCACTAAGGATTTAAAATAACTTTAGATAATATCAGCAAAACTGATAGAAAGATGAAGAGAAAGTGAGAGAGAAGGAGAGAGAGAGAAACTACTATGTGGATAAGGAAATGGAAAGAAAGCTTGTTGAAACACAGAATGCACCTCCCCCACCCCCATCAGCCCGTCTCTTAGCTGCTAATTTTACAAACCCCGCATTTCATCAATCAAAATTCAAACCCGAGTCCTCACCTGGGAAGGCAGTGATGAGATTCTCATCCCTGTCTCTGGGATACAGCCGGGAAAGCACAACACAACGGGCTTTTATACTTCCAGCTGGAGACTCTGCAAGAAACCTGCCCCCACTCACACTCCCGCTGCAAACTTCACACAAGGCACTGGCTGTCCAGAAAGTCCTCCGGCGCGCACACACACACACACCCCCCCACGGCCTCGCTCTCTTTCTCCGGGCTGACCTTCTGTCTGAGCTGCACAATACTTCCTGAAAGAGCAGGCCCACCAAAGCAAGAAAAAAAAAAACGCCACCCAGAATTCACTGGGGCTAATACTTCCTCCTCTCACCCCCAAAAAGTGACACCTCCCAGACCTTGCACTGTGCGCTGCTGGCTGCTTACCACCAACCACACTGCATAAAGGGAGGTTACCATGGCTGCCAAGAAGCACAACAGACCAAGATTTACATTACCTAGTCCCCCCGCCTGAATTTAAAGGGCCATCTATCTTATTGGTATTTATTTTTCCACACTGTACAATGGCACACAAACACAGCCAGTCCCAGGCCGAGCTGAAGGACAGGTACAGGGGGCACTGGGAAATCCAGAGGTACTGAGTAACGGAGTAACTATAGCCCACAGCTTCGTTTCTTGTGGATAACTCAAAGGGCAGGGGTTGTCCTCACGCCCTGCCTGGGATGCTATAAAACCGGCATGATCCCTGCTACTTTCACTGCTGTGGGTGAAAAGCGGCAGGGAGAGGCGGCTTAGTTTCATTCATAGCTTGGGACACCTATGAACAGCAGCCGAGACAGCGGAGCGGTTTGCCTGCAGGTGCTGAAAGACAAGAGCGCATCCGTTCAGTCCTTCACTGTCCCCGTGAGCCTGAGGTTCGAAACTTCCTTTTCGGTCGTAAACAAAACCTTCGATTCTGCAGAATTCAATCATTTGGGTCCCTCGCCCTCCAGAGAACGTGTCCGACGGACGAGGGGCCGGGTGGAATTTTCAGACCCTTTATTTAGCACCACGCAGACCCAATACAAATGGTTTGGGACAGGAAGTGAAGAAGAATACCTTGTCCCTCGCAGCCACAGGGGGAGCTGATGTAGGCAGAATGTAGCTATCAGATTAGGGATTTTGCAGGACACTAGGGTGGAGTTCCTTGCTGCCGTTCAGAGTTTCATAGGATCTTTAATAACCACATGTGGGCCAGCCCTTCGATTCCACCTCTCCTCCAAAAGATGGACCCTCCAGCTGCACACCACCATTCTGGGACATCACCTTGTTAGTGACATCAAGGGAACAGCACCACCTACTGGGGGGTCTGACTCTCCACTCCCTTGCTGCCCTGGGCAGTCATCTACATCTCTGCAAAAAAGGGTCTAGCTCAGTCCAACTTGCACAACAATGAACAGGGCAAGGGCAGAAGAGACTCGAGCCCTCTGTCTCTCTGTGTGTTTGGGGCACAGGGCTGGGATGATGATTCGGAGCATGTGAATCACATGAATATCGCTGGCTACAATAGGAAATAAGGTACCCGGAGAAAGTAACACCCAGATCACCGGAATGCACTCAGCCCCTGCAGGAAGATCGGGGCTCTCCCCTTATTTGGAGATGTATCCAGGGGCTTGGTCACTGCTGTATTACATCAGTTTTGGAAGCACGTGTAGTCGCTGGAGTGAGGAATGAGCCCCTAGATGTCTAAGCTATGGCCAGTTCTGTCTCAGTGCCTGTGTACATTCAATATTTGATTTAGTTGTTGATTGGTCCTGCTTTGAGCAGGGGGTTGGACTAGATGACCTCCTGAGGTCCCTTCCGACCCCGATATTCTATGGTTCTATGAATATCACACATACACATGCTATTTGCAAATGCAACAAAGGGGGTAAAACAGTCCCCAAAACAGATAGACATGACTTACCTGCCTCCCGGGGCATGATGAGGATTAATTGATGTTCATAGATTCATAGATTTTCTAGGACTGGAAGAGACCTCGAGAGGTCATCGAGTCCAGTCCCCTGCCTGCATGGCAGGACCAAATTCTGTCTAGACCATCCCTGATAGACAATTATCTAACCTACTCTTAAATATCTCCAGAGATGGAGATTCCACAACCTCCCTAGGCAATTTGTTCCAGTGTTTAACCACCCTGACAGTTAGGAACTTTTTCCTAATGTCCAACCTAGACCTCCCTTGCTGCAGTTTAAACCCATTGCTTCTTGTTCTATCCTTAGAGGCTAAGGTGAACAAGTTTTCTCCCTCCTCCTTATGACACCCTTTTAGATACCTGAAAACTGCTATCATGTCCCCTCTCAGTCTTCTCTTTTCCAAACTAAACAAACCCAATTCTTTCAGCCTTCCTTCATAGGTCATGTTCTCAAGACCTTTAATCATTCTTGTTGCTCTTCTCTGGACCCTCTCCAATTTCTCCACATCTTTCTTGAAATGCGGTGCCCAGAACTGGACACAATATTCCAGCTGAGGCCTAACCAGCGCAGAGTAGAGCGGAAGAATGACTTCTCGTGTCTTGCTCACAACACACCTGTTAATACATCCAAGAATCATGTTTGCTTTTTTTGCAACAGCATCACACTAAAAGAAGAACAGGAGTATTTGTTAGTCTCTAAGGTGCCACAAGTACTCCTGTTCTTCTTTTTGCGGATACAGACTAACACGGCTGTTACTCTGAAACTTAGCATCACACTGTTGACTCATATTTAGCTTGTGGTCCACTATAACCCCTAGATCCCTTTCTGCCGTACTCCTTCCTAGACAGTCTCTTCCCATTCTGTATGTGTGAAACTGATTTTTCCTTCCTAAGTGGAGCACTTTGCATTTGTTTTTGTTAAACTTCATCCTGTTTAACTCAGACCATTTCTCCAATTTGTCCAGCTCATTTTGAATTATGACCCTGTCCTCCAAAGCAGTTGCAATCCCTCCCAGTTTGGTATCATCCGCAAACTTAATGAGCGTACTTTCTATGCCAATATCTAAGTCGTTAATGAAGATATTGAAAAGAGCCGGTCCCAAAACAGACCCCTGCAGAACCCCACTCGTTATGCCTTTCCAGCAGGATTGGGAACCATTAATAACAACGCTCTGAGTATGGTTATCCAGCCAGTTATGCACCCACCTTATAGTAGCCCCATCTAAATTGTATTTGCCTAGTTTATCGATAAGAATATCATGCGAGACCGTATCAAATGCCTTACTAAAGTCTAGGTATACCACATCCACAGCTTCTCCCTTATCCACAAGGCTCGTTATCCTATCAAAGAAAGCTATCAGTTTGGTTTGACATGATTTGTTCTTCACAAATCCATGCTGGCTATTCTCTATCACCTTACCACCTTCCAAGTGTCTGCAGATGATTTCCTTAATTACTTGCTCTATTATCTTCCCTGGCAGAGAAGTTAAACTAACTGGTCTGTAGTTTCCTGGGTTGTTTTTATTTCCCTTTTTATAGATGGGCACTATATTTGCCCTTTTCCAGTCTTCTGGAATCTCTCCCGTCTCCCATGATTTTCCAAAGATAATAGCTAGAGGCTCAGATACCTCCTCTATTAGCTCCTTGAGTATGCTAGGATGCATTTCATCAGGCCCTGGTTTGCAAAGCACCTCAGAGAAAAAGCCCTACCTAACTGTTAAAGCTATCCTGGGGCCTCATCCTGTGAGAGGCTGAGCATCCTCAACGGCCACGGACGTCAGCAGGGCCCCAGCACCTTGCAGGATCGGGCTCTTCATCCTCACGTTGCTGCCGTCGTTGTTGGGTTTATTCCGTTTATAGAAGAACCTGCGCTCTCCAGAGAAACCCCCCAGAACAGAACCTGAATGTAGATCTCTCCCAGCGCAGTGCTGGAACCCTGAATTATTCCTGTTCCCTTGGACAACCGCCTTCTCCTGCACGCTGGAGCCTGCCAAATATGGGCCCTTTTCCGTTATTTAGAGTTAATAAATAATAATACCCGGCACTTTTTAATCCAGAGATCTCAAAGCGCTTTACAACGGTAGCAACGCCCCTGGAAAGTTTTCCAATGGGGAAACTGAGGCACGGAGAGGTGAAGCATCTTGTCCCGGCTCACACACAGAGTCTGTGGCAGCGCCAGGAACACAGCCCACGACTCCAGTGCCCACTGCTGTGTGCAGTCCACTGAGTCAGGCTCTTTCCAGATGAGATCTTAATCGACAATATTCTGATTGGCTCTGTGCAAACATTAGTGTAGAGTTTCTTTGCCAGTGAGGTGCTGACTCCAGGGAGCCCCTTGCTAAAATTCTGCCATCACGTTTGGCTCCTGCTAGAACAGGGGCGGGCAAACTTTTTGGCCTGAGGGCCGTATTGGGTTTCCAAAATTGTATGGCGGGCTGGTTAGCGGAGCCTCCCCAAACAGCCAGGCGTGGCCCGGCCCCAGTCCCTAGCCAACCCCTCCTGCTTCTCGCCCCCTGACGGCCCCCCCGGGACTCCTGCCCCATCCAATCCCCCAGTTCCCTCTCCCATGACAGCCCCCGGAACCCCCACCCCTGACTGCCCCCCCACCCCATCCAACCCCTCCTCTCATTCCTGACTGCCCCCCCGGGACCCCTTCCCCCTTCAACCACTCCTTCTCCCTGACTGCCCCCAGAACCCCTGCCCCTGAATGCCCCCTGCCACCCCATCCAACCCCCCCTTTCCTTCCTGACTGCTCCCCTGGGACACCGCCCCCATTCAACCTCCCTGTTCCCCACCCTCTGACCACCCTGACCCCTATCCACACCTCCGCCCACTGACCACCACCCCGAACTCTCCTGCCTCTATCTAATGCCCCCTGCTCCCTGCCCCCTTACCGCGCTGCCTGGAGCACCGGTGGCTGGTGGCGCTACAGCTGCACCACCCAGAGCGCCAGGACAGGCAGCCGCGCCGCCCGGCTGGAGCCAGCCACACCACGGCGCAGCACAGAGACCTGGTCAGGCCGGGCTCTGCAGCGGCGCTGCCCCAGGAGCTCGCAGCCCCGCCGTCCAGAGCATTGCACTGGCGGTGGAGCAAACTGAGGGTGTGGGGGAGGGGTCAGGGGCTAGCCTCCCGGGGCAGGAGCTTAGGGGCTGGGCAGGAGGGTCACAAGGGCCGGATGTGGCTGGTGGGCCGTAATTTGCCCACCTCTGTGCTAGAACCACGTGGCTCCAAGTTCCCCCTGCACACGGCTTCACGTTGGCGTGGACCAAGTTGCTACAAGCTGGTCCTTGGAATTATTTTGGAAGGTGGATGATTCCTGCGACCCTGCAAGTCGCCCACACATCCTGAGCCCTGCGCTACGCCAGCCACGTGCACACAGTCTCTTTTCAGGAACGCACGATACATTGTCCCCTCAACAAGCACCTTGATAAGTTTGTTGGCCCGGGTGGATTCCCTCCCTCTTTAGTTATGAGTATGAGAAAGCGTTTTTGTTTCAATGAAGAGAATCCTATTGAATCACAGAGTTTATTGCTGCTAAGAGGGACATTTTTGGAACCCCGATCCTCCCCATTAAAATACTGCTAGGCTACCACTGATCCTTGGCTAAAATTTCTCTCTCCCCAGCCATGGTGCTATGAGCCAATCAGCTGCCACCCTCCTCCCCAGAGCTGGCTGCATTTCAGAAAGCGCCCAGGTCCATGGTTTGTGAAGTGCTGAGGGTGGCGTTGTTCAGGATGCAAGGGTCAGCCTAACCCGGATGATCTGTATCATGGAGTTTGACACTATTTGTACAAACAATGCCGCAGACGCCAGCTCCTGTGTCTATTTCTAAACGCAAAGTGTGCTACGTTGAGAGGAAAACGTGTGTCGATTGCATGGTGCCCTGGTCCAGCTTCCATTGACCCAGTGTGAGATGGGTCAGGTTCAAAATGAACCCCCAGAGAGCTCGTCTGTCCTTGGTGCTCAGCGCCCAGAAACAAGAGCTCTACAGCTCTGCCCTGCAGCCTGTCCCTCCCAACCGAATCCCCTGGCCTGACTAGAGCCTCTGGCCAGAAGCACGATATAACTGGACTAGAAACAACCACCAGGCTGACCCCCACACTCCACTGGCTCCTTGGGCTCGCCCATCAGCCTGTCTGTGGCCAGCTGTCCTCGTGCCCAGCTTCAAAAGGCCTGCTTCTGGCCCGCAGAAGACTTGGTCTGGGGTGCAGCCTCTTCCTGCCGCTCCTGTTCCTCCTCTGGGAACCGTCTTGTCCATTTTCCTGGTAAAACCGCGGAGAAGGTTGCGGCCTGTGTTGTGTGGCAGGGAGGTGTATACTCAGGGACTTGAGGGTAGCCCTTGAGTCTTTTAAACTGTGCAGTCTTCTGTCCGTCTTTTCAGAAAACAACGCCTGACCTCCAAAGGGTAGGTCCTGGATGGTCTGTTGGACTTTGTGAGGCAGTCCAGAGACCTGGAGCCAAGAGGACCTCCTCATGGCCACCCCTGTAGGCATGGTACAGGCGGCTGCATCTGCACCATCGAGAGCCGCCTGCAAGGAGGCCCTAGAAATGAGTTTGCCTTCCTCCGCCAAGGCCTTAAATTCAGAACAGGAGTCTGGCGGCAGCAGCTCGGCAAACTTGGCCATCGCTCCGCAGGAGTTAAAGGAGTATCTGCTAATGATGGCCTGTTGGTTTGCCATCCGGAGCTGCAAACCACCGGTGGAGTAGACTTTCCTCCCGAATAAGTCAAGCTTTTTGGCCTCCCGGTTTTTAGGAGAGGGCCCCTGGAACCCCTGGCACTCCCTTTGGTTCACAGCATCCACCAACAGGGAGTCAGGTGGAGGGTGAACGTACAAGTGCTCGTATCCCTTGGAGGGGACGAAATAGCATCTTTCATTCCTCCTTGCTGTGGGGGGCAAGGAGGCCGGGGTCTGCCGCCATGTTTTTGTGGTTTCACTTATAGTTTTAATAAGTGGCAGCGCAATACATGAGGGTCCAGAGGGGGCGAGGACATCCACCATGGGATCCGCATCCTCTACCACCGCCTCTGCCTGGATCCCCAGGTTCTGGGCCGCCCTGTGCAACAACTGTGGCAGGTCCCTACTCTCCTCCAAGGCCGGGGCCGTTGACATGCCCACAACAGCCTCATCTGGGGAAGACGAGGATGAAAACACCGGCCCTGGCCACTGCCCTCGGCGCCCAGGGGGTCATGGTGCTCGTGGGGCTGGCGTGCCAATGGTGCCAAGGCTGCCGGTGCCGGGATCATCGGCACCAGAGCTCAAAGCGGCAGGCGGGGGTACAGGAGTCGTTGCCAGTTGCTGCAAAGGGGCGACGGATGCCAACGCGATCGACAACGATCTGGATCTCGATGCTGGGTTCAGACTCTGGGCCTGATGATAAGCCCAGGGCATCCAAAAGGGCCGCTGAGTTGGTGGTTGCCATGGAGGTGGCCACGGTGCCGGAGGAGGTGGGTGGTGTCACCTACATCTAGACCTCCTGCTGCTGGACCTATCCGAACGATAGGACTCCGCCTCGGACTCCCAAAAGAAAACCACAGAGGAGCAGTACTGGGTGGTGCCAAAGAGCAGTACTGAGCCTCTGGGGACTGATGCAGTTCCCTGCCCCCGTGGGCGGCCGGAGATGGGGAGCGGCGTGACATCATCGCCAGCTTGACCCTTGATGGAATAGGCAGCCGGGCTAACACCCGTGCCTCGTCCCTCCCTGGAGAAGGCGGAGCTGTCAGGCGAATAAGGTCCCGTGCTGCCTCAAAAGTCTCGGAGTGGAGGGGAGTTGAATGTCCTGGCCATGACGGTCCAGAGAACGGTAGTGGGCCGGACTCGACTGGACCCCTTGTGGGGCAGGAGTTGACAAGCGCCTGGGAGCTGCCGGGCCCGAAGTAGGCTGGGTGGGCTGAGGTCTCCCTGCCACTGTCTCCTTAGGCTTAGGAGGGGAGAGTGCCCCCTCTCCTGCCTCTTTTTCTTCTAGGCCACCGGGGATACAGATCGGCGCCTACCAGAAGTCTTATGTTTGGTGTCATGTCGGTGCCGGGAGTCTTTAGTCTCCTTTCTAGGAGCCGACTCGCGCACTGTCAGCGCTGGTACGCTGCGCACGGAGGAGGAGGCGCTCGGCACGAGCTCCGCCAACCCAGGGTCGGATTGCGGGCGGATGGCTGCCTCCGTGAGGATACACCTGAGTCTCTGCTCGCGATCCTTACGGGTCCTCGGCCAAAAACCCTTTAGAAACGTGGCACTTGCCCTTTTGGTGACTCTCGCCAAGGCACTTCAAACAAGAAGCGTCACTTTTTGGTATCAACTTTCCGCAGACTTCACACGGTTTGAACCCCGGCAACCAGGGTATGCCCTGGCGGTGGGGGAGAAACGGGGGGGAACCCCCACAACGAAAGCTTCGCCTACTACTATTATTAACTTAAGAGAAAAACTACTAACTATACACAAAATACAATGGCTCACTGCTCAAGGCACTTGCAGAAGCAAGAGCGAGGGAAGTTCCAACTAGCCATCATGGGCAGTAAGAAGGAACCGAGGGGATGACGGGTCGGCAGGGCCCAATATTGGCCACCATGAAGGCGCGAGTCCAGAGGGGCACCCAGGCCGGCCCTACGGATGCCGCTAGGGGAAAAGTCTTCCAGCTGCTGTGCACGCAGCGCACACAGACCTGATTGGAATGGACACGAACAAGCACCCAAAGAAGAACTTAGAAGACCCCACAAGATAGATATGGAAGAAATTCTACCTCAGTGTGACCTGCTGCCCCCACCCCCTCCCGGCCCTCATTGCCAGTGCCTGCCTGCGCCAGCTCTAATTTTGATCATAAAGGCCAAATTTCGCTATAAGCTGCGTATACCCATCTCCCATAACCTTCTGTGGGGAGCTGCCTGTGAATAACTGATGGCACAATTTGGCCCTAAGTGTCCTCCTGCCTTCCTTGTCTGTCTGCCATGTACCCCACACACCCACGCAGCGTAGGAAAAAAATCAAAACAAAAACTCCAGCCAGAATCTTGACCCCGAACAGAGAGAAGAGCCAGAGACTTCACAGAGTCCGCCAGGGACATCGCTATTGATGTGTCAGGCGCTCAGAATTACAATGACAGACAGGCAGGCGGCTGTGTGTGAAGGTAGCTAGACAGATAGAACCAAACAATGACTATGCACATAAGAATTATTAACATATCTTGTATTAATTCTTTGCTCACTGGCACCATTTCCACAGTCACGACAGAGCTGTCCTGAAGGCTCAGACAGGCTCTCAATCATTTTCTCCTCTCCTTCTCAACCCCCTGCTGTTGCCCCACAAATCTCTACTCTGTTGGGTTTTAGTTGTCGACAATTTTTTTTTTAGTTTCCTAGTAATAATTAACTTTTAAAAAACAGTTTCTCTGCATAACGCAGGCCGGAGACCCTCGCTCAGTAAATACACACTGTGGCATTTCACAGTGAAGGAGGTAATCTTACACATCCTATGTGCTTGTCACTACCGGTGCTCTGGGAGCTGCTTTGTGCGTTTGGTCAGTGGGATGATGGCCAGTTTCCCCGTTGTTTGTGGCTAATTTCACAAAGGCACTGGGACACAAGCTGATGGTGAGGAAACATGATCCAGACAGTGTTTCTCAGCATTTTCAGGTTGATGCCCCCTTATTTGAAGTCCATTTTCAGGACTCTCTGACGTTTATGCTAGAAGTAAGAGTAAAACATGGATCAATGCTACCAAAGAATTGATGCTAAGCCTGTCTGTCTGTCTGCCTGTGAGAGAGAGAGAGAGAGAGAGTGTTAGGGAGACTTCAGGCAAGTCACTTAGTCCGCCCTGTGCCTCAGTTCCCCACAGGGGTAGTACTTTACCAGGGTATCGTGAGGGTACAATCTAGCAATGACTGTTCAGCACTCGCATGCTCTGGGGATGTGGACCATACAGTTACCTAGATAGATACGGAATGCCTCTCTGAGGCTAACTTATAGGGGGAAGTTGAGCGCCTTTCAGGCAGGTTAGTGAGTACAGACAGCTCCTCTTGCCGGAAGAATCAGCTTGATTTTGCAGGCAGCTCCCCTTTGCATTTACTTTCCAATTCTCTACAAGATTTAAAACTATCAACCGGAAATGTTTGCAGAACATTCATTAACTGTTCTAGTGTGTCATTTTCGTCCCCCAGATCTTAGGCGTCAGTTGCACGAATTCAGCACTAGAGAGCAGCATTACACCAAATAAAACAGACAACACCTTTTCGGCTGTATCATGTGCTGAGCTAGGCAGAGACAATCACTCTATCCAAGGCCAGCAGCCATGGCTGCCGCATCTCCGCTTCCCCCGTGAGCCACTTCCCGAAAACCCCAGGAAATCTCCCTGGAAGGAACAAACCTGGGAAAAGTCACTATGACGAGATGACGTTCAGTGCTGGTTCGTGTTCAAAGGACTGCACAATTATCCTCCGCTAGGGAGGGAAGGAGCTTTATCCCCCTTGCAGAGAGGGGGAAACTGAGGCACACGGGTTGCGAGACTTGCTCCAAACTACAGAGGGAGCTAGTGTCAGAACAGCCTCAGACGTTCCTGTCATAGGAGCTGTACATGTTCCTAGAAAGACTGTACCTCTGGAGTCCCTCCTCCAAGGTCCTGTGTACAGACCACTAGGCCACGTCTCTGTCTACTAAACCACTACCAATGACCATGCTTTGAGCTTTATATAGTGCCTCACGTCTGCATGTGCGGAGACCACAGCCTGTCACGCTGACCAGGACTGTCCCCTGGAGCAGCGACCACTGTTTTTTCTGTGTTTGTGCGGCGCCGAACACAACGAGGTCCTGGGCCATGACTAGGCTGCGAGTATGAGGATGATACAAATAAATAATAATAAGCAAAGTCCTGGGCACTCCCTCCGGGTGGTGCGGAAGGATTATTATCCCCAGGGTAGAGGTGAGGAATTTGGACACAAAAATTATTGCCCAAACTTCCAAGAGTGGCCTCAAATTTGGGGTGCCCACGTTGGGACCTACTGGGGCCAGATCTGTGGCAGGGCTGGGCTCTTGGACCTCTGAACAGCAGGCATGGGGGGAGGTCCCCGAAGCTGGGCACACAAAAATCTGTGGCCACTTCTGGAAAACGTGGCCTGCGCCCAGGTACCCACAGCTGAGTCAGAGGCAGACCTGGGAACCAAACCCAGAGAAGTCCTAGTCTCCTGCTCTAACCACTAGACGTACAAAGTTTATAACGTTTATAGAGAGAAGAAAACGCACCCTGTTCGTGGGAAGCGAAATCAACACCACACAGTGCCACCCATCCACACGAGACACCAGGGCCAGCTCTAGCGGCGGGCAGGCGAGTGGGGCAGTCACCCTGGGCCCAACTTCCACACTGCTGTGCCACTCAGCTTTTTAATTTTTTTTTCTCCATTCTGATTGGAGCAAAAGTAACTGGCCACTCTGATTGGCGGCCTGCTTTTTTTGTTTGTTTGTTTTTTGCTTTGCTGATTGGCCGGATGTGGTTGGTTTATTTTTGCTTTGGCAAAATGGGTAGGGCCACTCCTGAGGGAGATCAATGATTTCTGTGATACTTAACACACACACACACACACACACACACACACACAAGTCTCATCTCTGTAGTCGGCAGCCTGCTATACAGTAACATTCCCCAGCACCAGCTCAGGGCGCCACAGCTGACTGGACTGCACACCCGGCAGTAACTCACGCCGATCTGGTGGCCTCTGTGGGCTCCCCGTGGGGACTTCGGTGACCACCGCTTGGCAAAGACTTTGTGCTGCAGTTATGGAGAGAAAGCCCCCCTCCCAGCCCTGTCCCAGGACAACCCCCTTTCTATTCACACCCAGCGATTGAGCTCCCTCTCCCTTGCACTGTCTGCTTCGAGGCACCCAGCGTCCTGTCCATCCTTCCAGATGGGAGTCCCTCAGCCAGTGCCACAAGGTGGAGAAGGTTGCTGAGCTGCGTGATGCCCAGTATTAGCACTACGGCCATTTTCAAGGGGACACACAAACATTTGGGTTGATGGCTCTAAGCAACGTCTCTAGGAAAACGGGTTTGGGACATGCAGACGCATCTACATAGCTCAGGCACTTCCTCAGACCCTTCCCGGACTTCACACCCACGGCTGCACCAGGTGACCCAGAGCCGGGATTCACAGATTGGCGAGAAGCACACTGAGCTCTGCACGGGGCCAGCAATGGTTTCAGCAGCCCCTGGGCTTCCTCGGAGGTCCCTCGCCCAAGCACGGACCCAGCCTAACCTGGATTAGCTCGGGAGACCTGAGAAGAGCCATGTGACGTGGCCCTCAGTGAAGGCACCTATCCCAACCCCCCTGGCCTGCATCCGATTCCACAGTCATCAGCCTTCCGATTCTCCCATTCGCCTTACCTGGTGGCCGTCCTCTGGGACAAAGCCCTTGGTGGCAGCAAGGGCGGTCGGCTTGGCAGGGGGGGCACCTTGAGGGAGAGGGGCTTGGTCTCCAGCTGGTGGCGTTTCATGGGCAAAGGGGGCAGCGGTGGTTTCCCCTTCCCTTCAGGGACCGCTGGCCCCAGAGAGAGCTTGTCTCTAGCTGGCAGAGGAGCGGGCAGCGGAGGGGCAAAGTCAGTGAAGGGGGGCGGTTCGGAGCGACAGGGGACAGTGGGGGACAGTTCGGCAGAGACAGGAGATGACGCTGAGGAGAACTTGACGGGAGGGCGACACCCCAGTCTGGGGGGGATGGGTGGGGGCACCTGGCTGAGGCCGGCAGGGTTCTCCAGCTCTGTGAGAAGAGGAGACTTCCTGCTGGCTGGCGTGACCAAGTCACCTTTGAGCTCCGGCTCTGCTTGGGTGGTCACGGCATCCGCACTGACCCGGAAAATGTTGCGTTTCATGGGGACCGGCCTCCTCGCTGCTACCACAGGCCCCTCCGTGGCTGGCGGACTCTCCATGAAGGCCTTCTGGAGCCCAAGGAGGATGCGCTTGCGATGGCCTGGCAGCACGATCCCGATCCGGGTCAGCGCCTCATCCGTCAGGTTCCTGCAGTCCGACACCTTCCAGAGGTCATTCTTCTCAAAGCTCTCCAGGTACTGGTCCAGGTGAAGGGCTCTGAGCCATTCAGCCACGGGCAGGGACGCCCCTTCCTCCATCATGGGACAGGGGAGCTCCACCTCAGTTCATTTCTCCAACGTGTGGTGAGCTTCAAAATGGCATCCACGCCTAGAGGGAAACAATCAAAGAGCTCTTAAGAATGTACTGGGCAAAGTGTTAGCTGATCACAGCCCCTGCAGAAGGGGAACCAAGCCTCCAACCCACCTCCCGTGTACCAATGCAACATCGCACTGTAGGTGAACAGGCATCAGAGCATCAAACAGGGAGGGGACAGAGGCCCGGTCCTGCCACTCTTCCTTGGGCTGTTCCATAAAGCTTCCCACTAAATCCCACGAGATTCTTACCCCATTTTACAGAGGGGAAAACTGAGCCCCGGAGACGCTAAGACCAATATTTTCATGATACCGTCTAGATCAAAGTGAGCTGATTTTCAGACCAGGCCGTTCTATTCTATCCAGGGTTTTATGCCGCCCTCATCAGCACAGCATCCAAGCGCCTTAGCCCCCGTGAATGCCACGGAAGTCAACAGGAGCAGTGGACTGTCAGTACCTCTGAGAAAATCAAGCCACTTTGTTCAGGTCCCTGCGTGCAGCTTTAGAAGCCTCGCTTCAGACAGCCAAACAAATCTAGCGGCTTGCCCCAAAGTCAGCCACATAACGCTGATTAATTTACCCAGAAGACCCACGCCAACATGAACGTCGCCTACGAACCCACAGAGCAGATTGGAAAATGAGGAAGCTCCCACCTTAGACTAAGTATCAGCAAAAAACCCCTGAGAGCCAAGTGTGTTCGACGGTAATAGTCTCCCCAAAGGGAAGTGGTGGGAGATATAAGGATATTAAAAGCTGGGCTGCTGACACAGCAGGGGACAGACTGGAAGGAACACTCCAACGCTGGCTGTGCCACGTGCCCCAGTCCGGCTCTTCCATCTCTAACTCCTAATATTCCTATCAGGAGCACACACGAAAGAGGCAGGAGAGGGTGAATATGGCACATTGGGGACCGGCACAAACACATCAGACATCAACCGCCCTGCGTACATAGGGACAAGGGGACATCCCATTCAGCAGCGGCAGACTGGGGGCTGGATGGAAACCAACAGAGCAGGGACTGTTGCAAGGTTGCGAGTGCCACTGATGCCCAGAGAGTCACGGCAGCGTCCTCACGAGGCCCAACGCTTCTCTGACTGAGAGACACTCCTTTAACTCTGGCTCCTTGCTCGCGATGCCAAAGCCTCGGCTGACCACAGAGCTGTTACAGGGTCAGAAGCAACACTGTGGTGAAAACCCTCTGTGACATTCCCCTGGTGTTATCCAGACCGGTGATCTGCTAGGTCACTCCAATCCTTGACTCGGGGAGCCAGCATTACCCTGCTCTGCTGTGAGAACTCCCACTCCCGGGCTGTTCACACACAGCCTCTAGCATGTAAACTGCTCCCAGCACACGAGTGAGCACTTTTGGCCAGACGCTCCTTGGACTGTGCAACCGAATGACACTAGCCAATATCTCCGGTCCCAGATACAACCCTAGGAACCTCCGTCTTGCAGTGTCTAGTTATGCCCGCTGGACGCTGCAAGCTTATATGAGTTCAGCAATTTAACAAAGAAATTGATATGTACCAGGCTTGTTATCCCAAGGGCAGTCTCTGACATGCTTCAAACCAAACGCACTGCTTCAGGTAGATTAAACAAACAGATTTATTAACTACAAAGATACATTTTAAGTGATTATAAGTCAAAGCACAGCAAGTCAGATTTGGTCAAATGAAATAAAAGCAAAACACATTCTAAGCTGATCTTAACACTTTCAATGCCCTTACACACTTAGGCCTAGTCTTCACTTACCGGCTGGTCCGGCGGCACGCCATCGATGTTCTGGGATCGATCCTGGAAGTGCTCACAGTCGGCGCCGGTACTCCAGCTCGTCGAGAGGAGTACGCGGCGTCGACGGGGGGAGACTTCCGGCCGCGTCTGGACCGCGGTAAGTTCGGACTAAGGTACTTCGAATTCAGCTACGTTATTAACGTAGCTGAATTTGCGTACCTTAGTCCGAAGTCCGGACTAAGTGGGGACCAGCCCTTAGATGCTTCTCACCCCAGGCTGGCTGGTTGCTCTTCAGCCAGGCTCTCCCCTTTGATCAGCGCTTCAGTCGCTTAGTGGCGATGTCTGTAGATGGAGGTGGAAGAGAGAGGAAGAGTATGGCAAACGTCTTTCCCTTTTATCATGTTCTTTCTTCTCTCTTGGCTTTGCCACCCCCCCCCCCCCCTCGTCAGAGTCAGGTGAGCATCACCTCATCGTAGTCCCAAACTCACGAAGGGAACGGGGGGTGACTCACTGGAGAGTCCAACAGATCCTTTGTTGCTGCCTAGGCCAGTGTCCTTTGTTCCTGTGAGGCTGGGCTGGGTTTGTCCCATACATGACCTGATGAGGTGTGAACTGCCCCTCTGCTCCTGGAGAGTTTTGCCTGGGCTTGTTATAAGCCATGAAGACACATTTTCAGCCTCATAACTATACAGTATACGTGAAATTACAACCTATAACATTAGAATAACAACAATGCTCAGTGCAGCGTGAGCCTTCCGAAGACAACCCGACATGACAAACTTTGCATTGGATACCACACAATCATATTATAAAGATGAACATGGGGGTGCAGGGTGTTCCCCCGAGGTACAGAGTGCCACACCCTCATCATACTGTCCGCTGAGGGATAGCCCGTCCAGAGAAAGATCTTCCATCCTTCAAGGTGCTACCCAAATCTCTTAATAATTATTGGTATTATTATTTTTTATGTGTATTCTCGTAGCACCTTGGAGCCCCAGTCAAGGACCATGGTGCTAGGGGCTGTACAAGAACTAAGAGATGGTCCCTGCCCACAAGAGTTTATAATCTAAGAGACAACAGATGGATATAGCCAGACAGAGCAGTGAGTACCAGGAAACAATGAGACACTATTAGTCTGCAGGATGGGCAGGGGGTCTCAGCACACCGGATGCCTGACCACCAGGGATCTCCTTGTTTTCCATGATTAATAAAAACAAATTCTCCAATAAAAAAAACCCATAAAATTCAGTGTTTTTCCACCATTAAAATGAAACGCTGAACCTTAGTTCCCCTAGCCACAATCTGTACAGGTATCATTGAACACAATCTTTCGTGGCTATATTTACAACGTTTAGGCAAGTTTGAAGCCTGCCACTGCCATCCATCATTATTAGAATAAAATAAAATGAATAGAACGACCCTGTCACCGTGTATTGTTTCTCTACTGTTGTCAATGGTCCTGCTGTTTCAGCCTCATCTTCGTTTCTCTTCATTCAGTTTACGTTTAGCGCTTTCCATGTGTTCTACAATTGCCTTTGAACGTAATCTGCTGCCTTGCTGCATACCATACGGACCAACCCATTACCATCAACGTGAAATTTGTCTTTGCAAAACTCAGACACACACAGTCTTTGGGGGGAGTTTTTAAAGTTTCCACCACCTTTTCATAACTTTGCTTACTCTGGTCTGGAGGCTGAAGTGAAATTTGAGACGCATTAAAACAAGAACCCCTCTACGCCGCTGAGTAACTGCTCGACACCGGAAGCAGTTTGTTGGAGTATGTTTAGTGATGTCAACTTAAAGCGTGTTCAAAAATCAACCACGCCAGGCGGAGGTTGCGCGCATTGAATAAGTGGCACCAGTACTTTCAGTAAAACGTAGTGAATGGTGAATCTGTGTTTTTTATTTTTTCACAAACTGTAAAAACTAAAGATTCTCTGTAAAAACGCAAATTCCAGGTTTTTCCATGGCAAACCGATTTCTAGGATCCCTGCGGCCCACTGTCCCGTTTTCTATAGGCATCACGGCGCAGGAGAACTTTGTGGAGGGATTTGAAGGAGGACGAAGAGGTAGCTCTGCTAACGGAGACAGGGCGGCTCCTCCCAAGCGTGAGGGCAGAGGAGGGCAGAGGTGACATGTTGGGGGAAGAGGGGTCACATGACATGCCTCTCCAGATCTCTGCCAGGGTGGGAGTCGAGCTGAGTGCGGTTAAGGGGGATGTGCCTGGGAAAGGCACCAGCACGTACTGCTCTCGCTGAGCCCCGCTAGGGGGTGCCCAGAGCAGAGAAGAGAGACGGGGCTGGCAGCACAGCTCCGCCAGAGGGGGCGCAGGGAAGCCCTCTGAGTCCCATCTCTTCCTCGCCTGCAGCCACAGTTACCTGCTTGGCAGTAGGTGTTTGGAGCCCACTCTGGCCCGTGCCCGCAGTGGGGAGGTGATGGGAGAAGTAAGTGGGGAAGGAGCTGTGAGGGGTATGCGGGGAAGGTGGAGCCGGCTTGCAGCAGGTGTGGAAGGCACCGGGGTAGTGCAAAAGGGGCCATAGGCAACGCGTCGGGCGGTCACATCCCCCTCCCAAACCTTTAAATTGTGCTCCGCACCATCCAGAGTTACGGGTTGTCTCTGTGTGAGGGGCAGCAGGGGAGAAGGCAGAAAGGGGCTTATTTGAAATTTTAATAATGGGCAGAGAAGGCTGCCTCATGGGCTGAGGGGAAGCACTGCCCAACAGCTCGATAGCGTAGGGGACGTGATAGGTAGGGTGGACCTTGCTCTGATAGAGACGGGGGGAGCCAGGGGAAGAGGTGCAAAGAGAGGGGTGATACAGTCAAAGCGGCAGGCTAGGAAGACGACCCGTGCAGCAGCATTCGGAATAGATCCGAGCAGAGCATGGCTGTATCTGTCAAGGCGGGAGAGAAGGAAGTGGCAGTAATGAGAGATAAGCGCTCTAGCTGTGAAAGGCCATATCTTAGAAATGTCTGCAGAAAGAAGCTGCAAGATTTAGACATCGCCAGGAGGTGAGGACCTAGAGAAATGGGAAAGACCCAGGTGGTGTCCATAGCACTCGAGAAAGGAGGTAGCTAGAAGGTTTGTTTTTGTGGAGGTTAATGGGGGTGGGGGGGATTCAGAGCTCTGCCCGAGCCGTGTTTAGCTTGAGCTGATGGCTACACAGCGAGGAGACATCAGAGAGACAGGCCGGGATTTTAGTTTGGACAGAAGGAGGCAGGCGTGGAGCAGAGAGGTGGATCTGTGAGCTGACAGCAGAGAAACGGGTTTTGAATTTGTGTTTGCGGATGAGATTGCCCAGAAATAAGGTGTAGAGGGAGAAGAGAAGTTAAGTTATGTTTTCGGATCATATACAGAGAAGAGGGGCCATCAGCTAATGATGTCAGAGTGGTGAGAGACTCATTAGTGTCTGGAGCACTGCAGCTGGCTAACGAGGTGACTGAGGGTGAATGGAATTCATTAGCCAGCCCAGCACGGTGCTGCCGTTCAAGGCGAGAAGAATCCTGCTTTGTATTTTAGCCACTGCTGATGCCTCATGAAAAACAATCAATGTTGGAAGGGTTTAAACTGAACCAGTTAACCCACACTCCATTCTTTAATCCGCTGGGAGGTGGTCTGTTCTAACTGGTTCTCAGCACCTCTGAAATGCAGCCACCTCTGGGGTGGCTGCCACATGGTGCATCACAACACTGCTAAACAGTGAGGGGAAAATTCCAGCCAAGGACACCAGGACAAAACCTCTGCTCTTAAGAGTAACAAGGTATCGTTAACGGCC
Organism: Malaclemys terrapin pileata; assembly: GCF_027887155.1. Classification (NCBI taxonomy): domain Eukaryota; kingdom Metazoa; phylum Chordata; order Testudines; family Emydidae; genus Malaclemys; species Malaclemys terrapin. The sequence continues at coordinate 345,109,947 of NC_071505.1, forward strand.
CCACATAGCAGACAGGCGTGAGGTTCTTAAGGCTGCCTCCTGCTCCAACACACAGATTAACCATCTCGGAAGGAAGATGGTCTGAGCTGACCCTGCTAAGATTTTAACCTGCAGTTGCAGGGAGTTAAGATATTTCAAACCAAAGCTTGTGCATCCAAACCACACCTCCGACCCGCTGTAAGAAAGAGCATGTGTAAGGGAAGAAGGAAGGAAGTGTAGGTAACTTTCTTATCCCTCTCTTTGCTCTGAGATAGGGGAACTAACAAGGGACTTTCTCAGGGACTGGAATGACACTATCAGGTTGCGCTGCCTGACGTTGATGGTTAATAGAATATCCACCTCAACCCTCGGCACCTCTGCAGAGAGAAATAGCTCCCTTAGACAGCTCGCTCCTGGATCTGACGAAGAGGTTAGAGTGGTGGAGGCTGATCTTCCTCTCGTATCAGTGTCACTCAATCAGAGGAGGTCAATCAACGTAACACTCATCAAGAAGAGAATCGAGCCCCGCGTTCTCTCAGCTGATGCGCCTGCTGGCAGGACGTGAGCAAGCTGTTACATGGGAGTTGCCATCCTGGCTTAGATTATTGCCCCATCAAGGCTGTCATCCACCCTGCTGCAATGGGCTCCGAGAGAGGCAAGAAAACTGACAGGTTTCAGAGTAGCAGCCGTGTTAGTCTGTATCCGCAAAAAGAACAGGAGTACTAGTGGCACCTTAGAGACTAACAAATTTATTAGAGCATAAGCTTTCATGGACTAAGCTTTCGTGGGCTACAGCCCACTTCATCAGATGCTGAAACCTGAAAACGGAAACCTCCTAACCCTCCTGCCTCAGGAGAGGACACGTTCTCACCCGACTCCCCCGTAGGCCAATATCTCACTCCCCGAAGCATGAGAGTCCATCACACCGACTACCTTAGCTTGCACAGCTCCAGTAGCAAAGGCAAGCAATCGGGACCAGAAACCACTCTCAGTTACACCATGGAGTGGAGTGACTCCATGTTTAGACCAGCGCCCTGGAGACTACAGATTGTATCAAAGAAGAACCAGCCGAATGAAGGAAAGCACAAGATGATTTCAACATCGCTCCCCCACTCAGCCTCCCAAAGGAATTCCCAAAGGGCATAACACTCGCAGCTAGAGACCCTACCACTCCTTATGAGATGGAAGAGCGCAGAGTACACAGCATGGCTGCATCTAATTAAACCCAAAAGAGCAGAATTCATGCTCTTCAGCAGGAACAGAGCAAGGCCACTGCTGAGTATGTCTGTATTTCTATCTTCACAGAGCCCGCAGCAGGGGAGGCTCTAAAGTCCCTCCTCACCTGGGTTAGAGAAGTCTGGGAGCAGCCCGGGAGCAGCCTGAAAACTGGGAAAGACTTGGACAGACAGGAGAGACACCAAAGGGAAATGTCCTTATACCAAAGGTACAGGATCACTATGAACTGGCTAATGTTGCCACTGGCTACAGTCAGAGACGTCTGCAAAACACAGCCTGGTGCTAATCAGTCATGCAGAGCCAGGAGTCCTTTCGCACGCACAGGAAAACGGTAAGATCTGGAAGTTTTGGGGTGTCTGAGAGAAACACTGTGGTGGAGATACTTAAGACTACATGGAGCAGGGTTCAAATCGCTTAATTAAATAGGATGATCCCCAGAAATCAATCTCAAAGGGGGACGGTTTCAAGCAGGACAGTGTTTGACTCCCCAGGTACTTTCCACTCTCCCCGGAGCCTTCGTTGCAGCATTCTGACAGATTTGCAAGACGTCTCTCCTTGTTTTGTTTGGGTGCCACTAACATCAGGTTTCAGAGCGGTAGCCGTGTTAGTCTGTATCAGCAAAAAGAACAGGAGGACTTGTGGCACCTTAGAGACTAACAGATTTATTTGGGCATTAGCTTTCGTGGGCTAAAACCCACTTCATCGGAGTTCGTGACCCAGTAAACAGTCTGGGGGTGGAGGCTCTGGGGCAGAGCTGGAACTAGGCACTTTAGCACCTAGGGCGCCAAGCATATTTACCAGTCCTGGAAACGGCGCTGCCCTGGGGCAGTTTCAGTCGAATCCTGCGCCTTGCAGTTGGGTCCTGCCCAGCACTCACCCCACAGTGACCTGAGTCCTCATGGCACAATAGAAATCATCATCGCTAACAGACTCACTTGATGGCTAAAAAGTACATATGGCCTGGAGAGCGCGCACACCTTTCACACCTACGCCTGAGGGGCTCCAGGTGAGAACGGAGGCGATACAGGAGGGAGCATCTTGCCCTGCCTGGCATCGTTCAGTTTTTACACCAACACACTGGTGGAGGGGACATACCACTGACACACTCCCCTCGTTATCATTAGCTTGCCTATGCCAATTTACACCAGCTAAGGATCTGGCCCAAGGCCCTGACGTATTCCGTAGCTGATTCTCGGTGTCTGTCAATGCAGGGAGCGGGGCACTGGGTAAATGGAGGCTGTGAGCCTTTCTCCCTGCATTTGCACAGTTCTGTCTCAAGTCTCACGAAGTCACGTGTTTTTCCGATAGCCGCAGCTCCAGGAGTCACATAATTCCAGGAAAAGCTCAGAATGCTAATTTTTTTTTAAAAAAAAAAAAGGAAGTTTCCAGTCCTCCTGGTCAGTAGAGTAAAGCCTGGAGGCTCTGAAAAGAACCCACATTTCATTCTTTGGTAAAAATCCCAGGATTTTTAAGTCAAATTTCATGATTTTCAGGGCCTGACTCCTGATTTTTTTCAATATAAAATTTAATTTTAGCACCAGAAATACCCTGAACGGGAATAACTGACCATGCCCATTCTCTGGGGGTGCTGCTCAGAACCCCGCAGAGGCCATGGGCCGTGGGATAGCAGCCCCCCTCATGTCTCACCCCACCTGCCTCCTCCTCGGCTCCTTCCAGAACCTTCCTCTGAGTTGACCACTGCACCAAATCTTCCTCAGGAGGCTGTCTCAGACAGCTCTGCTGTGTCTTTTTAAGGGTCTCTCATTCCAATTTAGGCTATTCCTTCTCTGGCTCCAAGCCTCTGGTCTCAGTTATCGGCCGGTTTTGTCTCTCCCTATGGCTGACATGCTCTCCTTTGTCTGGAAACGACAGCAGGTGTCGAGCAGGCAAATGTACCAAGGAAAAGGGGATATGGTATTTGAAAGATAAAGGGAGAGTGATCTAGTGCTCAGCCTGCAGAAATGGGAGTCAGGCCTCCTGAGTTCTATTCCTGGCTCTGACGGTGAACAGGCCACTCTGTGCCTCAGTTTCCCCATCTGTAAAGCAGGGATAGTCCAACAGACCTGCCTCACAGGAGAGTTGTGAAGATCAGTGTTTATAAAATGCTCTGAGATCCTCCAACTACAGGGTCTGCATGAATGTACAGATGCATTACTGACCAAAATAACTAACTACACCAATAACAGAGTACCAGACAGCTCCAATACAATATTCCAGCCCCAGGACAATCAGAGTTGACAGGGGTAGTGTTTAGATAGTACCTCCTCTAGGGAAAACAGCCCACGTGTCCCTGTAGCCTGATAGGATAGTATGGCAATATACTAGCTCCACAAGAAGAGACGAGTCAAAGTTTCCACACACTGATAGTACAGCGGCTTCCAGTCCAGCATGAGCCCATGTTCGGATGGCGACATGTATACAGTGACTTAGCGTATGCCAACTGTTCCCATATGGTGGTGTCTGAGATAACTACAGTTATTCCTCCCCTGTTTAGAGTACGTGTTTAGAGAGGAGATGGATAAAAGGGGACATGAAAGATAGACACCGAAATGAGAACTGCTGCAGACTGCCAGTTAAATGCTCCTGCTCACCTTTCTTCACAACACAAGAGCAGAGCTACATCCAGTGAAATTAAAAGGTAAAGTTAAAACTAATCAAAGGAAATACTCTTTCAAACACAATGTATAATTAGCCTGTGGAACTCATTGCAACAAGATATTCTGAGGCCAAGAAGTTAGCAGGATTCAAAACAAGGATTAGACATTTACATGAACCACCACCACAGTTTTGCCTGCTTGGATAACATTTTATAAGGGTTATAAAAGCTCGTGCTCTGAGGTGTAAGGCAACTGCTCACTGACAGGTGTTGGGAGGGAACTGGCCACCATACCGGACCAAGTGGGTCATTAGTGTCATCCGGTGTAATAATGCCAAGGCTCTGAGGAATTACTTTTTTTCTCTTGGACACCAAAGATTTACCACATCTTTACTGTCAATGGCAGTTTTTAACTCTTGTTGTTCTTATAAGAACAGGCTTTTTGAGAAAAACACCCAGATCTGAATCACGTTTAAAAATTCCCTCCTAGTCATTCAAGCCATGATACACTTTCTCACTAGGTACTGCTGCTTCCCCTGCCCTTGAGACATCAGACACACCCATCACCAGACCAAAGGGCTCATCCCAGCGCCACTGTCACGTCTTGTGTACTTTTCTCTGCAGTGAGTCACAGACGGCCCTGCCCCTTCTGCAGCCACGGCGCCCACCGCAGGCTGTTTTCCCCACAGGGTCTCTGGATGGCGTGAGACTTCCTCAATCGGACAGTGGTAGCATGTTGCACCACAGCGACAATATGCATTGACATCAGATCTTGGCGGCGATCAGGGTGGAGTGACAAAGCCAGCTGTGATCTCAGGGGGGAAATGTTTCTCTTATCCCCTTTTCGTGCTTTAGCTTCCCTATGCAAAGCAGAAGCCTCTTGAGTCGGGAGAATACCTTTGCAGGCCAGCTGCTCTGCAACCAGGAGGATTGCTGCAAGCCGAGGATAGCTTTTCCTGGCTCCTTTCGCCAACAGATCCCAGGAGCTAGCTGGCACTGGAGGTGCATGCTGGGAGCACCACCCTCATGGCCCTCACCTAGTACCTCTCCCGGGGGACCCACTTGCCAGAGCTCAAAGGCAGGTCGTTTTCTGGGGGAAGGGCCGCGTTTCTGAGAGTGCAAAGCTAAGGAACAAACAGCAGCGGGGAGCTTCCACCAGGGGCAGTGCCGAGTCCGGGGGAATACAAACCTCCCAGCGCAGGCGTTCACCTCCGTCTGCCGCAGCGGAGTTCAGACCCCGTGTCCCCTCTCCTCTGCAAGTGTGCTCCTCCATCAACTTGGGCAGTGGCTGAGCTCTCTACCCAGGAGAGGGCAACCCCCCTCCCACACTCCTCTGCGGGTTTCCTGCCCTGTTCCGACACTGAAGCTTGGCTCAGATCCCCGCTGCGGTTCACAGCGAAGTGAAAGTTCTCAGAGGCTCTGCATCGTGTGGGCATGCATCTGTCTCTCCTCTGCATAGGCTGGAATTTGCAGATACCCACCCACAGAGCCCCAGCACACAGGGCAGGGGAGGGGGAGGCACCACCAGACCCCTGCCTCTATGGGTCAAAGGTGATCCACTGATTTTGGAGGGAGAATCTCTGATCCTGTGAACCCTGGGTGGAACAATGCCTGGGGGAGCCTCACAGTTTCCAGTCCCTTATAGCAGCGGCTCTCAACCTTGCCAGACAACTGTACCCCTTTCAGGAGTCTGATATGTCTTGCGTACCCCTCAGGTTTCACCTCACTTAAAATCTACTTGCTTACAAAATCAGACCTCAAGATACAAAAGTGTCACATCCCACTATTCCTGAACAATTGCGGACGTTCTCGTTTTTACCATATAATTATAAAATAAATCAACTGGAATGTAAATATTGTACTTCCATTTCCATGCGCAGTCTACAGAGCAGCAGAAACAAGTCATTGTCTGTAGGAAATTCGAGTTCGTACTAGTGCTTTTTATGTAGCCTGTTGTATAACTAGGCAAATATCTAGATGAGTTGATGGACCCCCTGGAAAACCCCTGCATACCCCCAGGGGTACACATACCCCTGGTTGAGAACCACTGCCCTAGAGGGAGGAGTACTTGTGGCACCTTAGAGAATAACACATTTATTTGGCAATAAGCTTTTGTGCGTTTTAGAGAATAACACATTTATTTGGGCATAAGCTTTTGTGCACTAAAACGCACAAAAGCTAATGCCCAAATAAATGTGTTAGTCTCTAAGGTGCCACAAGGATCCTCGTTGTTTTTGCTGATACAGACTAACACGGCTCCCACTCGAAAACCTGCCTTAGAGGAGTAATTCCAGGGTTGGGACATTCTAGCCCTCAGGATAAAAGAGCAAATAGCAAGGCTGAGACATCACAATTTCAGGCTAATAGCCATCAGCTAAGCAAGTGGGTCCTTATTTCCCTTACCTGGATCTGTTACAGCCAATGAACCCATCCCCACAGTCAGGGTCCACGGACAGCACCACTTTGTCCAATGTCTGACAAGCAAAATACGTTAAAATCGCCATCTACTACCTCAGGGCAGGTGGGGAAGCAAATTCCAGAGAGCAAAGCCATTACACGGATCGACGCTATGCAGTCAGTGTCCTGATTCACAGAGGCAAAATCCTCCTGCCAACCTGCAGCGATTTGGGAATGTGTCTGTACAATTCATAATCTCACACAGAATTCATAAACTCTGTGCATACAGGCCAGGCTGCAAGCCCTATTCTGAATGCGCAGCCATTCGCTCTTGTTCTCTGTGTCCTGTTTGCCTCCACGCTGGGTTGAGATTCCAGAGACTGGCCGTTGAAGCTACATGTTCTTCCATTGAAGTGGAATCACTCTACCCCAGTGGTTCCCAAACTGGGGTTCGTGAACCCTTGGGGGTTCGCAAAATATATCAGGGGGTTCTTAGAAAAAAATTCTGTAATGGTGGACAGAGCCGTTCCTAGGGACCCCAGGCGCCGGGGTCCGGCAGCCCGAGCACGGTGACTATGACTTCCTGGCAGAACAAGTTTAAGCTTTGTTGTAGTCATGCGTTGTTTGCCTGGACTGCTCAAGACCCGAATGCTTGTGGGAGGAACTCTCTATTTGAGTTGGCTTCTTAAATACCTTCTTGCTGTTTCACGTCTGGTACTCCTTGATGAAACATGTAGGAGGCTTAATCGAAGTGATATGAGCTACAAAAGTGAAATCTTGGAAGAGTGCTGCCGTTTTCATAATGTAATAAAATTAATAATGTAATGATAAATAATAATGTAATAATAAATAGTGTGTAATAAGCGTGTCATAAAAAAATCAAATTATTTCCAAGATCACTGCTTCTATAATTTACGCTCAGGTAAAGGAGAAAATCCCTGGAAATATTCATTTTTAGGAGGGGCTTCCCGAGATTTGATATTTTCGTGAAAGGGATTCGCGGGTTGTTAAAGTTTGGGAACCACTGCTCTGGCCAATAGACCAGTTTCTACCCAGGGGAATTGGTTGCTCAGGGGAGAGGTCGCCCTGGCAACAAAGTCACCTGGCAGGAGTTTGTGCACATGTGGGGAAGATGGCAAGGGTGTCAGCTGAAAGGTTTTTAAAAGGGAAGAAGCTGTTTGCTTGGGGCAGGGTCATTTTTCTCGAGACCCTCCACCACGTAACAGCGAGAGTTAAGCTGCAACCAGAAGCTTCGCACCTTGGAGTGGAGTTCTGGGAGAGGGTTGTGTTCACCACTGGGCCTGGGCAGCTAGACAGGGGACTCTCGCTCTGAAAAGAGGATGGCAGATTGAAGTTCTGCACCACATGAGTGCGCCTGCGGGCCCCACAGCTGGGGCAGTGGCTGGACTCTGTTCAGGCCAGGGGCTTACAATATCTGGGCGGTCCAGTGAAACAGGCTTGGATGCCCCTGACAGCAGGCCTAGTGAATAGCCGCAAGGGGGACTTGCTAGGATCTGTGACAGCTCCCCTCCCCGACACACAAATACATCCCCGACAGCTCCCCTCCCCGACACGCAAATGCAACCCCGACAGCTCCCCTCCCCGACACACAAATACATCCCCGACAGCTCCCCTCCCCGACACACAAATACATCCCCAACAGCCCCAATCCCCGACACGCAAATACATCCCCGACAGCCCCAATCCCCGACACGCAAATACGTCCCCGACAGCCCCAATCCCCGACACGCAAATACATCCCCGACAGCCCCAATCCCCAACACGCAAATACGTCCCCGACAGCCCCAATCCCCGACATGCAAATACATCCCCAACAACTCCCCTCCCCGACACGCAAATACATCCCCGACAGCCCCAATCCCCGACACGCAAATACATCCCCGACAGCTCCCCTCCCCGACAGGCAAATACATCCCCGACAGCTCCCCTCCCCGACACGCAAATACATCCCCGACGGCTCCCCTCCCCGACACACAAATACATCCCCGACAGCCCCAATCCCCGACACGCAAATATGTCCCCGACAGCCCCAATCCCCGACACGCAAATACATCCCCGACAACTCCCCGACACGCAAATACATCCCCGACAGCCCCAATCCCCAACACGCAAATACGTCCCCGACAGCCCCAATCCCCGACACGCAAATACATCCCCGACAGCTCCCCTCCCCGACAGGCAAATACATCCCCGACGGCTCCCCTCCCCGACACACAAATACATCCCCGACGGCTCCCATCCCCGACGGCTCCCCTCCTCGACACGCAAATACATCCCCGACAGCTCCCATTCCGTTCCAAAGGATCTTCCCTGGCTTTACAAACAAACTGTCAAGCAAACAACAAACAGGGATCACCCACCACTGAAATACAGCCACCTCTGGGGTGGAAGACGGTGTCTGCTTAACAATACCTCTACACAACTGTTCAATTCAAGCAGTGAGCAAGCTTAATCCGGCCACTGACTCTGCCGGGGTCACTTATCTGCAAAACCAAATTCAACCACCGTCTCTGTGCCGACGACTCAGATCTACCTCCCAACTCCAGAGCCATCTGCTTCTGTCCAAACTACAATCTCAACCCATTTCTCGAATGTCTCCTCGTGGAGGCTAGCCACCAGCTCACACTCAACCTGGTTAAAACGGCGCTCTGAATCTTCCCCCTGCCCCAGGCCCTCTCTGCTACTTCCTTTCTCTAGAACCACGGACAACACCACCCCATCCTTGTCACTCAGACCCGTAACCTGGGCGCCATCTGCAACTCGCACCCAGGTCCTCACTTCCTGGCTAAGTCTAAATCTCGCAGATTCTTTCTAAGGGTACGTCTACACTACCCGCCGGATCGGCGGATAGTGATCGATCTATCGGGGATCAATTTATCGCGTGTAGTGTAGACGCGATAAATCAATCCCTGATCACGCTCCCGTCGACTGCTGAACTCTAGCTCAGCGAGAGGCGGAAGCAAAGTCAATGGGGGAGCGGTGGCCGTCGATCCAGCGCCACGGGGACGCGAAATAAGTGATTCTAAGTCGATCTAAGATACATCGACTTCAGCTACGCTATTCTCGTAGCTCAAGTTGCGTATCTTAGATCATTCCCCCCACCAATGTAGACCAGGCCTTAGATACGGCCTTTCCTATCCATCCGTGCAGCTAAAACGCTCATCCCAGCTCTCATCATCATGCATCTTGATCACTTCAGCGTCCTTCTCTCTGGCCTTGACAAATGCACTCTTGCCCTGCTCCTAGCCAGTCAGAAGGCTGCTGCAAAGTTCATTTTCCTAGCCCGTCACTTTGCATCCCTCCACAGGCTCCCCCGCCTCTATCGTATCACACGTAAGTCGTTTGTCTTCGCTGCCAAGGCCCTTTTACAGCCTATTCCCACCCTACTTCTGTCATTCAGCATGGAAAGGTCCACTCCTGATGTCAGCCTCCATTGCCCACAGGTTACGTTTTCAAATACACACCTTGCCGCTCTCCCTCTTGCTGTCCTCTCATGCTTGGCAGGGACTCCCCAACTAACTCATTACACTCCTTCAGATCTCTCCTTACAACTCTCCTCTGCCCGGATGTCGACAGAAAACTTGACAAGAGTTAGGTTGCTCATCTGCAGAGACCACAGCCGACCGTGGTGACCAATACTGGCTATTGTTCCCTTGTATTCTCCATCTCTCTGTATCCATATATGTATTATGCCTTGATTGTAAGCACTCTAGGACTGTCTTTTATTCTGGGTTTGTACAGTGCCATGGGGGTCTTGGCCACGGCAGCGGCTCCTAGGCGTTACAGAAAAACAAATAGATAATAATAATTGCAATAAGGCAGTTAGATGGACAGAACTGGAACTTGGCCAGGACGCAGGGGGTTAGCACGCCATCTGCTTGTGAAAGTAGATCTTTCGTGGCCACAGGTGCTCTGGGCTTTTATTTCAAAGGGTCCAAGTCTGCATGCTTCAGACTCTTAGCCCGGGGGTAATCTATAGGCGGCCCGCGGTCCAAATCCGGACCGCGAGAGCCTTTTCAGCGGCCCGCAGGGCTCGTGGGGGCTCAGGGCTTCAGCCTGCAGGTGGGTGCTTCAGTCCCAAGGCACTTCCTGCGGGGCTGAATCTCCAATTCCTGGTGGGGCTGAAGCCCCGAGTCCAGGTGCACTTCAGTCCTGCCTGAGGAGCGCTGTGACTCGGGGCAGCCCCACTGGAAGCACATGGGATTCCTGGCTTCAGTCCTGCCTGAGGCCCGCTGGGACACCAGATTTGAGCCGCACTGTGACTGAGGAGGCTCTTGGGGACTAGCGCTTCAGCGCTGCAGGAGACCCAGAGGGGTTCCCAAACATTTATCGAGCTCCAATCTGGTGCACCTGAATGTAATCCATGACAGCAGGAGCCCGGCTGCCTGGGGCTGACAGCCAAGTAGCCCCTGGAATGCTACCCACCACCCCAATCAAAATCTAAAATGGCACCCCCGGGTCACAGACCTTGCAATTAAAATGTCCACAATCCCACCCCAACGGCCGAGGCTGCATATTTCCTGTCTGTCTTGGAGAAACCTCTTCCGATTGGCTGTTTTTTCCCTTGCTGCCAATTAGGGCGGCTGCAGGAAGCAGGCGGTGCTCTCTGCCCAGAGCCGTCCCTGGGGTAGGGCAAATCGGGGCGACCGTCCCAGGCCCCGCGCTTTGATAAAATCAGCACTGTCCCAATATTTAGCCCTCTGTCCCGCGTCCCGACCGATGTACGATTGGGACTCCATTTCTCCCGATATTCCAGTGAGGAGGCGGGCAGACAAGCGGGGTGAGGAGGCGAGCGGGGAGGCGAGCGGCAGGCAGGAGTGAGGTGAGGAGGCAGGTGGGCGGGTGAGCGGACGGGGGTGGGGGTGACGAGGCGAGCGGCGGGCGGGCACGCAGTGCGGACGGCAAGGAGACTAGCGGGGAAGCTAATTTGTCACAGGCCCCGGACCTCCCTAGGGACGGCCCTGTCTCTGCCCCTCAGCAGGCCTCATTTTCACAGGACAGAGGAAAGAGTTTAGTGGCTTGTGGCAGCCCTGTTCTTCCCTTCCCTCTACGCTTGAGACAAGGAGAGAGCTCATGTGCCTCTCCCTCTTCTCCTCTTCCTCCCTGCACCCCTTCAGCCCCGCCGGCAGCCGCTGGCTGAGCAGAGGGCACATACTAAGAAAGCTGTGGGAAATTTGAGAAGAAAATCCACATAATATTCCAGGGAAAAGGCAGAGGAGCTACATGAAGTTTTGAGGGATGCCACAAGCATGAGCATCCTGGCCTTCCTTGTTGATTTAACAGGCCACTTAAATGATTTCAACTTAAAGCTGCAGGGGCAAAATCGCAATGTAGAGGATCTCCACAGCAATGTCACGTCATTTGAAAACAAACTGAGACTCTTCAAAAGTGATTTGGAAACTGGGGGGATGCTGCATTTCCCAACGCTGCTAAGTTGTTGGGACACTGCAGATGTGAGTCAGATGGCATCATCTCTTCTTCAAAACTTCCAACACAGGTTCCAAGAAGTTGAAAGTGTAAAGACATCTTCATGTTTGGAAGGAATCCATTCATGGTACAAGCAAATGGCACTTGGTGTGATCAAGCAAAAGCATCCTTTCCAGATGTTGAATAAGCAAAACTACAGCTGGAGCTTACTGATTTACAAGCGGATGAAGTGCTTCAGGTGCAGCACATTGAATCATAGAAAGGGAAAGGACCATCTAGTCCAGTCCCCTGCACTCATGGCAGGATTAAGTATTGTCTAGACCATCCCTGACAGGTGTTTGTCTAACCTTAAAAATCCCCAATGATGGGAATTCCACAACCTCCCTAGGCAATTTATTCCAGTACTTAACCCCCCTGACAGTAAGGAAGTTTTTCCTAATGTCCAACCTAAACCTCTCTTGCTGCAGTTTAAGCCCATTGCTTCTTGTTCTATCCTCAGCAGTTAAGTAGAACAATTTTTCTCTCTTCTCCTTGTAACAACCTTTTATGTACCTGAAAACTGTTATCATGTCCCCTCTCAGTCTTCTCTTTTCCAGACTAAAAAAAAACCTTTTTCAATCTTCCCTCATAGGTCATGTTTTCTAGACCTTTAATCATTTTTGTTGTTCTTCTCTGGACTTCCTCCAATTTGTCCACATCCTTCCTGAAATGTGGTGCCCAGAACTGGACACAATACTCAAGTTGAGGCCTAATCAGCACGGAGTAGAGTGGAAGAATTACTTCTCGTGTCTTGCGTACAACACTCCTGCGAATACATCCCAGAATGACAATTGCTTTTTTTGCAACAGTTACACTGTTGACTCATATTTAGCTTGTAGTCCGCTATGACCCGCAGATCCCTTTCTGCGGTACTCCTTCCTAGGCAGTCATTTCCCATGTTGTATGTGTGCAACTGATTGTTCCTTCCTAACCGGTGTACTTTGCATTTGTCCTTATTGAATTTCATCCTATTTACTTCAGATCATTTCTCCAGATCATTTTGAATGATAATCCTATCCTCCAAAGCACTTGCGACCCCTCCCAGCTTGGTATCGTCCGCAAATTTATAAGTGTCCTCTCTATGCCATTATCTAAATCATTGATGAAGATATTGAACAGAACTGGACCCAGAACTGATCTCTGCAGGACCCCACTCATTATGTCCTTCCAGCATGACTATGAACCACAGATAACTACTCTCTGGGAACGGTTTTCCAACCAGTTATGCACCCACCTTATAGTAGCTCCATCTAGGTTATATTTCGTTATCTAGCAGCTCTGTGTTCTTGGGGAATCAGGACGCAGTATCCAGCCTGTCTGACTCACGAAAGACCTCCCCCCCCCACCCCAACCCCAGCCTTTGCTTGAACCAAATCTGCATCAGAAGAAAGACTTACAAAACGCAATGAAAAGGCTGTGGGAGACACACCTAAACCCCTGGGAGAACGGTGACAGGTTTAAGGAAACTCCCTTAGCCTCATTTGCATCGAAAATGGGACAAGGAGGCATCTCCATTAGCATACAGAATGGAGAACAGAGATTCCAAGGTAAGAACCGCACGGAACTCTGGGACCAGCAAAGCAGGGAAGCACGGCATCATGGGGGATCTCTGCTCCAGATGTTAATGAGCCCACGCCTGCACACACCCAGCTCAGGAGTTATCAGACCAATTCTAGGAATAAATCCTTTATTGGTATCCAAAATAGTGAAGCTCCCTAAGTGCATTGTGAGCTCCCTCCAAGGAACACCGCCCAAAGCCAGGAATGATCAGCTCCCATTGTCTAGCCTGAACAAAACAACTTTGGTATCTCCCTTGTTTACACATAAACAAATCTAGTGATCCCCCTTGACCCATTGTTGTTTCTCTACAAAACCCCCTACCCATGCTCAGGAAAGTGTTCTGATGCCTGGATCCAAAATCTGCATCAGTTCCATTGGACTTCATCTTCTCCTGAGTGATCGTTCTGGGGCTCTGCCTGTCTCCAGCACTCCAGACCCTCAGCTACCACCATCACTGGGGACCCCCGATCGATTCAAGCTTCACGGAGAGGTGAGAATCCATCTCTCTCTCTCGGTATAGCCTTCTGACCCTGACTTGTGTGATCAGTTATAGTTTTCTAAACCTGACTTTTATGATCAAATATAAGTTAGATTTAATATTATAACAGTTTTGTTTGCTTGGTTCCCCTATGGTTATTACCGGCAATAAATAACTTTCATGGTTAAGCTGGTTGCTTCTCTCTCTCACTTCCCCTCTCCCTCTCCCCCGCCCCGGCCCCTCCGGGGGGGTGTTTTGGTTTCCTCATTCGCTCTGCAGCAACACTCCTCGTACCTAAGCTAAAAGATTCCTGCAGCGCTCAAAAATCATGTGGGGTTTGCTCATCAAGTGGGTCACTACCAGGACAACTGTAATGTCAAAGTGAGGATAGGGACGTGCTGAACTTGGGACATATGAGGATGGCAGCTTGGAAGTGCTGCTCGACCCAGTCTGCTGAGTCCAGGGACATATAAGGGGTCAGCTTGGGAGTGCTGATTAACCCGGTCCGCTCAGACGCGCTGTGTGTGTGTGTGTGAGGTCCTGCAGGATAACTCCACTAGGAGGGACTTGAGAAGTAGACCTCCGTATGAGAACACACGTGACACAAGCAGTACAATGATAGAAGTACAGACACCCCACCCCCCAGAAGAGTAACCCTAATAAATGAGCGTACCCCAAAGTAACGGGCAAAGCTGCAAAGCTGCTAACAATTTACCTAGTATGGTTATGAGAAGGTCATGCAAGACAGTATCAAAAGCTTTACTAAAGTCAAGATATACCACGTCTACCGCTTCCCCCCATCCACAAGGCTGGTTACCCTGTCAAAGAAAGCTATCCGGTTGGTTTGACACGATTTGTTCTTGACCAATCCATGCTGACTGTTATGTTTCACCTTCTTATCTTCTAGATGTTTGCAAACTGAAACTATGTCTGAAACTTTCTGGACAACCCTTGGGCTGGACTCTACGTATCCACACTTGAGGAAGATGGCATTTAACATTTTGAGTACGTCCGAGTCGACATACGTGTGTGAGTCAGCATTCTCAACCATGAACAACATTAAATCACGTAATCACTCTGTTCTGACTGATAATCATCTCTGCAATTGCTTCCGTCTTGTCTTGCCTTGACTGAACTCACTCCAAACTTCAAGGCCCTTGTCCAGTAGAGGTCATGTCACTTTCCCCACTGATAGCGAGCACTATGGTCATACATTATTCACACATATTTTATTTTAAATGTATAGAATCATAGAAGATTAGTCCAATCACCTGCTCAAAGCAGGACCAACTCCAACTAAATCATCCCAGCCAGGACTTTGTCAAGCCGGGCCTTAAAAACCTCTAGGGATGGAGATTCCACCACCTCCCTAAGTAACCCATTCCAGTGTTTCACCACCCTCCTAGTGAAATAGTGTTTCCTAATATCCAACCTAAACCTCCCCCACTGCAACTTGAGACCATTGCTCCTTGTTCTGTCATCTGCCACCACTGAAAACAGCCGAGCTCCCTCCTCTTTGGAACCCCCCTTCAGGTAGTTGAAGTAGTAGTAATTTGTATTGCTGTATAAAATTACATTTTCAGTAGTGATACTACGGTTTTAACAGGTATTTCACAGTAATTATTCATGATTCTTTTGCTTAATACATGTGTCGGTGGGTGTGTATTTGTTATTGGAAGACTTGAATCATAACAGATAAAGAGTTCATGTGTACTAAGTGTTATTTTCTGGTAAACTCCGATACTTATGTTAAATAAACCACAAAAGGCTGAAAAGTTTTGAATATGTTTATCTATCTATATGCAGCTATGCCTACATTACAATAATTGAATGTGACAAAACTCATTCAAAACTTGAAACAGTAGTCTGAACGTGTTTTTAATGCTAATATTTGCATCTGTTTGACATTTTATCTAAGTACTTTCTCTCAGTCTCAGATAAATTACATCTTTCTTGGAGGTTATTTTTCGGTTGTGCAGTGGTTTGGGTTTATTTTTCATTTAATACGCTAACATTATAAGCAATAGGCCCTTGGTACATTACACAGCATTGTATGTGTTTGTTCAACAGGGGCACTTGTGTGAAAAGTGTTTCTCTGGAGTCCGGACCTTGACTCTATCTTAACCAAGTAATCTGGACCTTGACCAGGGGCGGCTCTAGCGTTTTTGCCGCCCAAGCACGGCAGGCAGGTGGCTTTCGGCAGCGTGCCAGCGGGAGGTCCCCGATCCCGCGGATTCGACAGCATGCCTGTGGGAGGTCCGCCGGTCCCGTGGCTTCGGCGTACCTACCGCCGAATTGCCACCGAATCCGCGGGACCGGCGGACCTCATGCAGGCAAACCACCGAAGGCTGCCTGACTGCCGCCCCCCGCGGCTTGCCACCCCAGGCACGCGCTTGGAGCGCTGGTGCCTGGAGCCACCGCTGACCTTGACAAAAAATAATTGACTAGCCCTGTCTTAGCCGATTCCATCTGGAGCAGGGGGCCAGCCATCTCTCCACCCCCCTCCAGAGCTGACTTTCAGAAAGTATCGGAACAGCCAAGATACAGTAGCTACATTTTGATGGGGGGAAGGCAGAAGGGCGAGGGGGTAAATCTATCATTGATACCCCAGAAGGCCCCTCCAAGCTCATCGATTTCCTTGAGGGTGACTGGCAACCCGCCACGCACCACGGAGCCCAGCAGTTCACTCAGCAGCTGGCATGGAGGAAGTTTACTCCACGGGTAGGCAGAGGCCTTCAGTCTCCTGAGCTCTGGGTCCTTCCACCAGCATCTAAGTGCTCGTTAACTCGCTGGCCCCAAATGGTTTTTGTGAGCAATAAGAGCCAAGGTTACTGGGGAAAAAACATCCTTCCCCATGGCAAAGGGCACTGCTGCACTACCCGGGCCCTTCCCAACAGTGGGTGATTTATCCCTTGTGACAGCCACGTCCCCCAGCCCAGCTGGAGCTGGGTTATTGCTTCACCGCAGCCCGAGGTTCACTATTCCCAGCACTGTGACCCTGGTACACTTTGCAGTACCGGCCTGCCAGAGAGAGGACTTTCCTGTTCCTATAAATAGACAGATCACAAAGCCTGCCAATCACCGTCACATTTCACTGACTCATGCCGCTGTTAACCCTCTGAGGACCCTGCCACTCAGTTGCAGTATTTGCTGAAATACCACTGATGCTGCTGCTTCTCTTGTGTAATGCGGTTACACAAAGCGGGTTACACACAGGGGGCCAATTCAATCCCTGGTGTAACTCCACTGATGTCAACGGAGTTACACCAGGGGTGAGTTTGACCTCTGAATTTAACTCTCCCACTTGATGAGGCACCTTAGTACCCCATTTTACAGATAGGGAAACTGAGGCAGAGAGAGAACCGTGCCTTCTCAAAGCCACAGGTGTGTAAGTCAGGATCCAAGAGTTCCAGGGTCCCAATCCCATCCTCTAATCACTAGCCCGCACTGCCTCATAAAATTAAACCTAGATATTTCAGGCAATTGTGGATTTCCTCTAGACAGAGACCACACTTGTGAAATGTCAGGAGTACAACAGTTAACAGGGTTCTAGGGGGTAGAGGTCACCCTGAAGCCAGTCATCAGTATTTTGACTTATAAAATATGCACCCATCAATAATCTCTGGAGGCATTCACATCAATTCAAGATGTACACAAGAGAACAGGATAGCAGTGCATCTACACCCGCAGCACACGGAGCAAACCTGCTCTGCTCAGGAAATGCCTGGGCCCATGAGCATCTAGATACAGCAGACGTTGCTGTATGCTCGGAAAGTCAATAAACTCCGGCTTTCTCAGATCGACGGGAAGGGGAAACCAACGGTGATGTTCCCCTGGTGTTATCTGGACCAGTGATCTGCTAAGTCACTCCAATCCTCAACTCTGAGAGCCAGTCTTACCCTGCTCTGCTGTGAGAACCCCACTCCGGGGCTGTTCACGCACAGCCTCTAGCATGTAAACTACTCCCAGCACATGAGTGAGCACTTTTGGCCAGACGCTGCTTGGATTGTGCAACCGAATGACACTAGCCAATATCTCCGGTCCCAGACACAACCCTAGGAACCTCCGTCTTGCAGTGTCCAGTTATGCCCGCTGGACGCTGCAAGCTTATATGAGTTCAGCAATTTAACAAATTTAACATAGCGAAGAGACAACCCTGCTGAGAAAAGTCCTCCCTTTACCAAGGAAGAGCCGACGCCTCAGGGATCTGATCATTTAAGTGTATCAACTGGGCACAGCCAGAAGAATAACCTAAGAACAACTAGGGCTAAATGGGTCAGGAATAGATGGCGCCTGGGAAAGAGAGGATGGTTTCTACTCATCAAAGGACAGAGGTTCTGAAACAGCCTCCGCATAGCAGCAGTGGAGCCAACAACCCAACTAGCCTGATAAGGTTATGAAGAGGTTAATATGTAGGGCACTACCAAATTCACAGTTCATTTTGGTCAATTTCACAACTATAGGATTTTAAAAATCGTAAATTTCATGATTTCAGCTATTTAAATCTGAAATTTCAGGGTGTTGTAATTGTAGGGGTCCTGACCCAAAAAAGAGTTGGGGGGGGGGTGGCGGTACTGCTACCCTTACTTCTGTGTTGCTGCTGGTGGTGGTGGCGCTGCCTTCAGAGCTGGGCAGCTGGAAAGTAGCAGCTGCTGGCCGGGAGCCCAGCTCTGAAGGCAACACCGCTGCCAGCAGCAGCGCAGAAGTAAGGATGGCCTGGTATGGGATTACCACCCTCACTTCTGCGCTGCTGCCTGCAGAGCTGGGCCCTCAGTCAGCAGTCGTCACTCTCCGGCCGCCCAGCTCTGAAGGCAGTGCAGAAGTAAGGGTGGCAGTACCCCTGCAACTCCCTTTTGGGTCAGGACCCCCAATTTGAGAAATACTGGTCTCCCCCGCGAAATCTGTATAGCATAGGGTAAAAGCACACAAAAACCCAGATTTCACGGGGGAAGACCAGATTTCACGGGTCACGAGGCGCTTTTCATGGCCATGAATTTGGTAGGGCCCTATTTATATGACAGGGCAGCCTGTGATAGCAGGGGACTGGACTCCACGAACCCAGGAAGTCCCTTCCAGTTCTATGATTCTCGGATCACGGCTGGACAAGCGATGAAGCGTTGGACTCATCTGGATCTATTGTCCTTTGTGAAACAGCCTCATTAAAGATTGTTTATACGGGGACAAAAGAGGGCTGGGGGAGAGGAGAAGACATATCCAAGTTTTTTTACATCTGTAGCAGGATGCCAGGCACCTGGGGATTTGGAGAAGGCTCTAGGAAGAAGCTCTACAGTGAAGCAGAGAGAGAGTCTCTTATGGGAGGATAAAGTTTTCCTTATCCACTAGAGTTCCTTGTTCAGCGTCAGAAGAAAGCAACACATTCAGTGATGCTTTGGCATTGTCACATGACTGGTGCAACCCTTGGATTCTTTGGCTGGACAAAGATTGGGCGCCCCATCAAGGCACTTGCTTCGTTTCAGGCCTTGCCACAAGGACTGTATAGCCATGTCTGACCAGGCCCACACACAGGACGGAAAAAGGGGTGTGTGTGTCTACACTGCTAAGGAAAACCTGCAGCCCTGAGTTGCAGAGCCCGGGTCAATAGACGGAGTCTGGGCTCCGAGACCTTTCCCCCTCACTGCGTTTCAGAGCCGGGGCCCAAAGATCTACGCTGCTGTTTTTAGTCCTGCAGTCCCTGCCCCACAAGATCCACGCTCTGAGACTCAGTGCCACAGATTTTTCTTAGCAGTGTAGACGTACCTTGTGCGTGTGCATGTGCCAGAGAGTGTGACTGTGTGTGTTTGTGTGTGTGAAAGTGACAGGCAGCGTGAGTAAAAGTGCTAAGAAAAGATTAATCGGTTAGCTCACACAGCTCCAGGATGGGTCTGAATTAGAAACAAAAACAAATATGCTAACCTACACTAGGGTTTTTGGTTTCCTTGGTCTGTTGCTGCAGCTGCATAAAAATAACTACACTCAGCTAATTTAAGTTTGGGAAAAAAAAAAACAGCATGTGCATGAATACACACACACACACACAGACACTTTCGTGACTAAAAAAATCTTTCCCGATCATAACAGAGCCTGGGACAGCACCATCCTAATTTATCTACTTCCGCAGGGCGGCCAATTTAGCTTACAAAACCCAGCAATCACTTCCTTCGAAAAACTTTCAGCATAAACGGGTCTTAAGCAAGCAGATTTCACCAGGAGGAGCAGGAAGCACAAAATCCAACTTTGCATGCAAGTACCCGAGCGTGTTTCCCTGTCTGTCACTCATTTCAAAAGTGGAAGTTACAAAGCTCAGAACCGACAGTCCCTCAGATTGCCCCTTCTTTGGAGACACCTGCCTTCATACGCACTATCTGCAGTGACACAAGTTGCACACTGGGCCACTCTATCAATGGCCTCGCTATGTTTTTCAGGAACTAAGTATGAAACTTTCCAGAGATCTGCGTTTGCCCAAGTTGTGGTGTATTGATTTTGATAGGAAAAAAGAGGCACAAAGGGGTTCTGTAACTTGACCAAGGTCAGACAGGCGTTACTGACAGAGCCAGGAAGAGAACCCAGGAGTCCTGACTCCTAATGCCCTCTGCCCACTAGAAACACGACCAGCCAGAGTGAGGAACAGAAGCCAGTTCTTCTGGCTCTACCCACTAATCCACCATGGCACATACTCAACACTGACAAAAGGAGCCAGCGTTCACTTTTCCTTATAATACAAACTCGATTGAAATGCCCAACACAGGCACTTGCTTTGGACAAGTTCTCAAATGGCAACTTTCCCCTTAAAAACGCCATGGGACATCTCTTTTCTTTTCCTAGTTCAGCTCGTCCTTCCTGAAAACCCACAGGGGGAGGAAAAGTCCTTGCCTACCAACCGAATGGGTTAATTTAGATTCCTTGTATAACCATGTTTATGGTGCTCCTCACCATAGGATCTAAGAGCCTCTTCCAAGCAGGTTTTTAGCCACCTAGATTTGGGAAGGGAAGGTATGATGTCCACTCCTAGCATGCTTCACACTCCAGAGGGTCCCGACAGCGATCTCAGACCACTGGACATGGTGGAAGCTCCATCACTTGAGTCATTTAAAAGGAGACTGGACAACACTCTAGAAGATATTCTGTAGGGAACAAGCTTACACCACACCAAGATGTAGAAACTAGATGATCCAACAGGCCTTTTGGATTCCTAGCTTCTGGGGTTGTATGCTCCCAAAGTGCTTTAAACCTGTCCAAAGGCACTAGCTCACCTGCACTGAGGGTGGCACACAGAAGCTATTTAATATTATTTACTCTTTGTAGTATGGTCGTGCCCTGAAGCCTCAAGCAATCTAGAGGCCCTACAGATATATAGGTGGACAGACTCTGCCATAAAGGGAAACTATGCACAAGAGCATAAGACAGGAGTGAAGAAGAATTCCATACACAGCAGAAACTGCTAAAGGGAATTTTAGGCCAGAAGGAAGTGGTTACTAGAATGGAATTCGGACAAACCACCTTGGTTAAGATCCCTAACTCTCATGCCAGGAAATCTTTAATGGGCACAGTAGTCAGGACTTCTGTTTTATGCCACATCGAAAAGACAATACCTCCACCAATACGCCGCCCGCTATCTCCCGGATGTTGTACTGGTTCAACATAAGCTCTCACAAATTTGTGCACCGCATGTGTATCCATCCTGGTTAGAGATACTGTGAGAATGCTCTCTGGCGCTGTCATCTGGAGCTTCTGCTTTGGGTCCTGATGGAACCAAGTAGTGTCACAGGACAGGGAAAAAATAGAAATCAACCAAACTTTTTCACACCTCAACAAAAGGCCAGCTGGAGGTCTGGCTGAAGGTTCAGGTAGTCTCTGATCTTATCCAAGCAGTTTGCCCATCCCAATCCCAGTGAGAAGATGTCATGACACAACATGTCTATCAGGGATGGTCTAGACAGTATTTGGTCCTGCCATGCAGGCAGGGGACTGGACTCGATGACCTCTCGAGATCCCTTCCAGTCCTAGAATCTATGAATCTATGAAACATCACTGCAATGCAGTTGTGTGTCCTGGAGGACAAACAGAAAATTGTGGCAGCTCTTACACCAGAATCTGCTGGGACAGAGACCCGGCTATTCCCAAAATTAGTTATGTAGCCCTTTACACTAGCTGTGCCTCCTCATTATAATAATCTCGCTCCCTCTCATGCACCGACAGAGGAAACCCATGGCATTCCAGCAATCCGGTAGAGCCCTGTTTGAGCCAGTGAATGAATAATAGGTTTTTCCATGATATCTCTACTCCCTTCTCTTTTACACACAAATACACTCAGATCTCCTGGCACCAAAGACACACCCCAATTTATAGCTTCCTCCTTTGTCAAAAGATTCCCACTGAATTCCTTCCAAAAAGAATCATCAATGTACAATCCAAGCAACTGACTTCAAGGCTCTTTCACTCATTTTCATCCTAACCCAACGTTCTGCGGCTATATCCCATAGGGTCTATTTATTTTGACCAACAATGCAAATCTAACACAACACAGTTTTATGCAACATAGAATGAACCCGTGAAACTTGCTGCCGCAGGATATGAATGAAGCCAACAGCTTGGGGAGATTTTTAAAGAGCATGAGCTGTTCATATGAATCAGACTATACATCTGCCAGCTAGAACAAAAATGAGCCACTATGTAATTGAGAACTCCATCGATCCTCATGCATAGAGCAATCACCACATGGGATGGGAAGAAATTTTCCCCCACGGCACAGTATTGATTAGTTAGGGAATTATGGAGACTGGACTACTTCATCTGAAGCATCTGACATTGGCCGCTGTCTGTTGCAACATGAAAGTGCCCATGTTCCAGGAGTCAGTTACTTTAAGCTGGATGAACTTGGTAGGAAGAGCTCCTGTGATTGTGTTTGGAGAAGGGAGAAGATACTTGATTCCCTGTAGAAAGGGCAGGTGTTTTCTCAGTTCACCTCTGCTGTGAGCAGATTCTGAACAGATCAGTTAAATTAGGGAGTGGGACAAAAATCTTCTCATTATGGTGATGAGTTTTGCACCCCTCTCTGTTTGCAATGTGCTCTGTAACCACAATGAAGAGACTCAAGAAGCAAAGTGCTAGGGGAAGGAATGCCATCTGTAAATGGATTCTGGCTGGAGTATACAACTGCAAAGGTCATGCTCATATCGGGCCCAATTCTGCCCCCATTGAAGTCAGAGAGTTCGGGATTGGTCCCTCTGAGTCAACAGGGCACCAAGTCTGAGGAACGTCTAAACCAACATGCCTGCTCGAAAAATGAAGCCACTCTTCTCATTTTGCCAATAACTTGGACAAACTTTCACTCCCACGTTACCCTCTTCATCCAAACACAGGATTTTTGGGAAAACCTTATGGAAGCCACGATAGAAATAATCCTGCATCAACCAAGAATGAACAGACCCGGAAGGAGAACTGGAAAATGCTTCAAGATCCATGTAAGTTATCCAGACCAAACGCTTGTGCTTTACACAAAGCCAATCACAGACCATGTGTGCTGAGTTCTTGTGCACTGATAGCCGGTTCAATTACAGCACAGCTGGTGAAGCAATGCCAACCCGTATGTAAGAAACTTCAGAACATTCCCATAGCCTCACTTCAAATGGAGTTAAGTGATGAGCAGAAATCAGCAGCTTGTATTGCATCTAGTTTCTCAAGCCATGCTAAGGGGTCCTGGGGCTCATTACCAAAAGGAAGCGGGGATGTTTTTAAGATTTGGGACACCCGAAATTCTTATTTTGTTACCCCATCATTGCTGGAGGGCTCTGCAGCACAATGGGACCCAGCAGCACCCTGGTGTTAATATCTTGCATTCAGAGAGCACCTTTCATCTCAAAGCAGTTTGCAAACTTTACTAACCTGATAAACAGATTACAAAGGGCTCATCATCCACCAACTGTCAGAAGCTGGGACTGGCCAACAGGGGATGGATCACTCGAAACTGTGTGTTCTGTTCATTCCCTCTTAAGCACCTGGCACCAGCCATGGTCAGGAGACAGGGTACTGGGCTAGCTGGACCATGGGTCTGATCCAGTCTGGCTCTTTTTATGTTCACTGAAATGCAGCACTTCTGGGGTGAGACAGAATAACTGTCCTTCACTATCCTTCCAACCAAAGAGTCTGAGAAGATCTTTTGTTAACAGCATCTTCTAGTCACCAACGTCCAGGTTATATTGTCTGATTAGAGACAGCTCTGAAGCCCACCGTCATCAACAGAAGTCTCCCTACTCAAGTCAATGGGCTTTGGCTCAGGCATGTTGACTGTACGCCCCTAGGACAAGGAGCATTTATTTCTCTGTGGCGCCAAGCTAACTGTTGGCATTCAGCAGATAATACCACCACTCATTTCTACCCGCTTCCCACCGCAAGGGATCAGCCCCAGAACTGACCAGCCCCCTAATGGGAGAGGCAGGAGCTGATGTACAAATTCCCACTACCTCCCCCAGGCACCCCAACTGTGATCAGAGGGGCAAGGCATCAGGTTTGGCCGCCTCTCTCGCTTGCAAATCCCACACACTATGGGTGAGCAAACTCAGGGAGGCA
The DNA here is from genome assembly GCF_027887155.1 of Malaclemys terrapin pileata. NCBI lineage: Eukaryota > Metazoa > Chordata > Testudines > Emydidae > Malaclemys > Malaclemys terrapin. The sequence goes on from NC_071505.1 coordinate 345,134,246, forward strand.
CTGATAGGCCCCACACACACCTTGTTCCCTGCATCGGAGCCTCACCTTCTTGAAAGAGATGGGGGAGGAGAGCAGCAGGTCCCCTCTCATGCTCCAGACACATCCAGGGCCTAATTTGTGCCAGGGCTGAGCCCCGGCACCTCTGAGCCTGGCAGTTCGTAGCCCCGGCACCTCCGGGCCTGGCAGTTCAGGACCCCGGCACCTCTGAGCCTGGCAGTTCAGGACCCCGGCACCTCTGAGCCTGGCAGTTCATAGTCCCGGCACCTCCGGGCCTGGCAGTTCAGGACCCCGGCACCTCCGGGCCTGGCAGTTCAGGACCCCGGCACCTCCGGGCCTGGCAGTTCAGGGCCCCGGCACCTCTGGGCCTGGCAGTTCAGGGCCCCGGCGCCTCCAGGCCTGGCAGTTCAGAACCTCGACGCCTCTGGGCTTGGCAGTTCAGAGCCCTGGCACCTCCGGGGCTGGCAGTTCATAGCACTGGGATCTCTGGGCCTGGCAGTTCGTAGCCCCGGCACCTCTGAGCTTCCCATGTCAGTTATGAAAGTAAAAACATTGCTTGAGCCCCGGCAACTCTTTCATTACAAATTAAGCACTGGACAGATCCCTTCATTTGGGACCCCTGGGTTCTTATTGGAGCTTCTGCTGGCCCGTCCTTGGCTTCTTTGCTGAGGGTGCCAGCTACTGCACGCTCACAGTAATTTTACAATCAGCCAAAACCAGGGCCGGCTCCAGGCACCAGCCCACCAAGCTTGTGCTTGGGGCGGCACCTGGAGGGGGGCGGCGCGGCGCTCCGGCTCTGGCCGCCGGGGAGAGCAGAGCCCCAGCTGGGCTCTCCGCCCTCCCCCCAGTGCTCCGGCCGGTTGGGGAGAGCGGCCCGCGGCCGGGCTCAGCGCCCTCCCCTGCCGCGCTGGGTTGGGGGGGCGGGCGGCAGGAGGCTTTTTTGCCTGGGGCGGCAAAACAGCCAGAGCCAGCCGTGGCCAAAACACAGCAGTAGGCAGCAGAGAGGGAAATCATTCATCAGAGCCCAGCTGTTTTCGCTCTTCAAATGTTAACAATTTAGCCCAAAAGAAGAAGACAAAGAAAATTCCAAAAAGAAAATCTGCATCGAGAGACGTTTGGCACTGCAGCAAAAAAACAAACATCCAAGGAGGATCGGGCATCTCCTTAACCACTTCCTCTGGGACAGAGTGGACTTGCAGTTTTTATTAGCTTGTGTCATGGTCTTCATGGTTTTTTAAGAGCCCCCATTGGGCTGTGAGCTGCATGGCACGAAGGAGCAGATCCCTTGAGCTCCAGAGCCATCCGCTAATCTCCATTTCTAGGGTTACCATACGTCCTCTTTTTCCCGGACATGTCCGGCTTTTCGGCACTCAAACCCCCGTCTGGGGGGAATTGCCAAAAAGCAGAACATGTCCGGGAAAATGGCGGCTCTGTTTAAGAGCCGGGCTGCCTGAACGCTACCGGCTTCGGGCAGCTCCGTGCCTCCAGACCCTGCGCCGCCGGAGCCCGGGAGGGGAAGTGCCTGGCTGGGGGCGCAGAGTCTGGAGGCACGGGGCTGCCCGAAGCCGGTAGCGCTCCGGCAGCCCGGCTCTGGAGCCTCCAGCCCCCGGTGCTCTGTGTAACTGACCCAGTGTCAGTTACACAGAGCCCCAGCGGCTGGAGGCTCTGTTTAAGAGCCGGGCTGCCGGAGAGCTACCGGCTTCGGGCAGCCCCGTGCCTGGAGACCCTGCGCCGCCGGAGCCCGGGAGGGGAAGTGCCCGGCTGGGGGCACAGAGTCTGGAGGCACCGGGGCTGCCCGAAGCCGGTAGCGCTCGGGCAGCCCGGCTCTTAAACAGAGCCTCCAGCGGCTGGGGCTGTGTGTAACTGACACTGGGTCAGTTACACAGAGCCAAAGAGGAGAAAAGCCTCCAGCTGCGGGGCTCTGTGTAACTGACCCAGTGTTAGTTACACTGTGGCAATCCGGCAGCCAGGCTCTGGAGCCTCAAGCCCCCAGGGCTCTGTGTAACTGACCCAGTGTCAGTTACACAGAGCCCCAGCCGCTGGAGGCTCTGTTTAAGAACCGGGCTGCCCGAGAGCTACTGGCTTCGGGCAGCCCCCTTGCCTCCAGACCCTGCGCCCCCAGCCGGGCACTTCCCCTCCCGGGCTCCGGCGGTGCAGGGTCCGGAGGCACGGGGCTGCCCGAAGCCGGTAGCGCTGGGGCAGCCCGGCTCTTAAACAGAGCCTAAGAGGAGCAGAGCCTCCAGCTGCGGGGGCTCTGCTCCTCTTCGGCTCTGTGTAACTTATACAGTGTAAGTTACGCAGAGCCGCCGGAGCCCCGGAGGGGAAGTGCCCGGCTGGGGGCACAGGGTCCGGAGGCATAGGGGTTGCCCAAAGCCCGAGCGCTACCGGCTTCACGGTTTGCTGGGCAGCCTCCAGACCCTGCGCCCCCGGCTGGGTGCTTCCCCTCCCGGGCTCCAGCTGCGCTGGGGAAGCACCGGCTGGGGGCGCAGGGTCTGGGGGCTGCCCGGGAAACCATGGAGCTGGTAGCACTGGGGCAGCCCTTTCCCCCTGGCTGGGAGTGGGAGGGAGGAGGGGGCGGAGTTAGGGTGGGGAAGGGGCGGAGTTGGGGCGGGGCTAGGGGTGGGGAAATGGGCGTGGCCATGGCCCGTGGAGGGTCCTCTTTTTTTATTTATGAGATATGGTAACCCTACCATTTCCCTCCAGAGATCAGGGCCCCTGACCAGCCCCCAATAAAGGAACAGGTTCCCCAAAATCTCCAGAACTACAGCAGGCAAAGATTTGTCCACTGGGAGCTCTACAAGTAGCTGAAAAACAAAGAGAACAGAGGCATATCCCCCGCTCCTCCCGAACAAGATGGCTGCAGCTGAAGGCCCTGAGTCTAGGATGGCCCTGCTGGTGAGGGTGGCTGCTAGGGTGAAAAAGACGTCCCGATATTATCGGGACGGTCCCGATTTTAGGGGACTTGTCCCACATCCCGACCTTACATTGGTCGGGACGCACTTTGTCCCGATATCGGGACCGTCTGGTGGTGAAGGACCGCAAGCTGCCGCCGGCGCCGCTCACCTCTTCTTCCTGGGGCAGCTCCCGGCACCCACCCACCGGCAGGAGCCTGCAGTGCACCCCAGGCACAGAGGCGGCGAGGAGGTCTCCACCGCGTGCCGCAGGGGCGGGGCTTGCAGGCGCCGGCAGTGGGCAGAGAGTCCCCCGCCCTCCCCCCTCGACCCGACCTGACCCGCGACCCTAGGAGCCAGAGGGACCTGCCTGCCGGATGCTTCCCGGGAGCCGCTCCAGGTAAGCACCGCTGGGACTCACCTCACCCCCTGGCAGGTCCCTCTGGCTGGGGCGGGGGGACTCTGCGTGCTCGCTCTGCGGCTCCGGGAGCTCCCATTGGTGCTTTTCCCGGCCAATGGGAGCCACCCGCCACGGAGCTCGTGCTTGTGGTGGGCGCAGCACGTGGAGAGCCTGGAGACTCCCCTCGCCGCTCTCACCCGAGGAGCCAGAGACCTCCCAGCAGGGCTGGTGAGTGCGGCCAGGGAAGGGGGAAGGGTGTGATGGTGACTGTCTGGGAGGTGTGTGTGGGGGGTGCTGGGCTATGAGGGTGTGGAGGGCGCTGGGCAGTGGGGGAGGTTTGTGTGTTTTGGGGTGCTAGGCAATGGGGGCCTGCTGGGGGGGTGCTGGGAAGTTGGGGAGATCTGTGTGTGTCAGGGCACTGGGCGGGGGTGGGGTCTGTGTGGGGCATTCTGTAGTTGTGGTGGGCTGTGGGGAAGGGCACAGGGAGGGAGGGGAAATCTGTGGGTATTGGGAAACTAACGCGTGGGGGTGTTCTGTGTGGGGCGCTGGGCAGCTGTGGTGGGGTTGTGGGTGGGGGGCGCTGGGTAGGGGTGGTGGTGTGCATTTGTTGTGGGGGAGCTCTGGGCATACTGAGTTCAGGGGGTGCAAGGCATAGTGGATCCAGGGGGCACTGGGCAGGGGGCTGTGTGGCGCAGCATGGGCCCACTCCCAACAGGAAGGGGCATGCTGGTAGCACAGGGCCAGCCGGACCAGTGTGCTTCTGGCCATGCCATGCATGCCCCATTGCCCCTGGCCGGCCCCGCCCTTCCCGCTGCTCACCTCCTCAACTGAAGGCGGGGGTAGGGAATGCAGGGGTGGGTCCCGGCAGTGCTTACTTGAGGTGGCTCCCAGGAAGCGGCCGGCAGGTCCCTGAGGTAAGTGTCAGAGGTTTAATCCTCCTCCCCAGCAGAGTGGGTGCAGACCGGTCCACCTTGCTCATGGCAGAGCCAAGGAAAGGAGGCACCTGCCTCTGCACATGCTGAGTCTACGCAGGGCAGGCCGGGGCTGAGCACTGCTAAGCTGCTGCCCAGGTCACTTCCCCACCTTAGCAAGCAGGGATTGCCCCTGGTAGTGTACATCTGCTCGATGTACCATCGGGCGCCACTGTCCCAATATTCAGGTAAAATTTTGCATTTGGTAGTGAAACAGAAGATTAGTTGATTGGGAATGTCCCATTAAACCCGACTGTGATCAGTTATCTACTGGCAATTTGGGTTTGTCAGGTTGTTTTCCGGTGTAACGCAAATTTACGGTAGGAATATGTAGTTTACAGTTCTGAACCACAGTGCATACCGTAGGACAAACTACAGTGGGCCCGTAGTAACATGTAAGAAGCACAGAGACTGTGCAGTTCTTTTCAGTGGCTAGCTATCTAGCTAACGGTCTTCAGCCAAAAACCCCACCTGAAATGGCAACGGCAAGGGAGGAGCCAACTACCAAAAACCAAAAAAGACAGTGCAGATACAGGACAGAATGGGAAGCCACTTACACCTGGATTCGGAAATCCTACGAGTGTGATTCAAAAGCCTTTTGTAAAGCATGCAGGAAGGAATTTAGCATTTGCCATGGCGGTGAGTCTGATGTTAAGCATCATGCTGAATCAAAAAATCATGGACAAAACACCCAGACACACAAGAGCAATACCCTGGTCTCAAATTTTTTCAGCAGGCCAAATGAATCCTTCAGTAACAAGGTTATCGCTACTGAGCTAGCTCAAGTTTACCACACAGTCCATCAACACCCCTATCGCTCATGTGACTGTGAACCTGAACTGGTGCCTGCCTTGTATCCAGATTCAACGATTGCGAAGCACGTCAGCTGTGGCCGGACTAACGCAGAGGCATTGATCAAAAATGTGCTGTCACCGCTCTCAACAGAATTTTTAAAAGACCTCAGCAAGCCAGACGGTCCCTATTTCTCAGTTGCCACAGATGCATCTAACAAGGGCAATGTGAAAACTTTCCCCTTATCACTGAGATACTGAACACCCGAACATGGGGTCCAAGATAAACTGTTCGATTTCTATGAGCGAAGCGAAGAGACTGCAGAGGCAATAAGCAACACATTACTTGAAAAACTTGCAACACGCAAACTAGACCTGGACAAAGTGTCTTCCTACTGTGCCGATAATGCAAACGTGAATGATGGAAAGCGACAATCAATGTACCAGAATTTAAAAAAACAAAATGAAAATATCTTGCCAGCAAACTGCCCTGCCCATGTTGTGCACAACGCCGTGAAACGTGCTAGCAATACCCTACAAGTTGACATTGAGACTCTGGTGATTAAGATGTTCGATCATTTCAGCAGTTCTGCTAAGAGAGTAGCAGCCCTGAAGGATATGTTTGACTTTGTGGATATGGAGTATGCCACTTTACTGCGCCATGTTCCGACGCGCTGGTTGAGTCTTTTCCCAGCTGTAAACAGACTTGTAAATACATGGTAGGCTGTTAAGTGCTACTGTGTTTCTCTGGGCAGTGAGAAGTGCCCAAAATTTCTATGGATGCTGTTCCCAGACAGGGAAAACGGTGAACAAGGTGAGGGGCCTAGCAAAGTTGAGGTTTATCTGTTTTTCCTCCAGACCGTCCTGAAAATCTTCAATGATATTGTGCTCTGTTTGGAAAATGAGAGTATGACAGCATGTGAAATGTAAGCCATAATGAGTACTCTGAGAATTAAACTTCAGCAACGGAAAAATGACATATTCTTTGGCTCCAAAGTTGAAAGTGCATTAACTGAGATACTGCCTGTCACTGCTGCATGTCTCCAGAAAGACTTCATGAAATTTTACGATGTGTCGATCCTATATTTGGAGAAATGGTTTGGTTTTTCAACAGCTGGCTACTTGTTCCATACCCAGTGCTTGAACATCAAAGTTAATAGGGTACTCGAATACAAGGATCTGTCTGACAGCTGTAAACCTTCAGAAAACAGTGGATTTTGATCAGCTCTGTGATGAGTACTGTATCATCAAAGACATCAACTCCAAGTTGGAGCCTGGAAACTATTCAGTTGGGGAACTCTGGTCTCAAGTGCTGAGAAACAAGGACAGTAGCGCTGAATTCCTGAACACGGCAAAGCTGGTGTCATACGTGCTCAGTATACCCGTAAGCAATGCATACTCAGAGTGTGTATTTTCAATCATGAAAGGTGCATGGACTGATGTCCAGAATCGAAGCAGCATAGACTTGGTGCGGAGTGAAACCCTTGTCAAAATGAATTTCCGGATGAGTTGCAAGGACTTCTCCAGCTTTGTGATTGCCCAGAAGCAAGTCATGACTATGGCAAAATCATCCAAGAAGTACTAGACTTCTGGCATATCTGAGAGGTATGCAAATTGGGAAGTTGATTTATTGACTGAATAAAAAGCCCGGCCCTTTACCCCGGTTGTTTATTTAGTGTACAAATAAATCTGTATGTTTAAATATGTATTACAACTAAGTCTATAATTTAGACTCACTGATTCCAGGCCTCTGTGATGTAGTTTGCTTCAGCTGTCAGCGGGTGAAGCTGGGGCTGAAGGCAGGACTGGGGGCCTCCCCTCTGTGACTGCGGCTGGAGCCAGAGCTAGAACCGGGACCCTTCGCTCCCCTGCCCTGCAACTGGATCTGACTTTACAACCAAGATCCTGCGCCCCTGTCCTGCAGCTTCAGCCGGGGGCTGGAGCCGGAGCCCTGTGCCCCTGGCCCCGTGGCTTCTACTCGGGGCTGGAGCTGGGACCATGAGCCCTTGCCCTGTGGCTTGTGGTGTGGGCTGCAGCAGGGGCCGTACAACCCCTCTTGCTGCTTCCTAGGGCTGTGTGCCCCCTCTCATGGCTCTGGTCAGGGCTTCGGGGCTGTGCACCTGCGTTTATCGTCGTCGTCTCCCTCCCCTTCCCCCCGCCCCGGCTCGCCGACACAGGAGGTATCGAGCCCACAGTACAGCTGACTGTCACCTCCTCTCTGCCAGCACAGACAGGACGGGTGAATCAAACAGAAAGGAGAATCTCATCGGTGGAAGATAGGTCACAGGGCTCTCCGCCCAGGTGCAGCGGAGCCTCAAAGCCCGGCAGCTTGACATCCCATGTGCCGGAGGGGTGAGAAGTGGCTCTGCTCCCTGCAAGCTGCACAGGAGCTGAGCAACGGAGCTGTACCCCCCGTGGACCGACGGAGCAGAGAAGTCCAGTGTGGGTTGGACAGTGATTTCTGCCCTCCCTGACACCTCCTACTTCCTTCCTCTCAGCCTGCCCCTGCTGGCCCCTTTCCCCCACATCCCCTGCCTTCCTTTTCCCCCACCCGCGCCCTCCCCAATCTCTTTCCCCTTGTGCCATCCCTGCATCGCTCTGAATCCCCCCCTCAACTTTTTCAGCCTCTTCCCTCACCCTTCTGTGAGTTCAGACCCCAAGGACATGAAGTCAGAAGTCAATGAGGAAGAGGTAATTGTTCAATTGGATTGGTTGGGGGTGTTCTTTGGTGCAGTCATTTACCATATGTGGCAGCAGTGAGATTGCCCCCCCCCCCGCCCCCGCGCGCTAAATGTTTATTTAATATGGGGAAGGGAAACAAAGTTTGATTGGAAATTGAAACAGGGGAGGGAGACAAGCGGCCCTGGGAAAGTAAACCCCAGCACATACAATGTCTCACTCAATGCACCAAGCCGTATTACCACAACACTGGCTGGTTTGGCACACTGAAAAGATTGCAAATTAGGGAGTAATACACAGGAATATCCTGGACATGCCCAATTAAGAAATAGTACGTTTGCAGAGTGTGTGCTCCCTTTCCATCTCCTTAGAATGTAGTTACCGTATATACTCGTTCATAAGCTGAATATTTTTGGTAAAAAAATGACACATCAAAGAGCGGGGGTCCACTTATAAATGGCTCTACACCAAAATATGATGATTTTAAACTCTATGGAATCATTGAATTGAATATCTAATACATTGTCGTTTTGTTTACTGGGAGCGTCTGCAGGCACGGAGCCCCTCAGCTCCCAGTGTCTGCGGTTTGCCGTTCCCAGCCAATGGGAGCTGCAGGAAGTGGCGCCACTTCCCGCAGCTCCCATTGGCTGGGAACGGCAAACCGCGGACACTGGGAGCTGAGGGGCTCCGTGCCTGAAGACACTCCAAGTAAACAAAACGTCCCGACCCGCCAGCGGCTTACCCTGACGGGCTGGGAGCCAAAGTTTGCCAACCCCTGAAATATAGGGTCGGCTTATGAAAGGGTGATACAGTTTTTGCTATTTTTACCTAACCATCTTGGGGGGGGTCGGCTTATAAACAAATGGGCTAATGAACAAGTATATACGGCACTACTTTGCTGTATGGGAAACATAGGATGCCTGCTAAACAATAATAATTTAAATAATGGATATTGGCAGAGCTGCTGGCCCAGCCTGCCCCCTTCAGAATGTTGGTTTCATTTTGTTTCTAGTGTTCAGTGTTTGATGATTGTTGCCATTTCATGGTGATCTACTATGCTTGGTAGGAAGTTTGGTTGTTATACAGTAGAACCTCGGAGTTACGAACCCCTGGGGAATGGAGGTTGTTCATAACTCTGAACAAAATGTTCTGGTTGTTCTTTCAAAAATGTAGAACTGAACACGGACTTCATGCAGCTTTGAAACTTCACTATGCAAAAGCAAAATGCTGCTTTTAACCATCTTAATTTAAATGAAACAAACACAGAAACAGTGTTCGTGACTCTGAGGTTCTACTGCAGGGCCATCCGTAGGACACCCAAAAATTTGGGGCACCCCTGGGTCTTAGTGTCTACCCTCCCACTTCTTCCTATCCCTGTTCTGATCTTTCCTGCAGGCTCCCACCACGGCTAGCTGCTGCAGCCTTGTGAGTCTTCCTCCAGAGGGGAATCTAGTACTTAAAAGTGAAAAAGCTTCCAGCCTGCCAGACCTATTAGCACAACATTGAAACGGTTAATGAGCCATTCAAGTGGTAATGAAGCCATTTAACAGGCATTCGCCAACCCCCAGGTATATACTGTCAGTTTCTGAATTTACTGACAAAACCAGTTGTGCACGAGCCGGTTCTGAGAGCGTGCGGAGTCGGTCGACGCTATGCCCAGCTCATGAGACAGCTCATGGTGTCCGACGCCATCAGGTGGTCCAGAGACAGTTATACAGAACACATCACAGGACACCGCCAATACCTCACCGAGTAACTGAGACCACCGACCAGGGAAATAGCCTACTTCCTTTCCTGATGAACCAGGGGACGCACCCCACCCACGTACTCATTCGCTACACTGATACTGACTTGGACTCCTTATACATTCCATGGGTGGCGTACCCGAGCCCACTTATCCACTGACACTTGAAAAACTCTTGCATCCCAATCTGGATCTATGCCTGTTATGTGATATGTATGTATCTCTTCACCCTTGCAACCGACACCTGTAATCCCTCATAACCCAAGCCTGACCCCAGATGTACAGTACCTTCCCTTTTAACTTGTGTATATTTAATTTTAAACATTCACTTTAATAAAATTTTTACTCGAACATGTTAGTCTACAGGACCTTAGTTTAAAATTTGCCTTACAAATATTTCATTAGTGTGTTGCTGAAGATTATAAAATCAGATCTCTAAAAAATCCTTGCATAGATTTTTAGATGCACAATCTGAGTATTCATCTTTAGCCTTAAATGCTTGGATGTTAATAAATAAGCAGAGATATATCTATCTCCTAGAACTGGAAGGGACTTTGAAAGGTCATTGAGTCCAGCCCCCTGCCTTCGCTAGCAGGACCAAGTACTGATTTTGAACCAGATCCCTAAGTGGCTCCCTTAAGGATTGAACTCACAACCTTGGGTTTAGCAGGCAGGCCATTGCTCAAACCACTGAGCTATCCCTCCCACATATTATCACACATATAGTTTTTTTTAAATAAATCCTTCAAAAGACCACCCTTATCTAAAATACACATACAAGCCCAGGCTGCCATCGGGCATAGGGGAACCAGTTTAATAATACTGCATAGGGCCCCATAAATCCTAAGGATGGCCCTGTTCTACTGTATGTACGTTCTGTGAAACTGTGATTTTAGGTTTTGTTTTAATTTGTCTTTTGTTCTCTTCCTTCCCCCGCTCCGGAGCCCTCTCCTCCCCATTCCCAGGAAGCCAGGCAAGTGGCAAGCATCTGGCAAAGCAATCCAAAATCTGTGGAAGAAGCGTCTGAGACATTTCAGCCATAGGCTGCGCCTGCTTGTGGGTTTCTGTGCAGAGAGTAGGGGTGGGATGTAACAGCAGCGGTTCCCAAAGTGGGGTCTGCCGTGAGCTATGCAGGGGACCACCCCAGAGGAGTACTGCAGTGGGGCCAGAACGCAACATTCCAGCACTTTTGCCGCCTGGAGGACGCCATTTTGGGAGTGTTCTGGTAGTACCGGTGCCCATTCAGGACTATATCTTTTAGTTAAAGTGAAAATAAGGGTGACAAGATAACTACTTTTGGGTCCTTTGTGAGACTTATTTTAAAACAAAAATACTTTCCCCCCCCCCCATAATAATAAGCCAACCTAACTAATAGAACAACAACAACATGAAACTTAGGTATAAAAAATGGAAGGGATCCAGGAAATTCAGTCAGATGCCAAAGGGGTCCTTGGAAGAAAAAAAGTTTGGGAACCACAGCAACAGAGCAAAGGAGCCAAACATTCCATCGCCTTCGTTTGTAAGGTTATATACACACAAATAATTCTTAACACGGCCAACTGGCCCTGAATCTTCGGTTTATCTCCTGGAATGTAAAGAGCCTCAACACTCCAGTTAAAAGAAAAAAGGTGTCGCCCTCATTAAAGAAAGCAAAGGCAGCTGTAGGGCTTTTATTGGAGACACTGAACCCTTGCGTAGGTTTTTTACTACGTTATATCTCTGCTGTGACTGCTGGGGATTTAAGTGAGGTGCTTGATCCTTTTGTGGACAAATCTACCTCAAGCCTCAGGCTCATAAACCAGCCAAACTGGAATGGCTCCGGAGTTGCCCTTTAAAGATCTGGGATGATGTGATAGCTGGCGTTTACACATCCAATGGGTAGGGACTAGTCCTACTCTTCTCTGGTACATGGGTCCTATTCCCACGTTGATTTCTTTTTGCTGTTCGGGGCCTTGGTTAATTCTGCAATTGACTCCTCCATTAATGCAATTGCTATCTCTGATCATGCCCCTGTTACTCTTCAAATAGCAGCAGATCCAGGTGAGAAATAGCCATGTAGACAGAGATTTAAATCTTCGCTTTAGAGCTGAATTCACCCCACTCAGGCAGGAATTCTAGGAAAAAGCTGGCAAGCTGCTGGCCTACTCAGAGCCGGAGCCAGGCCTAACCAGACTAAGCAATTGCTTAGGTTCCTGAGCACCTCAAGGGGACCTCTATTAATTATTAGTATGTGTTGTGTGTGGGGGCCCCCCCAAATATTCCTGCCTAGGGTCCCCCTTGGGCTAGCACCGTCACTGGGCAGACTGCTCATGTACAAGAGACCACTCCATGTAGAATCATGGCCATCCATGACGATCGTGGTAAATCATGTACTTCACGTAAAGATAACAACAGAGTCCTTTAATTTCCATAAAGATCTGTACAAATTGGACACAAACCCCTCCGCAGATGCTTTGGATCAATTCTTCTGAAATACTACATGACTGCAAATTTCTGTATCCCACTGTGGAAACCTTGACGCGTGCCATGGAGGATGATTTAATTGAGGTGACTAAGAATATGAAAGTGGGGACAGCCCCTAGGCCAGATGGTTTCCCTGCTAAATTCTATAGGCACCTCATTGACCTCCTATCTGACAAAATGCTTAAACTGTTTAATGAGTCACTTCTAGAAGGCACCTTTTCCCCTATGCTGAGGGAAGCCCTAACATCAGTTATTCCTCAACCAGGAAGAGATGCTGCACTGTGTTCCAATTATCAGGGGGTAGCCGTGTTAGTCTGTATCTACGAAAACAACAAGGAGTCTGGTGGCACCTTAAAGACTAACAGATTTATTTGGGCATAAGCTTTCGTGGGTAAAAACCTCACTTCTAGCTTATGCCCAAATAAATATGTTAGTCTTTAAGGTGCCACCAGACTCCTTGTTGTTTGTGTTCCAATTAGATGCCAGTTTCACTTATTAATAGTGACATCAAAACATTGGCAAAAGTTCTCGCGACGAGACCGGAAAAGGTTCTGTCGTACACCCAAATCAAGTTGGGTTTGTCAGAGGCCTTCAACAACTCATTGATATGATAGCAGTGAAATATGATGACCCCAAATCACAAGTCGTATTAGCCTGACATGCAGAAAAGGCTTTTGATAGAGTGGACTGTTTTAGACCCTACAAAAATTTGGATTTGGACCCACATTTAGTTCCTGGATCCAACTGTTATATTCTCACCCCACCTCTCAGACCACAACCAACAATGGGACCTCGGAGACCTTCAGCCCTTGAGCTCCTGGCAATAGCTGTATGAGCTCATCCGGATATCTGAGGCATACAACTTGGTTCCATGGAGTATAAATGGATGTTATACCCCAGACAATACCCTTTTGTATATATCCAAACGAGGAACCTCTATTCCAGCCCTCCTATCACTAATTCAAAACGTGACGCAATAACCGCTTACAAAACCAATTGGGAAAAATCGTAACTATGGGAAATCTCCCGGGTGTCATGTAGTGGGGCTTTTTCCTCAATGGAATTTCCACAGCCAAAATGATGCAATTAAAAGTACCTAGGTATAAAAGTATGAAGACACATTTAAGGGTTAAGACAATGCAAATGAATATTCTGCCTAGGTGCCTATATATTCTAATGACAGGTTTCAGAGTAGCAGCCGTGTTAGTCTGTATCTGCAAAAAGAAGAACAGGAGTACTTGTGGCACCTTAGAGACTAACAAATATGCATCCGAAGAAGTGGGCTGTAGTCCACGAAAGCTTATGCTCTAATAAATTTGTTAGTCTCTAAGGTGCCACAAGTACTCCTGTTCTTCTTTTTATATATTCTAAAGCAGCCTACCAGCATATATCCCTCCATTTTATTTTAGAAAATGTATCAACATTATTAGAGCCTTTCTTTGGGGCCCTGGTCAACATCCATGACTCTCATTTAAAAAACGCCAGCTCCCTATAGCCAAAGGCAGGCGGGGTTGGGCTCCCAGTCTACAAAACTACTACTGTATTAAGCTTTTATCATGTCACAGATGTCAAATTGGTCCTGGCATGCTAACACACTCATGTTCACCTGGGAGGAAATTAATGGGTATTAAGGACCTGGGGATTACAGTGGACGAGAAGCTGAATATGAGTCAACAGTGTGCCTCTGTTGCCAAGAAGGCTAACGGCATATTGGGCTGCATTAGTAGGAGTATTCCCCTCTATTCGACACTGGTGAGGCCACATCTGGAGTACTGCATCCAGTTTTGGGCCCCCCACTACAGGAAGGATGCGGACAAATTGGAGAGAGTCCAGCGGAGGGCAACTAAAATGATTAGGGGGCTGGGGCACATGACTGAAGTCTCTTCCAACCCTAATCTTCTATGATTCTAATGCATCCAATTCCCTCTGTGGATTTGGTTCCTCTTTTTGTCCAATAGAGAAAAATAAGGTGCCGTCAGCAGTGGCTGACCAAAAGGGGTATCCTAACTAAGAGATCCCATTTTATCCTCACCGTCATGCAAAAGCAGCTATCTGGGGTCATCCAGATTTGAAAACTGGGAAAAAACCTATAATTTGGAAGAACTGGCTAAGCAAGGGCATCGTACGGATTTCCCAATTAGTCGGGGATGAGGGCTTTGTCTCTTTTCTAACACAAAAGCAACAATACGACCTGCCACCCTCCGTGGAGCGGCAATACTTACAATTAAAACACTTGCTAACATATCAGCTTGGTCCAGCTGCCCTAGGACACTCCACTAGCAAAGAGGAACTCTATTAGTCTGGTAGCCATGACCTCACACTTGGTAAGGCAACTCACATCTTTTCATGTATTTATACCTGCTCCTGTATTTTCCACTCCATGCATCTGATGAAGTGGGTTCTAGCCCACGAAAGCTTATGCCCAAATAAATGTGTTAGTCTCTAAGGTGCCACAAGGACTCCTCGTTGTTTCTATTACTCTGGAGTTCTATGGGAAAGCAAGTCATCCCAGTCCTTAACAGCAATGGCAGTGCACAATCTCGGCTATGCCTGCTACAGCCGAAGATTCTTTGGACACCACAGAGGCTGTGCAAGATGGAGGCCTTGTCCTCTGGTGTTTGCTGGCGCTGTAATACAGAAAAAGGAACCCTGATGCATGTGCTATGCGATTGTCCAACAGGCCGGCAGCCGTGGAAAGTGGTGGACTGACACGAGTGAAAATAGTGCTTGTCTTCAGCAAGCAACGCTCAGCGGAAAAGTATATCCTAGCTTACGTACCTACTATGCTGGGTTTTACTCCAGTGCAAAGACTTTGGCGCTTGAGGGCTGCGCTGATTACCAAGCGCACAATTTGACAAAAAGGGAGGAGTAGGCTAATGCCCAGACCTGAGCAGAGGTAATCAGACCGGTTTGAGTTAGCAGCAAAGGAAGGAATAGCTCATTGAGGTAGAGAGCAAGGATATGAATCTGAAAAAAATTGGACCCTGTTTCTTGATACATTTGGCGAAAGAATGCTGAGACAGGTCAAATGATGCCAGACTCCCATTCCACCTGAACTCTCTGTGATTTCACACCTTTTTCCTGCCCCCCTCCACCGGTCCCCTCCTTCCCTTTTTTGCCTCTATGTGTATGTCTTTATTTTTGTATTGTTATCCCCACCCTAAGGTGTTAAGTCTGTGCAACAGTCTGATTTTGCATTGTCTGGGCATGCAGCTTTGACAAGACATCAAGCTGCATAATTGCATAATTTTATTGGCTATCCTGTGATGTGTGGTATTTGGTCCCATATACAAGCTGTAGGTCATTTAACTTGTTGTATATTCTAAAGTTTGTTTCTTTATGAAAATTAATAAAAAATTAAATCACCAAAAAAAAAAAAAGCACCCATTGAAAAATCAAACCAAACCACTGCCCCGAGGTTTGAAAAGGTTAATGTTAACCGCTCAGTGCCTCCGTTTCCCCACCTGTAAAATCAGGACCACACAGCTCAGAAGGGGGATCATAGAATCATAGAATATCAGGGTTGGAAGGGACCTCAGGAGGTACCTAGTCCAACCCTCTGAGGATTAACTCTTTAGTGTCTGTAAACCACTAGGCGGGCAAAGTGTTTTTGTCCTTTAACCCCTTTAAATGGCTATTA
The DNA here is from genome assembly GCF_027887155.1 of Malaclemys terrapin pileata. Taxonomy (NCBI): domain Eukaryota; kingdom Metazoa; phylum Chordata; order Testudines; family Emydidae; genus Malaclemys; species Malaclemys terrapin. The sequence goes on from NC_071505.1 coordinate 345,149,822, forward strand.
CACAGCAAAGCATGTCACAGTGTATCTCACCCAGTACACAGGAGTGGGGCTTGGCACGTATAGGGAGATCATTGTGCGGCTACAAATCCCTCCACGGCTTACAAAATGCATTCCTCCCCCAGATTAGGCAACCCAGGTTGAAGTGTTTGGCAAGAGACTATCATGAAAATCTCACCGCCTCTAAGTAAGACAGGAAAAGGAGTCGCAGCAGAAGGAGAGGCATGAAAGTGACCCACGGGGACCAGTCAAAATTACTGTCACACAGACACCCTCCCTTTTGATTGGGAGACAATGCACCGGCTAAATGAGTGATCTGGGTCACTGAGAAATAGTACCTCACGTTTCCCTCAGCAAAAGGCACTGTAGGCCCAGCGTGGTCAGAGTAGAACCATAGGCCTGTCCTTGTCCCCACCTCTGCCCCTAGCTCACGCTGGGACCTTGGGCGGATTGCACGTGGCTTCTCAGTGCCTCGGTTTCCTCATCGGGATACAGAGGACAATATCATCCACCTTGCAGGGGGCTTGGAGGTTTATTAACCGTTCAGTCCCTCATCCTACAGTGATGCAGGCTCAGGACTGACTGTCTATTATTCATATCATTTGTTTATCCACAACTGTGTGACTTTCTGTTTGCTGTGACACCATGTCTTTGAGTGTGTGTCTGCACGAACCGTTAGTCCGCGGCTAGCTGGGGTGTGAATCTACCCTGCACTAGCCTGCCGTGGACTAACTGGTCCTGTGGCTCTTGCTGGTGCACATTAGCAGTTCATTAGCGTGCTCGGATTAGCCCTGTTTCCGAGAGGACAAGCTGAAAGTGCACTAACCGCTCGCTGCAAACTAAAGGTTTGTGCAGACAAGCCCTTCCTGGGGTCCCACGGCTGCCGCCTCTCCACCCGTCCAGATTAGATTTGATCAGTTTGCGTGCAAAAAGAAGGGTTTTTTTTCTGACTGCCATCTATGCAAATTACAACCGAGATCTGAAAGTCACGCTGAGTTCCTTGTGGTTCACACATCACCAGCACCAACAATAATTCTGGGATAGCGTCTCTCCCAGGCCCCATGCACCTATATACCTCTCTGGCAGAGAAGAGGGGCCAGAACTGGGCCCAAAGGTTCAGAGGGGAATTTCCCCAGCACAGCTGCCATCAAAGGCTCTACCCCATGTCCCCTTCACACAGGGCCTATCGGGGTGGGAGGGGAAATGTCAGAGAAGCTCCTTGGCACATGCCCCTACAGAGATTCCGGGTTGGTCTTGACTACGGAGCAGCCTACAGGCAGCCCTATCTGAGATGGCTATAAATGAGAGCACCGCTGGGCCTGCTCTAATTTATGCCAGGGACTGCACAGGCCCTCGGAGAAGCCCATAATCTTGAGTGCTCAAAGCTGGTTTACAGCCACTTTAGCTCTCCCCACTCTGCTGGAGGCACAGCACGGCTGCCGCCCTCAGTGACACCTGTGTAACCCCACTGCCCCTAGCATTCACTCCCCTTAGCCCCGCAGAGACGAAAGAGCTTGTGGACAGCAGGCTGGATTCCACCCTGCCCCGGCAGTTACACCAGGGAGTGGGGAATCGGGCCCTTTCTACGTTGGTGTAACATGCCCCTTAGCACAGTTTTCACCAGCTCACACTCCTCTTTGAATCTGGCCCGTGGATCCCAGTTCTGCTCCACCTCTATTAGGAGACCAGCGCTACTAAGCTACAATTGTTGCCAGACTCTGGAGAGGTTCCTGAAGGCAGGTTTCACCGCTGCTGCCACGTATTTTCCTGGGGGATTTTGAAGAGTGTAGGATTCAAGCTACGCTGCATGACAGATTGCAAGTGTCACCGCTTTTAATCCCACGCTCTGGGGCAAATTCAGAGGCAAGTTTCAGAAGCTGTAGCCTGAGTTCAAATTAGCTCAACAGACACCTTTATCCAACCCCATCAACACAGGTGTGGCACCGGCTTAACCTCCTCTAGACTGAATGGGACCTACCTAGGACCGCAAAGGGTCCATTTACACTGCAACTGGGAGCGAGCACATTAAAAGGAGCAGGGTAGGCCGGGATACCACGGGTGGTGACTGGGGCTAGCCACCGGAATACATAGCCAGAGGCTCCCGGCGGGTTTGCACTTGGGTGGCGAGCCTGAGCTGCCGGCCATGGCTATTCCCAGCTACACTGCTTTTTAGCACGCTAGCCCGCGCTGAGCTGCTGCCTGTCTGTCTACCCAAGGCGCTGCAGCCAGGGGCGGATCTATGTTTTTTGCCGCCCCAAGCACGGCAGTCAGGCGGCCTTCGGCGGCACGCCTGCAGGCAGTCCACTGGTCACGCGGATTCAGCGGCGTTTCTGCGGGTGATCTGCCGGTCCCGCGCCTTTGGCGTACCCGCCGCCGAATTGCCACCAAAGCCGCGGGACCGGCGGACCTCCCGCAGGCATGCCGCCCCCACGGCGACTGGCACGTTGCCCCCCGCGGCTTGCCACCCCAGGCACGCGTTTGCTGCGCTGGTGCCTGGAGCCGCCCCTGCCTGCAGCGTAACAGTACCCAAAGACTGATACTCATAGACCACTGTGTAACTTACACAACCCTCCTGACACGTCACTACTGATTCAGGCCGGCGTCTGTAATTATTTAATCAACCAGCCCTCCACGGTAGGAAGGCGCCAGGAGCTGACAGCCGAATTCGAGGATACTGTGAGGAAGACACAGACACTTTAACCGTTCCTTTCGCCTCGCTGCATCTGATTACCACCCACATGGCCGAAGTTCGCTCATGCAAATCAGAGTGATATGGGAATTGCCAACAATGCAAAGGGTAGTTCTGCCCTGGAGTACAAGGCAATGCATCAGGGGACTGGCACGTTACAATGACAAATAGCTGAATGCATGGTGATGGGAGAGGCCTTGAAGTCTTATTGTCAGGGGAACCAGCATGTGCACTGTGGGTAGAAGCAGGTTGAGACGCATCTGCAGAGCTACATACGGGGGAACTAGGACTACGGCAGGGCAGGAGAGCAGTACATTAGCAGAGGAGGACTGGAGTAGCAGGGGTATGGCAGGTCACAACTGAGGTGCATTTGCAGAGCTGGTTTGGTGTTCAGATGGCATTGCAAAGAAAGGGGACAGACAGACAGACATGGACGGAAGGTGGCTATGCAACCTGCCATAGAGACTTCAACTCTTGTGCCACTGATTTCACGGCCAGTCTAGATCAAGTCACCGTGGGCCCCACAGAACCGCCTGGAATTATCCGGCCACAGATTAAATGGGGAGGAGCGTCCATTACATGCTAGCCTATGAGTCTGAGCCCAGGCCTGGCAGCCCGCATCAGGGAAGGGTATGAACCTGATCAAGCAATGCAGCAACTCCCCACCACAAACACGAGATAAAAGAAACAGGAATTGAAATGTGCTTTAAGACAGCTCCTGGATAAACCACCAAAATGAAAGGAGAACACAGCATGACAGCCCACTTGCAACTTCCAGCTTTGAATCGGGCAAAGAAAGGCCAAGCAGACAACAACCAGAGTCCCCTGAAACAGGGTTCATTCTGCTCAGCACATTCCATCCATAGATCTTAAAATGCTTTGTGATGGTGGGGGAGGGTCATGATCCCCACTCTTTAGCCTCACAGCACCCCTGTGGGGTACACCAGCATTATCCCCATTGTACTGATGGGAAGACCGAGGCACGGGCGGGGGGGAACTATTTCACCAAGATCACTCAGAAAGAGAACCTCGTTGTCCTGTCTTCCAACCCCACGCTCTAGCCACTGCCCCATGCGGCTTCCCTTTCCAGGAGTGTTCTCCGTCTCTCCATTGTGTATTGAATCCCACCCAGTAACAAACATTTCCTGCCCGCCTCATGATTCTTTACTTCTCTGCCCCTCTACTGCTATTTCTCGCAGTGTCTGAATGAGCTGAATCTACAGGAAGCTATGGGATCAGTTGATAGAAAAGAGGCTAAGCGGCAAATAAAAGTGGTATCACCCATCCATGCATGCTGGTTTGTTAAGATTCCCTATCAAAGGACTGTCTTATCAAGTTTCCGTCTCACAAACAAGGCAGCAATCTTCACTCCAGCCCTTACACTCTGCCAGGCAATCAAGATGAAAAAACACATACTGCTCCGACACGCAATTCTTTCCCTTCTTCACCCCAACAGGCTTTTTATCCAAGCAAAAAAAAACCCACAAGTAAATAATCCACTACCTTTTTTTTAGCTGTGATATCTGAATTCTGAAGCCCGGCGCTCCATTCCCCCTTCTCTGGCTTCCTCCACTGTCACGGTTAGCTACGGGTATTCTGCTTGCTGAGGGACTTCCTCAAATGCTGCTACAGCAACCGGGAACTTACCAGAAAAAAACACACACACACACACACACACACACATACACGACATTAACAGTTGTACTCTTATGAGAGTATGTTGCAATGACCTCCATTTAAATGCAGGCTGACTGCCGCCAGAGCCTTCAGTCATTAGTTTAAAATAATTAAGATGATCTTAAAGGAGGGGGAGGGAGGGAACCCGGCCACCTCCACAATCGCAGCCCCACGAGTGTGAGAACCCAGCGCAGAGAGCAGAGATCACAGCCACTCCCACACGCTACCTGGGGCACCTGGGCTAACAACCGGCCATGAAACATCACCCGGAGCACATACTGCTGTTGACACCCATAGCAGCACCCACAACCCCCTCCTGAGTCACACGGCTCATTCCTGCTCCACATGACCACAGAGGCAGTGACTCTGTCTGACCCGGGGACTCTCCTTCCTCTTTGGCCGTGATGGGTCTGTTTGTCATTTCTTCACAAACATGCTTCACGTCTTAACCAACCACCCAAAAAAGAATTGAGAGAAACTGAGACTAGTGTGTGTACATTTATAACAGGCGCCTTTGCGCGGGGCTGTTGGGCAGCCTAGAAAGGTCTACAATGCTGTATCACTGGACGTGTGTCTTTTTGCATACCCCTAACCAACATGGTAGGCCAACAAAGCTTTGTAATGTAGATCTGGTGCTGGTCCAGTATGTCGTCTGTGAACTTAGACACTTCAGAGAAAGGAATAAGAACCCGGCAATAGAAGGTTGGGATAATGTGTATCCCCAGTAGGTCTCACCTTAGTCTCTAATGGTTAGAGATTGGCTTAGATCCTGAAGCATGGAGTTTAATAACCCTGCCAAAATATTTGGCTGTCATTAATTATGATAACAGTGGATATTCTTGATATAAAACTCTTAAATGTCCAACCCCTTTCTGAATCTCACTACATACTCAGACTCAGTGGCTTTCTGCAGCGGACACAGCTGTGTGAAAAGGCACTTCCTTTTGTAGTTGTCACCTTTTAATGTCAGCGAGTGTGCCCTGGCTCTTAGCAGTGCTTCTGAATAGTGCTTGTAACTACTGGCTGGGGTGAGTCGTTTCCTCGGAATTTCTGGTGTCCTCCAAGGGGGAAATAATTCAAGAAACACCTTGGCCTTATTCTTGCAATGAACTTTAATTGCCACTCGCAAAAAGATTCAAAATTCTGCGTTACATTTGTGTTGGGATTGGAAACGGACATCAGCCGTTAGCTTTTTGCCCACACAATTATGCTTCTTTTAGAAACAAGCAAGATTTTACACACAGGCAGAGAACACTGGGTACATTATGGGACAGACAGAACATCTGTCTTGTCCGAGATTGGGACCACCATGGCTTTAAAAACTAACAAAAGTTAGTACAAATATGTCTGATCACAGCGACAATGGAGAAATTCATTAGCAGTGCTCGGCGCTGTGGGCAGATCTCCGAGAACCAAGTGCAAACCAATTGATATTTAAATGCTGGTAATTTAGACTTGTAATAGAAGCTCCCTATGTCAGATCAAAGACGGCTGACTCCAAATTAATTCAATGAGGCACCACATATTAGTGAATGTGCGGTTAGGATACGATAGGTAATTTGTATCACAGCTCCAGATTTCCAGACCTTCAACCTGCACAGGTATGAGAACGCCGCCTCGTCAGAGCAAGACACCCCATGTGGAATCTGCTGAGCCCGAACTGTACCCCACTTAATGCGACTACTCTCTGCCCACCTTTCTGCTGGCCAAGAGGAAGACAGGGGTGAAAACCCTTTCAAAGGGGCCCTCCCAGGCCAGCAAGAGCGTTGGCTTTCTGGGATCCAATTCTCAGAGCAATCAGAGGGCTGGGAGCAGACAGCCCAGCACAGAAGCAGGCTGCGGGGGCAGCAGTATGGGGCCCTGCATCCAGACAGTAGAAGAGAGACAGCCTGAAAAGGAACTCAGGGACACAGAGGCAGCAGTCAGTCCTGTGCCTAGAGCACTTAAAGGGGCAGTCACCTGAACTCGTGTGTGGCAGCCAGAGACAGGGCATTAGCCGGGGGAAGAGGACAATGTTACCCGAGCTGGTGTTAGACTCAAAGGGAATCTCATCAGGGGCAAGTGTAGGGGCATCCATAACGGAAACTGCTATATAGGGAGGTAACAATGGCAAGGCTGCATTAGACCCACGGCCCAACTAGGCCAGTGTCCTCCACCAGGTACTCCACGGGAAGAGTTAAAAACCCCAGCGCAGCAGTTGTGGGATAATCTGCTCCCCCTCCCCATCCCATTATTAGAGATCAGAAGGACAACTAGTTAGAGACTGATTTAAACCCTGAAGCATAAGGTTCATCTCCCTGCCAACAGCTTTATTGTCACGAATTATGATAACCCTGGATATTCTTTATATCCATGTAAATGTCCCATTCGTCTTTGAACCTTGCTGAGTTCTCGACCTCAATGACCTCCAGTGGCAGTGAGTTCCACGGTCTGATTGTACATCTTGAGGGGAGGAAAGTATTTTGTTTGATCAGGTTTTGAATGTGCCACCTTTTAAAATATCATTGAACGTCCCTGTCACAGGGTGGCTGGCCACCACTGCTGCTGGTCTGAGCCCCCGCAGGGGCTGCCAGCCCCAGAGCCCAGCGAGGAAACCAAGAGCGATGGTGCCAGGCTGGGTGGGCAGCTCAGGGCAGTTGATGCTGCCAGAGAGGGAAGTTCAGGGATTAGAACAACCCGGTTCCCACCGAGCGCTAGTCCACGCTTCACCTTCTCGGGTTTTACTTCCATTTCCGTAATGATGTTGTCCCATCAGCCCCGGAGCAAAGGGGATGCGGTTGTAGTGCAGAGGCCAGCCGAGAGCTTCTTGTAAACAAGTTCATGAACCTTCCCTTTCTGCCTGGGCCGCCCCCTGCGCAGATCGGCCGGCTCCTTTCTCTCTGCACACGGCTGAGCCCCTCTGTCTATCTGTGCACAGCATCCCGCCGGCAGTACGCTGAGCTGCCCTCCGTGACACCTGGCCTTTCCCTCCTTGTCATCTTCCAGCAGACCCCTGACTCCCCTCGCTCCGGGCAAGCTTCCTGGCTTCTCTCCGCTTCCCTTTCCCAGCTCATCCACAGTCCCCGTTTCCTTTCTCTGCCCATCCATGGACTGACCCCATTCAATATATTGCCCGCTGCCCCGCACTGGCTGAGACCAGAATACAGCACCCGCCAAGGCGTCCATTGCTGCAATGGGCTCGCCAAGGAAAAGGCAGAGCCAAGGGAGGGGAAGAGCTGGCGGGAACCCTGTGGAGCGAGATCCCAGAAGTGGCCATTTCAAAGGTGGGAATCAGAGAAACAAGGTCGGTCCTTGACGGGCTCAGGCCAATCTGTGAAGCTCAACGCACGGTGACGGGACGGCGTCGATCTCATGCAAGAGCCCTGCAGAAGGGTGAAAATGCTCTGTTGACAGCAGCAAACGAAGGCTGGAGACGCAACACTGCTCTCCATCTTCACTGGGTGGTTTGAAGGGGCCTGGCCCGGGGCCCAGTTCAGAGAGGAGAGTACTCCGGTCACATCTGTTACCATCAGACAAAGAGGCAGGAGACCAAACCTCAGAAGGAGACACTGAGCAGTGCTGTAGCCTGGCCTACACCAGGGTTTCCCACATCCTGACATTGGGGCTCAGGGGTGGAGGCGCTGGGTAAGTTGCATCTCTGTGGAAGGCAGGGAGGAAATCTGGACTTCTGAGTGGTACTTTTAGCTTGATTGGAGAGAGTGGGCTATGCAAACGCTCTGTTCACCTTCCCCCCGCCTCCCACCGAAGGAGCAAGTCTCAATTAGCACATTCTCCCTCCGTCTCCTGTTGATCACCCTGCCTGCCACAGGGGGAAAGCCCTCGCATGCCGCAGCTGGAGTTTTCAGGCCAACTTCGATGGTTTTCTCTTGCTCTTTCCTGGAGGGGGAGGGGGTCGGAGGATGTTGCACAGGGCTGGGACTCAGAAGACCTGGGTTGAATTCCCAGCTCTGCCACTGACCAGACATGTGACCCTGGGCAAGTTGTTGCCCTGCCTTGTGCCTCAGTTTCCCCATCTGTATAATTAGTGTAATAATCCTGACAACTCACTGGGTATTGAGAGCCTTTCATTAGTTCATGTCTGCAAAGTGCTTGGAGATGGAAGGGGTTCTAGAAGGGCAAAGTGATTTGTGTTTGTAGGATCTGCTGCCAGGCTGTTTCAACGCATTCCCTCTCCTCTAAGCAGCAACTCTGGTGCCTTGCTTCCTCCCGCAGGGCCAGGACATGCCTGCCCTCGTCCAAATACTGGTCAGAGCGAGAGGGAGCGTGTGCCCCACCCCACTGGGGTGGCAGACCAGTGAGTCTGCCAAATCAGGCAGAGCGGAGGCTTGAACCTGGGTTTCTCACATTCCCAGTGAGGGCTATGAACTATTCTGGGCTGGGGATGGGGTCTCGCGCCCTCGCTCCAGAAGATTTTCAAGGGGCTTTAACATCAGAATGGAAACAAATGTCAAAACGCCAAATTTTTCATGAAACTCAGCTCTTGTTTTCAGGCCAGCCCTACTCCTCCTTGAAGAGCAGCTCCTCCCTACCCCGCAGCTCGAGGCCATAGACTCTCACTGGCAGAGCTTCCGGGCCTCCCACACCCAGCCCCCTAAATGTGGGAACCCAAAGGCTTCTGCAGGGCTCATGTCTTCTCCTTCCCTTACTCCTTACTGTATTTTTCACTCCATGCATCTGACGAAGTGGGTTTTAGCCCACGAAAGCTTATGCCCAAATAAATTTCTAAATAAATCTCTAAGATGCCACAAGGACTCCTTGTTGTTTTTGCTGATACAGACTTATACGGCTGCCCCTCTGAAACCTTCCCTTTCTGTAACTCTGGTGTCTTCATCTCCCAGACTCCGCTTTCCTCTGGTGAGTTATCAGATGATAATTATTTGCTCCAACCTACATTGCCTGTCTGACCATTTCCTTCCTGTTATGCATCTTGGTTCTCCTTTCACCGACTCGATACTTCAAAACTTTGTTGACAGTTTCTCTCTTTCCCTTAGGTATTTATAAACACCTCGGTCAAGAAGGTAACTAGGGCACAAAGCATTTTATAAACTTAAGCTAAGGTGACCAGTATCATAGAAATCCCTATAAATTATATATATGAGAATCCTTTCCCCTCCCCTCTCCCGCCCCCCTGCCCGCTGAAGTGCAGCCATCACTGGGGTGGAACTAGCACTTGTTTAACCACACACAGCTAACACACCCAACAGTTTAAGAGAGGAGGTGGAGAAAAATAAGGGGGAAATTTAAGGAGGCAGAAGGCAATTACCCAATTGGAATTGGACTCGATCATGGTCTATTCCATCTACTCAGGGAGACAACGGCTGATGCTAGGTGGCTCCGTTATCTAGCATACAAAGGCGAAACAAGACCCAACGGCTGGACACTGAAGTCAGCAAAAATTCAAACTAGAAATAAGACGGTTTGTTTAACAGCGAAGGCAATTAACTACTGGCCCAGCTTCCTAAAGGGCGTGGCGGATTCGCAATCCCTTGACATCTTAAAGTCCAGCTCAAGCTTAAAATCAGGCTCTTTCTAGAAGATATGGTCTAGTTCAACCACGAATTATTGGGCTTGACAAAGGATCGCTCAGTGAAATTCTCTACTCTTTGCCCTGCCGGAGGTCAGACGAGGTGATCATTACAGTCCATTCTGGCCTTAAAAATCTATCCCCCCACTGAACACTGCAGCTACGACGTTTGCTCTTGTGAAAAATACAAAACACTTATTAATGACCAGTCGTGGTCAAGGCCTCAGTTATATCTTTCCCTTAGAGTCTCTCTGAGGCTTGAAATAGCACCGCTCACGGTGGGATCTAAGCACCGCAACGCACTCGCTAACAGCAACAAGTGTCCACACAACATGGAAACCCATCCAGGGACGTGAACAACATTGAAGGTGTTAGGAATACAGAAACGGACTTTATATACCTACAAATGGGGACATAGATTCAAAATCCCTTCTCTTCTCCCCCCCCCCCCCCCCCAACCTGCACACCCTGTTACATTAGCATGAAGGAGGCAAGTTAATCTTTCAGGGCAAACCATCCGGAACTCCTTCAAAGGCCTACCTCACGTCTTCAGTGACGCCCACAAGAAGGGAGCTGGATTGTAGTTTTGCACAGAAAGATGACTTCACCAAGTCATCCCCACCTCTGGTTTCCCCAGTCATCCTGTCTTCTACCATTGCTATTGATGACCTTCCTCTCAAAAGCTGTCAATCCGACACCTTTCACTGGCACTTAAGAACAAAAGAACATAAGAACACCCACACTGGGTCTGACCAAAGGACCATCTAGCCCAGTATCCTGTCTTCTGACTGTGGCCAATACCAGGTGTCCCAGAGGGAATGAACAGAACAGGGAATCATCAAGTGATCCATCCCGTCGCCCATTCCCAGCTTCTGGCAAACAGAGGCTAGGGACACCATCCCTGCCCATCCTGGCTAATAGCCACTGATGGACCTATCCTCCATGAACTTATCTAGTTCTTTTTTGAACCCTGTTATAGGTTTGGTCTTCACAACATCCTCTGTCAAGGAGTTCTGCTGGTCGACTGTGCGTTGTGTGAAGAAATACTGCCTTTTGTTTGTTTTAAACCTGCTGCCTATTAATTTCATTTGGTGACCCCTAGTTCTTGTGTTATGAGGGGTAAACAATACTTCCTTATTTACTTTCTCCACATCAGTCATGATTTTATAGACCTCTATCATATCCCCGCTTAGTTGTCTCTTTTCCAAGCTGAAAAGTCCCAGTCTTATTAATCTCTCTTCATATGGAAGCTGTTCCATTATTTTTGTGCCCTTTTCTGAACCTTTTCCAATTCCAATATATCTTCTTTGAGATGGACCGACCACATCTGCACGCAGTATTCAAGGGGTGGGCATACCATGGATTTATACAGAGGCAATATGATATTTTCTGTCTTATTATCTATCCCTTTCTTAATGATTCCCAACATTCTATTTGCGTTTTTGACTGCCGCTGCACATTGAGCGGATACACTTAATACACTAAAAAGAATGTTAAATCTTAAATAGAAATCATGGCCTTTTAATTTATTTTTAAATGAGTTGAAAATACAACATTTGAGGAGATCCCATTTCAATTCCTGGCTCCCATGTGCTCTTGGGCAAGTCATGTAAATCTCTGTGCCTCAGTTTCCCCAGCTGAAAAATGGAGACACCTCCCTGCAGTCTTGCACAGATTCATTTTTTAACGTTTGTGAGGCTCTCGGACGCTAGGACTCTGTGATTAGGTGGGCCAGAGAAGGACAAAGGCCGTTAGAAACATAGGGCAAGGTTTTAAAAAGAGTTGCATAAAGTCAGGCTCCTAAATCCACACCGAGCACTTAACAATGGCAACTCATCTCCTTTTCTTTGCTTATGCCACTCACTGGTTTGCTTTAAGCTAAAAAATGCATGTCGATAAAAGAAAATCCTGAGAATTACAAAGGTTGCTAGTGTTTCTTTAGAAAATAGGACATTTCAAAGCCGCGTAGCGCTGAAGGCAGAGGGAGAACTTGTCCATGAGTTTAATGCACGGGCTGTCTTGTGAAAATAGGTTTTATTCATTACCTCCGGGAACACACAACTTACTAAGACTACACACACATCGGATGCCATCACGTAGCTGAGACATCGTCAGAACCGCTGATAAGCGCACAAACAGAAAACACAGTTTTCTGTGTGTCCACAGGAGATGGAGAACGTATCAGACACACACAATCTGACCTTCAAAATCTCTTTCCAGTCTTCTTATCTCGTACTCAGAAATGTCCATCCCACCCAGGGGGTTTTGCAGGCCCCATAGCGCTTGACACACTTTCTACACTGGGCGTAAACCTTTATAAAATAGGTCAGGAAATTGTATCGCTGCTGTCTCTTGCCACCGTCTCACCACATCATGATCTGTCAGCACTTGGAGCACTGGCACTTTGGGGTAGTTTAAAGCACAGTGGCTGGATGTGGAAAGTACAGTGGGGAACACAGTGGGACATGCTGAGATCACAGCAGACGAAGGGACAGAGGACTGTCAAATCCAGTGAGTTATGGCAGGACTGGTCTTACCCAGGGAGAGCTAAGAACTGACACGCTAGAAGAAATAAAGCAATTAAATAGTTTTGATTATAGGAGTCTACTGAGCACAGCACAGAGTAGGACGCGGAGTAGCACTAAAGAGACCAAAGTTCTCTGTTTATCTGCACAGCCAGCAGAGCTTGGTAGCAGCAATGCAATTATCATGATGATGATTTGTACTGCAGTAGCACCCAGAGGTGCCAACTGAACTAAGGACCCTAGTCTACGTACTATAGGTGCTTATCTGACCCCCCCTCTCCCCCATTACCCTAGCAGCTGAGCGCCTCACAGTCTAATGCATTTCCCTTCACACCACCGCTGGGAGGTAGGGCTGTTATCTCCATTGTACAGATGGAGAAACTGAGGCACAGAGCAACTAAGTGGGGGAGGGATAGCTCAGTGGTTTGAGCATCGGCCAGCTAAACCCAGGGTTGTGAGTTCAATCCTTGAGGGGGCCCTTTAGGGATCTGGGGCAAAAATCTGTCTGGGGATTGGTCCTGCTTTGAGCAGGGGGTTGGACTAGATGACCTCCTGAGGTCCCTTCCAATCCTGATATTCTATGATTCTATGAAGTGACTGGCCCAAGGCCACCCAGCAGGCCTGCGGCAGAGCCAGAAATAGAACCCAGCTCTCCTGGGTCCAAGGGAAGGACCCAAACCGCTGGACAATCCTTCCCCTCTGGTTGTTGGGTGCTGCACAGACACAGAAAGAGACAGTCCCTGCTCCAAAAAAGTACAATCTAAAATAGAATAGAGAGGAAACTGAGGCACAGACAAGGAAAGTGACTTGCCCAAGGTCACCCAGCTGGCCAGTGGCAGAGTTGGGAATAGAACTGGTGTCCCAGTGGCCCACCCCCTATACCATGCTGCCTCTCTAGTGCCAGCTCCCCCTCCCAAACCTGCCTCGCCACTACAGGTTGCCATTCCCAGCTATTTCCTTTGTGGGGCATTAGCGAGAGATACTCAGGGCTGGAGCTGAATCCATGGGACACGGATCCAGTGAGCCAGTGATAACTCAGGGGTTACGATTCGAGCTGCAGGGTAATGAGACTCTGGCATTTCCCCGTGCTCTGCAGAATCGCGTCCCTCCCTCGGTGGCGCCAGCTGCAACAGCCTGAAACCAGTTAGGACCGCGCGGCGTACAGAGTATTTCACTTTCCTCTCAGCAGGAACTGAAAGTGCTTTGGTAAATGGCTCGGCAGAGGGTGAGCTCTCACTGCAGCCTCGCGCAGGGCAGCTGCGTCCTCCGCAGATACGCCACCTGATACCATCGCCCAGGAACGCTCGGCCGTGCTGGACGGCAGCAGATAGCAGCTAGAACAGCACACCGGGGGCGGGGAGGGGCTGCGTTCCTGGTGTCTCCAGCACTGGGCCACCCCCACTATTGCAATGTATTAGACTCCCGATCCCCACAGCCGCGTCCCATTCAGCCCAGAGCAGGATCACGCCAACGGGCTCCACTAATCTTCCTCCTCCTTCTCCACGACCCATCATCTTCCACCAGGAGAGCAACAAACTGCCATACACACATCCCGGGCGAACATCAGCTTTGTGCGCGTACACGTAGGCGCCGACTCTGTGGGTGCTGCGGGGCTGCAGCACCCACAGGGAAAAATTAGCAGGTGCTCTGCACCCACTGGCAGCCAAGCTCCCCCTGCCCCCACCCGCTCCTCGCCTCCTCCTCCCCTGAGCGTGCCGCATCCCCACTCCTCCCCTTCCCTCCCAGTGCTTCCCACCAGCCGCCTAACAGCTGTTTGGTGGCTCGTAGGACTTTCCGGGAGGGAAGGAGGGAGAGGAGTGGAGACGCGGCGCGCTCGGGGGAGGAGGCGGTAAAGAGATGGTGAGGGGCGGGGACTTGGGTGAAGGGGGTGGAATTGGGGCCCCGCGAGGGTGGTGCAGGGGCAGGGCCGGAGTGGGGGGGGTCAAGCACCCCAGGGCAGAGGGGAAGTCACCGCCTATGCGCGTACATCATCCAACCATGAAGGCTAGGCATGGGTCTGAGCCACCATGGCCAGCTCCAAACCTTCCCAACGCTTAAAGGGCTGTTTAGATCCAAAACCAGTCACTTGGCCCATTGTAGATGAAGGGGCCAGCTGCCTGCTTGGATCTGGAGCTAAAGTGCGGGGACCCACAGACAAAACCCCCATTGATTACCATGGGGGCAGGCCATAGATCAGAATTAAATGCATAGCACCCGGGCGCTCCCTCACCCCAGGTGCTTTGAACATGGCCGTGAGAGCTTCGGTCATGTGCCAACCTAGGATGTCTGCCCCCATCTGCTGAGGGGGACCCCATGGGAGCTGTCTACAGCTTTGAGAACCTGGGGCTCTACCAGGGAACACTCAGACTGCATCACGCGGCCTGATCAGTTACACTCAGAACGAGCCAGGGGCCATCCCCGGCCCCAAAGGGGGATGTCTCCGCCGCAGACGCTGCCAAGGGTGGGGCAGGAGGAAGAAGGTGGGAGGAGAAAAGCTGTGATTAGAGGAACTAGGCGTTGCTGGGAGGAGGTGGCTGCACGGGGAGCCTTTCTCTTCCGTCCCATCTGAGCAGGAAGCCCCAGGTTATTTTTAGATAGTCTTTTGCCTTTCCTCAAGCATGACATTTACGAAGCGATGTGAAGATCCACCGACGGCATGTGATGAACGCACACATGTCTAAGGCTCTGACGAAACGAGAACACGCAGCGCGCCTCCAGACCACCAAGGAAAGGTGCTTTATAAAAATGGACTTTGCAACTGGGAAACGCCTCCCGCCCCAGCGCCCCTTGTAGACACAGTGGAATGCCTCGATAATTTAACTGTCTGCAAAAATCTCAGAATCTGCGACACTGAACTGGGGGGGAAAAGGGACCTTTTTGTCATCTAGTCAGAGCCCTAGACGATCGGCCCTCTCAGGGTACGTCTACACAGCCCCCCGCTCTGAGCCCCGGGCGACAGAGTCAGGCTTATGGGGCTCACGCTACCATGCGAAAATTAGCTGTGTAGATGTGGCAGCTCGAGCTGTGAAGCCAAGCGAGAGGGTGGGCTTCGGACCCCGAGCTGCAACTTCAAAGCGCTGTCCACACAGCTATTTTCAGCACGGCAGCATGAAACCCCCCCCCCCCGCCCCCGGTCCCTCAACCCCAAGTCTGCCAACCCGGGCTGGGAGGCTCGCTGCAGGCTGTTGCGGGCTGTGAAGATCTGCCCCAAAAGGGCAGTGCTGGACCAAGAAGTGACCATGCACAGATGTCCCCTTCTTATTCCCCACACCGGATCCCTGGCAGCGAATGAGGGACAGCAGCTCTCAGGGCTTGGCTACACTTGCGAGTTAGAGCACATTGAAGCAGCCCCCGGTGCACTAGCTCACTCCCCGTCCACACTGGCAAGGCACATAGAGCGCTCTGACTCCGCGGCTACAGCGCTCCTGGTATTCCACCTCGCCGAGTGGCGCCAGTGTGGACGAGGTGTTGCATTACTGCACTCTGATTGGCCTCCAGAAACGTCCCATAATCCCCTTAAGTCAAGTGGCCACTCTTGTCATTGCTTTGAATCACTGTAGGAATGCGGATATGCCCTTTAAAAGCTCCGTTTCTGACAGCCGGGAATGCTGTGTGTGAGAGAGAGAGGCGGGGGGGAGGGGGAGGTCTGCTGCTGTCTGAGTTTACATGCTCTCAGCCCCCCCAAAACCCACTCTCTCTCCCCCCACATACACATAACACACTCCCCGTCACACTCCACCCCACCCCCACCCCCATTTGAAAAGCACGTTGCAGTCACTTGCATGCTGGGATAGCTGCCCATAATGCACCACTCCCAATGCCGCTGCAAGTGCCGTAAATGTGGCCACGCTAGTGCGCTGGCAGCTGTCAGTGTGGACAGACTGCAGCGCTTTCCGTACTGTGCTCTCCGAAGGTGGGTTTAACTCACAGCGCTCTACAGCTGCAAATGTAGCCATGCCCTGACTCTCGTTACTGCTCTTAGGCCAGCAGATACAGGAGAGGGAGCCGGCATCTACCCCGGCTGCCACAGCACCAGAAAAACTAACTAATCCCCAGCTGCAGGGTCAGACTCATGCCTCACTTGTACCTGTGCTAACCCAGTTCGAAGACAACAGGACCACACAGGAGTCTCTGACGGGGCAGATTTTAGCCCGGCGGAATCTCTATTGGGAGCAGAGGGAGGCGAGACAGGAAGACACCAGCTTGACTCTCAGATCCCAGGGGGAGTTTGTGGGACTGGTATTTAAAATCACCCCCACAAACACTATTTTGTCCCTGAAGAGCTCTCTGCAGGGGTGAGTGCCTCCTTTGTTACTTGTCTGTCCAGTGGCCAGCACAACGGGGGCCCTGATCCTTATTCGGGGGCCCCAGGCTCTCCCATAATGCCACTAATAAAATCAAATAGCACCTTGCAAACACTACTTGTTACTACACATATTTCTAAAGAGCACATCACCATAGGATCTGGATTTTCCACATCGACAAGAAATAAACCAGGCGTTCACAAATGAAACAAATAAGTCTTGCAACATCCCTGGGAGGTAAATCACTATTATCCCCATCTTACCGATGGAGAAACTGAGGCATGGAAAGATCAAGTGACTTGCCAAGTTCACCCAAAGTGTCCACAACAGAGCAGGGAATGCAGCCCAGGTCGACTGACTGCCAGTGCCATGTTCTAACCACTAGACCACGCTCCCTCCAGTCCTCCCGCTCTCTTCCTGTATGAAAATGCAGCTATTTTCCCCACTAGGAGCCTCCCTAGTATGAGGCTTTTGTACTTGGCTTCTTGTTTCCAAAGTCTGCAATGACCCTCTGGCCTTTCCTAGCAGCTGCAGCAAGTGGAAGAGGAGGTAGCTTCAGGTGAATGGAGTAATTCCCGTCATCTCCTGGCAAGGCCACTTAGCAGCTTACAGACTTCTCAAGCCTCCACTGCATACTTCAGGGAAGTGGGAGAGACGGGGCCTGGTTCCCTCGTCTGGCTCCAGTGCAGCCAACACCACAACTGACTGCAAACCTGCTTTGTTCCCTCCAGAAGGGGAGACCTCAGCAGTGGGAGAAATTCATCAAACCATCCCCCAGCCTTCGGCAGCCTGGATCTTGCAGATTCAGTTCGTGCTGCTTGGCTCACAGCGAGGAGTCCGACTCCAACCCATTGAAATGAGTAATGGGGTCAGCAAACACAGCATTGCACAACACCGCTTAGCAATCAGGCAGCGGACTGGAGAACGCAACTTTGCACTAGAGACAAATACGAGCCACAGAGCGCAGATTCAGAGGGTGCAGGAACCCAGGGCTTAGGATCAACCTGTTGCAGAGATAATTTAGATATCACCAGGGTCAGCAGCTGTGTTCTGCTCCCTGCCTGCAGGAAGCGGAGGGGTTACATAGTCACTTTTCTGACCAAAGCCATATTTGAGGGGACTTGTCCGTAGTCACACAAGTCACTGGCAGAGATGTAGCAGCCACGCTCCTCGTCCCTTTCTCTAGCCCACGCTGACGCAACATTTCGTCTAATCCTGCATGTAGGCCTTGGTTCAGCAAAGTACTAGCACATTTTTAACTCCACCCCTGCACTTAACTACATGCTCCACTTCAGGCACACGCCTACGTGCTTTGCTGAATAGGAATAGACTGACTCAGGTCCTCAGCTAATTAATTGTGTGATCCTTGGAGGCTGTCAGAGAGCCACGAAGAAATCTGATTTGATTAACAGAGGCCGAATGATGCTGAAAGATGACTCGGATGCGCTATGAACTCAGAGGGCACATTCGATATTGAAAAAAAATCTACTGGATTCAACAGCTCGGTACCAGGCATTGTTCCAAAGTAGTCCACTGGAATAAGGAGACCTCACCCAGAGAAGCAACAGAGGGTCCTGTGTCACTTCAGAAGAAGTGAGGTTCTTACCCACGAAAGCTTATGCTCCCAATACTTCTGTTAGTCTCAAAGGTGCCACAGGACCCTCTGTTGCTTTTTACAGATTCAGACTAACACGGCTACCCCTCTGATACCTCACCCAGAGAGACGTGCTCCTGGTATTCCTGTAGGGGGAATCCAGAAACGGACAGTTATTGGCCTGGAAAAGCTGCTGGGCTGGCCATCCTGTCGCCTTTGCCTGCTTAGGATGCTCTGTGCAGAAATCCAATGAACACTTGATCCATTCTGGATTAGGTGTGATTTCCTTCTCTCCTCTGCACAAAGCCTGGCGGAGACCGTACGAGCCACCTGCACGCTCTCCAGTTAAATCCCCCGGAGGGAGCTGTATCCCCACTGGGACCGAGGCCAACTAGAGAGTCACGTTCCAGCCTCTCTCTCATGCCCTATCGTAGGCTGTCGTTATCTTTCCATTTCATCCCCTGCTAGCTCAATAAAAATCACTTGTTTCCACCCCGCGTCACAGAGCTCTGATCCCCCTGCCCGGAGCCTTAGAATGCAGGGCACAGCTGAGAAGCCAGACAGGTTTATACACACGGCAAGTGTCCTGTTTAGCGGGATGGGCATCTAGCAGAGGTATGCTTTGAGTGACGACTTCCTCCTCCAGTGATGCCACCCTGTAGGTTCACTTCCCCCCAAAACCTCTCTACACTTTCTTCCACGCCATCCGATCGTTGGCACCCGCTTCCAACCTTCTCGTCACTCATCTCTCTCCTGCGACGCCTACTAGAAACAAAACAGCTGATTATGGCCCAGCCGCGCAGCGTCTGCAGAGAGATATTTATAGGATTTTCTCTCTGAAATGTTTTTTTCAGGACATGGCCAATCACCGCTTTACTGTATGTTGGACCCCTTTTCCCTACTCTTCCTGCTTGCCCTGACAGAACCAGAGACCACCGAGCAAAAAGTATGAGCTGTCACAGCTTGAGCTGAGTCAAAGTGCTACAGTGGGGGGTTGTAACAACTCATGTGTCCTCTGTGGTTGGGGCCCTGTAACACACTCGCCAGTGGGTTGTCCTGCCACAGCGCCTTTCTTTACGGTGCACCAGTCAAGACTTTAATCAAAATTAAAGGCAGCAAAGAAGAGAAGAGATTATTTGCTGCCATGAGGACTAAAGGAAGAGAAGGACCCAATGTAGTAAAACACACCTCCCTTCGTTCATGACAGAGCAGAGACACCCAGCGTAGCAGTTGCTGAATTTCACACTCTCGCCCACATAACAGAGAAGCTGCAGTTTGCCAGAGACTGTGAACAAATGGACACAGTTCGTTCATGGGGGAGAAACCCTTCCACGTGCCGCAACGCGGGGGAGATAAGAACCTCGTGGAGGCACAGAGAGAGGTAAGGGAGCAGACACAGAGAATAGGAAGAGAGTTCTGTCCATCACAGGTATCTGAAGAACACCAGACAATGGAGTATCTATATGCCAATATTTCAGAGGTTCAAACCATCTATTCAGCAGAAGGAATTGTGATAAAAAAGAATAACTTTGAATATCGACATGCTAAGATCTCTAAGCTTCGGTAATAACAGTTACAAGAAGGACTTATTACGGACTAAGAAAACTTTATATTTATGTATGGATTAAAGGATCTTTTAAATTACCTAGAGGAATCACTCCTCGGTCACTGAAATACAGCCACCTCTGGGGTGGCACACAGCAACCCTATACAACAAGTTAGAATCACAGAATGTTAGGGTTGGAAGGGACCTCAGGAGGTCATCTAGTCTAACCCCCTGCCCAAAGCAGGACCAATCCCCAGACAGATTTTCACCCCAGATCCCTAAATGGCCCCCTCAGGGATTGAGCTCACAACCCTGGGTTTAGCAGGCCAATGCTCAAACCACTGAGCTATCCCGTTAGCACAGAAGGGAAGAAGAAGACCATATCCAACTGAAATTACAGGTGGGGAGATTGATTATCATTAGCTATTATTTGTATACCTCACTGAATACGGCACGTTATAGACATAAATATAAGACAATGTTGCAGCCCAGAGGTGCCGACAGTCTAGCATGGGGGTGGAAATCTAATTGCACAAGTTCAGCTATGACCAGGACACCAGAGAAAATGCTTCCACTCTTTTAAAAAAAAAAAGGGGGGGGGGGGTGGACCATGTGATATTTTAACAACGAGGGACGAGATCAGGGGCCCACCACCATACTCATTCTGCTACACTACTGACTCATAGGCTACAGCACCAGCCAGTGAGCCACCAGCACCACTTCCTGCAGCTTGTGGGTTCTCCTGGGAGGCCTCCTGCCCAAGCAAACGCTGACCCATCTTGGCTTGTGATACACGACCAGCCCACGGCTCCGCGGCCTGTGACCAGGAGAAGCGGTACTGCAGATTTCAGCTAGTATAGTCATCCTAACGCAGGGTACAGTCTGTATGCCCCACTGCCCAACCCAGGGGAGGCAAAAACATCATCTTCTTCAGCCCTCAAGGTTGGCCGCGTTGCCATAACATGGGGATGCCACCGTACGGAACAAGCTGGGCCCTGCTCAGAACCAAACAAATTGGGTAAAGGTCTCCCTGCCTTTGTCATAGAGCAGTGCCCTGCACGGACAGAGCTGGAAGAGTGCAGCCGAATGGCCGGACAAGGCTTCCCAGCCAAGTCTCACACAGATGGGCCTGTCCCCATTGTCCTGATTGGAGATTTGGCCTGGATTCCTGTGGAACGAGGATCAAGCCCAGACACACCCAGTACATTTATTTTCTGTGGTGCGGTGGGTGCCAATAAGCCACCCGTTCAGATTCAAGCTATTGTTGAAAGTATAAGGTCTGGGGTACTTGAGTGACAACTCCCTTGATGTTCCTCCAAGACAACTGAGGTCAGCTAGATGGTCCTTGCTCTTTGTCCCTATCACAGGGTTCTCGACTGGGGCGCCTCCTTGTGGCGACGTCTGGGGAATAGCTCCACATGCTCTGACGCCCCCTTCTGTCTCTCGTTCGTGCTATGACCCCTCTTGTGACTCAGGATGCTCCCTCGTCATGGCTTGGCCATCCGGCCAGGTCACAAAAGTTTTCCCCTCCCAGGATATCAAAGTCACTGGACTGGCTGACCAGGCATCGTTCCCGGCAGTCCTCCAATTCCAGCCTATGCCACTTTGTCAGTGGCTCGTAGGGGAAGTCGGGCCCACCCTCTACTCTGCCTTTCAGCCCAAGGCTTCTATAGCCAGCAGACGAGTTCAGCTCCGGCCCAAACCTTGCCGCTATTTCCCTGAACTGCTTTGCACTCCATCTAGGGTGCCAACCCTCCCAGATTGGCCGGGAGTCTACCGGAATCAGCATCGATCTCTCGGTGGCTGAAACCAATGCGGGAGATTTTAATAGGCTGCTAAAAGTCTGGACGGTGCTAAGGCAGGCTCCCTACCTGCCCTGGCTCCGCGCGGCTCCTGGAAGCGGCCGGCATGTCCGGCTCCTAGGCGCAGGGGCAGCCAGGGGGTCTCTGCGCGCTGTTCCCATCCCAAGCACTGACTCCACAGCTCCCATTGGCTGGGAACCGTGGCTAATGGGAGCTGCAGGGGCAGTGCCTGCTGGCAGGCACAGCACACAGAGCCTCCTGGTCACCCCTGAGCCTAGGAGCCGGACATGCCGGCTGCTTCTGGAAGCTGCCCAATGTAAGTGCCGCCAGACTGGAACCCGCAGCCCTCACCCACTCCCGCAACTCAACCCCGTGCCCCAGCCCTGAGCCCCCTCCCGCACCCAAACTCCCTTCCAGAGCCCGCACCCCGAACTTCCTCCCACACCTCAACCCCCTGCCCCAGCCCTGAGCCCCCTCCTGCACCCAAACTTCCTCCCAGAGCCCGCACCCCAAACTCCCTCCCACACCTCCACCCCCTGCTCCAACCCTGAGCCCCCTTCTGCACTCCAAATCCCTCATCCTCGGCCCTACCCCATAGCCCGCACCCCCAGACGGAGACCTCACCCCCTCCCACACCCCAGCCCTAGCCCAGAGCCCCCTCCCACACCCTGAGCACCTCGTTTCTGGGCCTCCCCCGGAGCCCTCACCCCCAGCTGGAGCCCTCACCGCCTCCCACCCTCCAACCCCCTGCCCCAGCCCAGTGAAAGTGAAGGTGGGGGAGAGTGAGCGATGGAGGGAGGGGGATTGCGTGAGCGGGGGAAAGGGCCTCGGAGAAGGGGTGGGGCAGGGGAGGGGCTGCAGGAAAGGGGGCAGGGCAAGGGTGTTTGGGTTCGTGCAATTAGAAAATTGGCAACTCTAACGCCATCATTATCAGGCTTCCTTATCCACCACCCTTCTGGGTCCGTCCTTCCCTCAGAGCCAGGATCCCAGGGCTTTTGCTCTCCCCGGGTCTCCTCCTTTCCCTCACTAGGCCCAGAGAGCGACTCCAGGCCTCTACCCTGCAGCTCTTTTCTGCTGCAGGCTTCCTGGCTTTCTACCAGCGCCGCCTGCTCCTGCTCAGCTGGGCTCTATCCTCAATAGAGATCGCTTGTCAAGCCTAATTCACCCTCAGGTGCGGCCTGTCAGGGTAACTGGCCCCTTCGAAGCCTCATGAACCCTTTCCAGGCCAGTGTGGGGTGAACACCTCAGCACAGTCCCAAAATCAGGGCGAGCTCAGGCCCGTGTTAGTTCAGGTACCCCACGTACGTAACTCCCGCCCTGAAACTGGCCACGTTAGTCCATCTATGGCCGTCGCTAGGGCTCGGCCTCCGTGCGTTATTCTTTGTTGGCCCAATCTGTATTTGGCAAAGAGTCGACCTAGTTCTCCCAGGGCCTCTGCACCCAGCTGTAGATTTCCAGTGTGGTTTGATCTCAGGACCATAGAAACTGCCTCTGTGGCCCATCTGACCCAGTATCCCGTGCCAGATATGTTAGAAGAAGGTGTCAGAACCTCGCAATAACAGGTGGGCGATTATCTGCCCCCACACACACACGCACACACACACACACACACACACACACACACACACACACACACACTAGGTCTCCTACTGAACTCTAAGAGTTAGAGATTGTCTTAAACCCTGAAGCTTGAGGTTTAATATCCGATTTCTTCAGTAACATACCCAGCTGTTTTTGATGGGAAACGCCAGAAACACAACAGCAAATCCCCAGTCTGTCTCCGCAGATCCTAGAGAGACAAGGTGCGGGAGGGAAGACCTTTCTGTCCTGAACAAGAGCTTGGTGTAAGCTCAAAAGCTTCTCTCCTTCACCAACAGAAGTTGGCCCAATAAAAGATTTTAAATTTTTATTCAAGTTAATGTTTGAAATCAAATTTACCCTCTTACCTCCCCCACCTTGTCTCTCTAATATCCTGGGACCGACACAGCGACAACACTACTGGCTACCACCTGTAGATCCTGTAAGATTGAGAGGCTCAGCAAATAAGCTAAGGAACTTTCCGGCTGCAAACACCGCACAGGAAGGAACCTAACCCCCTCAAAGGGCGGAAAGCCCTGACAAGAAAAGCAAGGCTAAGAGAAGGCACACACCACGAGAGCGGCCTCTTCTGCATATGCAGGGAAAGCATAGTTATTAACCCACAGCGCAGAGGAAATGAACAGGAGCACCTCACGTAGAGGTGCAAATTGACCTCTGAGCTCCTTTCTGGTGCTACTTCTGCATAACACAGTAGCACCTAGAGGTCCCAACCAAGATCAAGAACCCCCCGTGCTAGGCTCTGTACAGACACAGGCACTGCAGCGAAAAGGTTACAGTTTAAACAGACAAAACGGGGGGGGGGGAAGAATTTGGGAAAAAAGCTACCAGAATGATTCCAGGCGTGGAAAACCCGCCCTACAATGAAAGTCTTGAGAAGCTCCATCTATTTAGCTTCCCCACGAGAAGTTAAGAGGTGACTTGATCACAGTCCAAACTGAGAAGATCCCAGGGGTTCCAGCATCTGCAGTTCAGGGCAGCCAGCCAGGCTGACTGCCTAGGAGTTGCCGACCCCAGGAATTCCCTCTCCCCGAGAATTTCAAAATTTGGGGGTTTCATTCCAAGTCGGAACAAACCCAAATTTCAAACTATCCAAATCCTCCACAAAACAGAACATCTTTTCTCTGCACAGCTCCAGCTCTCGAAGCTAACAGAAGAAAGGCACAACAAGGTCCAGTGACTGGTCGCTGAAGCTAGTTACATTCTGGCTAGAATAAGGTGCACATTTGTAACAGGATCCTTGGAACAATGTGGGATGGGGTGGATTCTTCATGGCTTGACGCTTTTAAAATCCAGGCTGGATGTCTTTCTAAACACGCTCTCGCTAAAGGGCAAGAAGCAATGGGCTTTGTGTGCAGCAAAGAGAGGTTTTGGTTAGATATTAAAAAACCTTTCTAACTCTAAAGGCAATTCTAAAGGTCTGCAATAGGCTTCCAAGGGAGGTTGTAGAGTCCCCGTCATTGGAGGTTTTTAAGAACAGGTTGGACAAACCCCTGTCAGGGCGGGTCTAGGTTCACTTGGTCCTGCTTCAGCATGGGAAGATGGACTACATGACCCCACGAGGTCCCTTCCAGTCCCACATTTCTATGATTCTGTGATTCAACCACAAGACAAGGGCTATTACTTGGTCAAATTCTACGGCCTGTGTTTGAGCAGGCAGTCCAGCTGGATAATCCCAGTAGTCCTCACCGGCTTTACAACCTATCAATTATTATACCCATTGTACAGATGGGGAACTGAGGCCCAGAGAGACTAAATGACTGGCCTATGGGCACAGCAGAGTCTGTGGTAGAGCCACGAGCTGAGTTCCAGTCCAGTGCCTTAATCCAAAGACTATCCTTCATCTCTAGTGTTACGGGAGCCCATCACTGAACACAGCTGATAAGCCTTGGACCAGATTTCAGCCTGCACCTAGCACAGAGACTCAGCTGGCATGGAGGGGCAACAGGGCAATTCTGATTCCATCCCTTTATACCTAGAATACAAGGCAAGGAATGGCCACTGTCAGGGTCCCCCCACCACTCTGAACTCTGGGGTACAGATGTGGGGACCCGCATGAAGAACCCCGTAAACTTATATTCTACCAGCTTAGGTTAAAAACTTCCCCAAGGCACAAATTCCTTTCCTTGACCTTGGATGGTATTGCTGCCACCATCAAGTGATTTACACAAAAATTCAGGGGAGGGTCACTTGGAATCCCTATGCCCCCAAAATATGCCCCCAAACCTCTTCACCCCCTTTCCTGGGGAGGCTTGAGAATAATATACCAACTAATTGCCTTAGCAATGTGAGTACAGACCAGATCCTTTGTCTTTAGGACACTAAAATCAATCAGGTTCTTAAAAGAAGAACTTTATTATAAAGAAAAAAGTAAAAGAATCAGACCTGCAAAATCAGGATGGAAGGTAACTTTACAGGGTAATAAAGAGATTTAAAACACAGAGGATTCCCCTCTGGATTCAGTTTCACAATTACAAAAACAGGAATAAAACTACCTTTGTAGCATAGGAAAATTCACAAGCCAAAACAAAAGATAACCGAAGGCATTTCCTTGCCTTACTTACAATTTCAGTAATTTTAGATGGATCATTACAGGTATGTTTTCAGGAGATGTTGTACCTGCCTGGTCTCTCTCTCCGTCCGGAGAGGGAACAAACCAAGAGAACAACAAATAAATTCTCCGCCCCCAGACTTGAAAGTATCTTCTTTCCTCATTGGTCCTTCTGGTCAGGTGCTAACTAGGTGATTTGAGCTACTTAATCCCTTACAGGTAAAGCGATTCAGTACAGTGGCCAAGGAGGGATTTTATGCTACCCTTCTCTTTATATTTATGACAGCCACTATTCACTTTCAGGAAGTTTTAAATAGAGAGAAAGGAAAACTCCATCCTGTGTTTGTTTCCTCTGCAAAATCTTTTCATCTAGTCCAGTTTTCGGCCAATGCATGTGTCACGGTTCAGGGCAACTGCACCTGTGTTCCCATGCTGTGGTCCACCAAGGACACCCACTCATAGGCTTCTGGCTCCCAGCCATTCCCTCTCTTGGGCAGAGACTTGAATCTCTCTCCCTCTTAACTGGCTTTTTTCCAAGTTGCACAGTTCCCTGCTTATGTTGTGAAAGCCCCAGTAAGCCAGATTGCCAGCATCTGCACTTCGCTTTCTCTCCAGAGGCTAGGAACTGTGCAATTGCGAGCAGCAAACACAAGTTCCCACGCAGCTCCTTCTAAGCAAGCACCTTTATTCTTAAGGTGAAAGCATTATAGAGAAAAATTATTCAAAACAATAAAAGAACCTACACACCTGCTAATAACCTTACCAAGGTCACCCCAACTCCATCCTCGAGCTTTGGGAGGGATCAGTCCTTCAAAACCCAAAACTGGGCTTTTCGCAGGGTTACATATTCATAACTGTCTCAAATTCAGAACACTCAAGAATAGCTCGGTCTTTCTTTTATACAGCTTGGGCCTTTGATCTTGGCCTCATGTCACAAGTGATCAGTAGCCAATGACTCCCTCTGGAGGGCATAGCTTCAAAAAGCTGGGTTCTCGCATAACCAGAGGTGGGAAATTTGCATTCCCCTCCCCCTAGATATTCCCCAGGAAAGTTACTTAACACTTTTTGTTCCCAGAGTCCATGCTCATCTGGTACATTAAACAATATGAGCCTTTGAACCCCCGCGTCTCACGTGTGTCACAGCAGGATTGCTCCCAACAGTGTTATCGGGCTTATGCTACAATAAATCATGTTGAATAATAAGAGGGAGATATGCATGTTTGTATATGAGAGACTTAGAACATTAGATTTAAATGACTAATGTAAAAGGATCTCCCTGGTAATTTACACCAAATATGAGTCACCGGTGGAATTCCCTGCTGCCTGATATTATTGGAGCACGGCAGTTGTAAATCTGGGATGTCCTTTTTACAGCAAGTATAACGCTGAATGTATCGAAGTGAGTCTTTATTTGCCCAGAGGCTTAGACAATGGGGACATGCCTTTTACATGGTTTGTAAAGAGTAACAACAGAGCTCAATATACCAAACAGATTCTGCCACTCTCACCTGTGGCAAGTCAGACATTACTCTGTTGTTCAAATTTTTCACAAGATGTCAATAGATTATTGCAGTCTCAGGGCCTGATTTTAATCTCATGCCCCCCAGTATCAACCAGGATACTCGTCCATAGGGTTACACTAGTGTAAATGCAAGTGAGATCAGAATCAAGCCCAGTAGGCCAAATTGTGCTTTTCCATTCCTGGAAACAGGAGTCATTTCCTTGACATCCCTGGAGTTACTCCTGATCTACACTGGTGTGCCCTAGAGCAGAATTTGACCTAGGGGTAGCGAGACACATGACGATAACGACAAACACACTCCTAGCCCAGGGTGCAATTAGATCACATTTGCATACAGCTCTACCTAGCAGCTTTCTAATGCGGCGCTTCCTTTACCCCACGTGTTGCATTGATGTGGGCTGTTCTTCCCCCTCCCCGACAGATGTTAACATAAATTAAGTCACAATTACAGCCAATGTCAGAGATTGGCCGGCCGAGCCTCACTGGCAATCTCTATAAATAATAGGGATTATTCATAGCTCTGCACACTATGTGCAGGCTTGGACTCCAGGCAGGGTACAATAGTTCCCCAGTCTTGTGCCCTCTCCTGAAGAAACCTTCTACAGACAAGCCCCCCTGCCCCTGCCTGATACCAATCTGTGGGTTTCTTATACTGTTGCTGCAAACAAGCTGCTTACAGGGGGGAGGAAACTCCTCATTTGCTATAAATAAGCCAGGCTCTGACGTGCTAGAAGCTTTTCATAACTGCTTGACTCACAGCCAGTTCTATTTAAATATCACCGACTCTCCAACTTCCTGCTGTGGAGTGCGTATAACAGAGCCAGATAATGATGGGCTTGTTTCAGAGGGCCTTTCCTATACCCAGAAATGTTCCCTTCCTCCATGAGGAGATTAGCAGCCACTGGTACAAAACAGCATCACTAGCTCCAACAGCAATACTTATTCCTTCTCTGTTCCCTTCTGTCGCGCTGCCTGGAGCGGCTCGCGACCCGGAGTGCCGACCTCAGGGCAGACTGTCAGAACACAGGGCAGGCGTCCCTAACTGGCGGTGTGCTCTGTAATTAGATTGCACCAAGCCAGAAACAAATGTGAACCCTTGGATCACTCTACTAGGCTTACCACGGAGTCACAGACAGTCCTCTTAGACCCAAGGTGGGCAAACTATGGCCCGTGGGCCACATCCGGCTGCGGGACCTTCCTGCCTGGTCCTGGAGCTCCCAGACGGGGAGGCTAGCCCCGACCTCCTCCCCCACTGCCCCCCCTCCCCTGCAGCCTCAGCTCGCCATGCCGCCAGCGCGCTGGGCAGCGGGGCTGAGAGCTCCTGCCAGGTAGCGTGGTGGCATGGCTGGCTCTGGCTAGGCGGATGCCAGTCCTGCTGCTCTGAGCGGCGTGGTAAGAGGGTGGTGAGCGGGGGGGTTGGATATGGGGCAGGAGGTCCTGGGGGGCAGTCAGGGGACAGGGAGCAGGGAGCGTGGATGGGGCGGAGATTCTGGGGAGGGAGGGCAGTCAGGGAATGAGGAACAGGGGGGGTTGGATAGGCGTGGGCGTCCCGGGGGGGAAGTTTGGGGGGGGTCCCGGGAGGGCACGGTCAGGGCACAAGGAGCAGGGGGGGGTTGGATGGGTCGGGGGTTCTGAGGAGGGCAGTCAGGGGGTCGGAAGTGGGAAGGGGCAGGGGCCAGGCTGTTTGGGGAGGCACAGCTTCCCCTACCCGGCCCTCCATACAGTTTTAGAACCCCAATGTGGCCCTCAGGCCAAAAAGTTTGCCCACCCCTGTCTTAGACTCTCCAGTCTCTCTTGCCACCCAGACAAACTGGACTTAGGCCTTGTCTACACTGCCACGTTACAGCGCTGAAACTTTCTCGCTCAGGGGTGTGAGAAAACACCCCCCTGAGCACTGCAAGTTACAGCGCTGTAAAGTGGCCATGTAGAAAGTGCACCTACTCCCTTCATGGGGGTGCGGGTTTTTACAGCACTGGGAAAGCGCTTTAACATTGCTAGTGAAGACATACCCTTAGTGATCAATGGTCGCATACACCAAAAATCACACCACCTTCAGGCTGCTTCACTTACCCCAGATCAACTGGTACCAGGCCCATAGCCAATCCTGTAATAAACTATCTAAAGGTTTATTAACGAAGAAAAAGGAATCAGAATGTTATTTACAGGGTAAAGCAAGCACACATATCCACACTAATGAGCTTCCACCTCACTCCTAAGAGTTGCAGTGATTCGTCAATTCAAAGCGTCTCTCAGGGCAGACCCAGGAGGCAGCCCCCCTGGAGATCTCTGTCTTCAGCCTCAGCCCTGTCAGAGTTCAAACAGCCAAAAAAGATGGAACATTTCCAAGTGGCTTTGTTTTATTTCCTTCCTTCGCTTCCAAGCCCACAGGACAAGCTTCCTGGCACCTAGCATTTCCCAGGAGCCAGAGAGCCATAAACCCTTTGTATGGCAATGTTCCTTGATGGCCCATCTGATTTTGATAGTCGGTGTGGGTGGGGAGACAAAGGATTCCCCTGCCTGAGTTCTCAAGTTCAAAGCAAACATTTTCAAAGTCATAAAGCAAAACTTGCATATTTCGTATAGCCTGGAATGCAGACATTGCAAGTGAGATTAATTAATGCAGCTCCAACATACTAAATACATTCTAATAAAACCAGTGGCTATCCTCAGAAAAACTGCCTTACAGGCGAACCGGTCTGGTCTCCAGCTAGGAGTCTGTCAGTCCTTAGCGAATGCCTGGAGCCTGGGCAAGAGCGGGCATCTGGCCCGCCAGCATCACACCTTCCATCATCTCAAAGCAAGCCTCTCCGTGCCAATTGCTTCATCATGCAAACAGTCCAATTCTGTGTGCAACAGACCGGGCACCGGTGCCATGGCACGGTCTGGCTCACCTGAGTGCTGGAGTGGCAGGAACAGTTTGTGCACTTTAGACCATTCAAAGCTTCACTAAGTTGGGTCACTGGCTTTTCGGCACCTTCCTTGAAGATGGAAATTCCTTCCAGCATCTATGCCTCGGCAACGCCCTGCCATGGCTTTGGCAGGAGCTCATTTTTGCATTCAACATCAGAGTATCTGGAGAAACCTTCCATCATCCAGGGGTCAGCCAGGGAGCAATGCAACAGCAGGATACAATGAGTCAGCAAAGCCCCGCTCCTCAGTAACCTGCCTCACACTAAGCAACCTGAATGGCATTTAACAATCTCAGCTGAGCGGCGATGCTGGACGGCAAAGGATACCCTGGCAAGTGCATGATCCCGCAGCGCTTGGGAAAGGCAGGAGCTGCTACTTGGGCACGGTGCCCTTAATTAGCTACACGCCGGGCATTTTTCAGGTGCGTGCAGCAGTTTTAAATGCCAACGAAAAGGTCAAACGACTTCCCTGAGTGACAAGTGATTAAAAAGGGGAACAGCAAATCCGCTGCGGAAGGCTCGGTTACTTTGGAGCCCCGCGCGGTCCCCTGGGGGCACAGCACCGATATTTTTGGTGATCCCAGGGAGCAAATCTGGAGTGTCAGATGACTTGAGAAACTCGGCTGCGGCCCCTTTTTTATGGTTTGATGCCTGAGTTTAGAAAGGTCTTGGTTTCATCTGAACCGTGAATTTCCACAGACGCATTGGCAGTGCCAGACTGAATCAGAACAACCGGCCCGTCTAACCCACTCTATTGTCTCTGGACAGTGGTTGGCACCAGGTGCTTCAGAAGAAACAAAAAACACTGCAGTAGACAGGCAGCAGGACTAGCGAGGCGGTTTTCATCGCTGAATCCCTTAGGGTGAAATCATACTCCCATGGCAGCTGGTGCCAAAATTCCTGTGTTCTCCGAGGAAAGCAGCGGCTACCTGTTTCCTGTGTCAGACGGGTCAAAATCCTTCCCTCGGTCCCCCCGGAAATCCGTCGGAATCGTACAGTTGTAACCGGGGGCGGAATAGAAAAATGAATGGCAGCAAGACAGTCGTATCACTGCACATTCGTTCCACAGGACCAACGGGTCCGATCCAGGTGATTAAGCAACAGAAGCACAGGTTTTATAGCAAAAGGCTGTTAGGAACCTCTGGCACAAAAACATGCTCTATTCCGACCTCCTCCCGTTCTGGCCAGGGGACCAGACTCTGATTCATTATGATTCATAAGACAACAGACCATCACATTACAAGGAGGAGAGAGGAAAAGCTGGTGGGGGAGGGAGGGCCAGTCCGAGCTTGTCGTCAGCCTCTTTCCTTCAGATTCAAGCAGCTCTCAGTCCTAGCCCGGGCAGTTGTGTGTTATCAAGAGCAACCAGTGCTACCCGAGTCCCAGCAGGAACAGCTTTTACAGCCCAGGGGGAGCGCAGCAGCCTGCTTTCGTTTTCTCAAGCGCATCAGAAAGCGCTGAGTGACTTGCAGCTAGAAAACAAATCTCCTTCCATATCACTTTGGCCCTGTGTGCTTCCTGGCTGACGGGCCTTAGCCCCCTCAACGAGACCTGATCCTTGGAGGCAAGATGAGCCGGCAGTTTGGGCTCTAGCCTAGGACTTGAAAGATCTGGGTTAAATTCCCTGCTCTGCTACTGATTTCATGTGTGTGACCCTGGGCAAGTCCCTTAACCTATCTGTGCCTCAGGTCCCCATCTGTACCACGGGGATAACAGCACTGCCCTGTCTCTGAGGGGTGTGTGAGGATACTGTACATACATTAGATACTGTGAGGTGCTCAGATACTACAATGATGGGGACCATGTACGTACCTAGGATAGATTGCCTCTGGAGTCAATTCTCTACTTACAACATCTCTATAGAGGGGATTATTTACAAAAATGTTTCCACCTCAACTCTCTTAGGACACAGGGACAAGTGATTTCATAAATAAACCGAGCCTGTTAAACCAGCTCAATAGACTTCACCCTGCAGATCAGACATTACTGATGTAATCCATTTCCCTTGCAATTTACACAAAACATAATTTGCCTGTGGAACTCACTGCTGCAGGATATCATTAGGATAAATGGAACCCCAATATCCCTAGACCCTATCAGAAGAAACCTTGGGGCACCAGGTGGACTTCACACCAAGTGCTAAAGGACAGTTAATGTCAGATCAAATGGGGAAACAAATTCCAGAGACTCCCTTGCTGAGGGTGTTTGGGTTCACAGATGTTTAGAATTAAGGGACTGGTGGATGGAGTGCACTGGCTGATGTGACAGGCCATGTCTCTCTCAGAAGTCTAGTACTCAAAAACCACTGCACTCACAGGTGAGCTGGAAGTCCGTCATTGCATTCTGGAGCATGGAGGTAACATTCGTTGCCACCAGCCCTGCTAAGTGCATGGCAGGTTGCATTTAGCTCCCAAGAGCTGTTCCAGGGCAGCTCCATGTAGGTCAGTTTGCAGTGACCCAGTGGGTGGTGGCAGAGACAGTAGCCACAGTGGCAGGGTGCCACAGCTAAGAGAAACAGACAATCTCTGCACCAGGTGCAAACGGCACCGCTGCTTCCTAGGAGGCCAGGAGCAGTCAGGAACAGGGGCTAGCTTCCCCCAGCCAAAAAGCAACACCTCGGTCTTCTCTGGACTGAACCCCACCCCAGCCAGCGGATTCTCCTCAAGTAAGAACAGATGCTGATGAGCCAAAAGGAGCTGAGAACTCTTCAAAATCCAAGGATCCAGTTTCAGGCAAGCCCCCTTCACTATAGAGAGCTGCATAGCCCAGGCGAGGTCGTCAGGAGGCAAGTCACCACAAGTTGTGTTCACACTGTCTGGGAGCCAGGGAGAACCGAAGGGGCTGTCTGCCTCCAGAAGCCTCACTAAAAATGAGTTTTCTCTTCTCTACCATGGTGGACAACACGGATACCAAAGCACCTAGCTACTCCAGGGATGAGTGACACCAGTACCTTCATTTTCAGTGGTAGCCGTGTTAGTCTGTATCAGCAAAAGAAATGAGGAGCTCTCGTGGCACCTTAGAGACTAACAAATTTATTTGGGCATAAGCTTTCATGGGCTAGAACCCACTTCATCAGTTGTATGAAGTAAAAAATACAGGAGCAGGTATAAATACATGAAATACCAAGTGTTAGGTCACTCTAACCAGATAGGTAGAGGAACATCATTAGATCCATTAAATAATAAGGAAAGAGGGAAGGAGAAATACGGACAACACCATGTCTACAGGAAACACTTTCCTGGTTTCCTCGTAGTTTCTCCACATCAGCTTTTTAAAGAGATGCATGTGTGAGTCTGCACACAGTGCTGCCCATGCAGTGCTAAGAGCAGCTGAGGTGGTGTTAACTAGTGAGCGGAGCAAACAGACTCCAGAAATGTCAGTGGGAGGATCTGAATGCAAGCTTTGTTCACCTGGGGGAATGACATCATGCAGCCATTTCCACACCTGGCCTGCAACGCTCTGTCTAGTTCACTGCTCTTTCTCTAGGCTCTCTGCAGCATTCACCTCCCTAGTCTACCTTAGTGATACGGGTTCTCCTGCAATGGTTAGTACCCCTGCAGAGCTGCTAGCCAAAGGTGCACCTCTAGGTACATCTGCAGCAAGAAAGGAGGGCATCAAAATCCATGCAACCACTAGGGTGACCACCTTTTCAAAGGCAAAAGCAGGACACATGCAGGAGCCCCGCCCCCTCTTTGGCCCCACCCCTACTCCTCCTCTTCCCCTGAGGCCCCGCCCCCTGACCAAGCCGGAGCCAGGCCATGGTAAAAGCCACCCAGGGAGTCCGAGCCGCTGTGGGGAGCCCCGGACCTTCCACCTGCCATGGGTGGCATGCCCCAGAGGACAGGGACACAGGACAGGGGCTGCTCTTGGGCACCCTGGTACCCCTCCCAGGGCAGGTGGAGGGTCTTGGGCTCCCCACAGTGGGCCAGACTCCCTGGACAGCTCTTACCACGACCCAGCTCTGGCTTCCAGCCTGGCCAGGGGGTGAACCGGGGGAAAGAGGAGAACATAACATAAGAACGGACATACTGGGTCAGACCAAAGGTCCATCTAGCCCAGTATCCTGTCTACCGACAGTGGCCAATGCCAGGTGTCCCAGAGGGAATGAACAGAACAGGTCATCACCAAGTGATTCATCACCAAGTGATCCATCCCCTGTCGCTCATTCCCAGCTTCTGGCAAACAGAGGCTAGGGACACCATCCCTGCCCATCCTGGCTAATAGACATTGATGGACCTGTCCTCCATGAGTTTATCTAGTTCTTTTTTGAACCCTGTTATAGTCTTGGCCTTCACAACATCCTCTGTCAAGGAGTTCTGCTGGTCGACTGTGCGTTGTGTGAAGAAATACTTCCTTTTGTTTGTTTTAAACCTGCTGCCTATTAATTTCAGTTGGTGACCCCTAGTTCTTGTGTTATGAGAAGGAGTAAATAACACTTCCCTATTTACTTTCTCCACACCAGTCGTGATTTTATCGACCT
The DNA here is from genome assembly GCF_027887155.1 of Malaclemys terrapin pileata. Lineage (NCBI taxonomy): Eukaryota > Metazoa > Chordata > Testudines > Emydidae > Malaclemys > Malaclemys terrapin. Next base: position 345,184,538 of record NC_071505.1, read on the forward strand.
CTATCATATCCCCCCTTAGTCGTCTCTTTTCCAAGCTGAAAAGTCCCAGTCTTATTAATCTCTCCTCATATAGCAGCCATTCCATATCCCTCATCATTTTTGTTGCCCTTTTCTGAACCTTTTCCAAGTCCTTTTTTGAGATGGGGAGACCACATTTGCACGCAGTATTCAAGATGTGGGTGTACCATGGATTTATATAGAGACAACATGATATTTTCTGTCTTATTATCAATCCCTTTCTTAATGATTCCCAACATTCTGTTCGCTTTTTTGACTATCACTGCACATGGAGTGGATGTTTTCAGAGAACTATCCACAATGACTCCAAGAGCTCTCTCTTGAGTGGTAACAGCTAATTTAGACCCCATCATTTTATATGGGAGGAGCAGAGGCAGGACCTTGTGGCGAGAGGGGGGCTAAGGCCCACCTGCTCAGCACACACACACACCTCGCGGCGGCACAGAGCGGTGTCACAGGGAATCCAGTACATATGTTGTCCAGGAATCATTCAGCCCGGTACTGGGACTTGAACTCTGTATTTCGGGACTGTCCCGCCCAATTCAGGACGGGTGGTTACCCTAGCAACCACCCTCACTAACCAACTATGCAATTTATAAATGAAGGAACCATGGGAACAGAGGCTCACGGAGGGGAAAACCTTATCAGGTCCCATCTACTCATTATAAAAACTACACAAAATACATAGGGTGAAATCCTGGCCCCACTGCAGTCAATAGGCATTTTGCCATCGACTTCCACAGAGCCAGAATTCCTCCTATAGTGTCTCCAGGAAACAAGAAGGAGAATCCAACCGGCCTGCCAGAAAAGGCAGGTTCAAACAGCTGATGAAGTCAAAGGCAGGCAGCCCACAGGACGGGGTAAATGCAGCAGGACCATTCGAAAGGGCTCTGCGATCCCAGCAAAGGAGGCGCTGGCCCAACCCGCTCTCCGGTGCACAGGATCTGGAGGCCCTGAACAGAAAGAAGCCTCCCCCCCAAACAAATCCCCCATAAGTTGTTGCTCTCAAAGATGTCTCCAGACCCACTGCCCTCATGTGACCTCTCTGCCTGCAAAATAACATTCCAGGGATACTTCAGCCTAGTCTCACTGTTTCCAGGAGGAAGCTCAGCTCCCCAGAGACAACCTGGCATTAATATGCAATGCTTGAAATTGCAGACTCTATAACGTGCACCGCGGTGCCCCCTGCAAACAGCCTGGCAATGACTTTGCCATAAAGCACGCAGGGGGCTCACGCTAAGGACCCCGGCGTGTGCCTTGCCATTAGATCCCATGCCTTCCACCTTGCGAGAGGACTTGCCCCTCCTTCTCCCAACTGCCAATGGCTCCTAGGTTTGAAAGGTGCAAACGAGGGACTTTCCAAAGACTTTTCCAACTAAAACCTCTCCAGCGCATCATCAAAGATCTACAACCTATCCTGAAAGATGATCCCTCACTCTCACAGATCTTGGGAGACAGACCTGTCCTCGCTTACAGACAACCCCCCAACCTGAAGCAAATACTCACCAGCAACCACACATCACTGAACAAAAACACTGACCCAGGAACCTATCCTTGCAACAAAGCCCGATGCCAACTCTGTCCACATATCTATTCAAGTGACATCATCATAGGACCTAATCACATCAGCCATACCATCAGGGGCTCGTTCACCTGCACATCTACTAATGTGATATATGCCATCATGTGCCAGCAATGCCCCTCTGCCATGTACATTGGCCAAACCGGACAGTCTCTCCGCAAAAGAATTAATGGACACAAATCTGACATCAGGAATCATAACATTCAAAAACCAGTAGGAGAACACTTTAACCTGTCTGGTCACTCACTAACAGACCTGCGGGTGGCAATTTTGCAACAGAAAAGCTTCAAAAACAGACTCCAAAGAGAAACTGCTGAGCTGGAATTGATAAGCAAACTAGATACAATCAACTTAGGCTTGAATAGAGACTGGGAACGGCTGAGCCATTACAAACATTGAATCTATCTCCCCTTGTAAGTATTCTCACACTTCTTATCAACCTGTCTGTACTGGGCTAGCTTGATTATCACTTCAAAAGGTTTTTTTTCTCTTACTTAATTGGCCTCTCAGAGTTGGTAAGACAACTCCCCCCTGTTCATGCTCTCTGTATGTGTGTATATATATCTCCTCAATAGATGTTCCATTCCATGCATCTAATGAAGTGGGTTTTAGCCCACGAAAGCTTATGCTCAAATAAATTTGTTAGTCTCTAAGGTGCCACAAGTACTCCTGTTCTTTTTCTAAAGGTGGTGGTAGTGGCAATGCACCGGACAATGCTCCAGTGATCCTAACTGCCCTGCAGAGCCAGTTTGGGACCGTCGACAGACAGGGCTTCCATTTCTACCATAATTTCCCATAAGGAAACCCACCAGTTACTCCTTCTGTTTAAAGAAGACCATGCCATTCTGGATTCTTAGCAATACTTATTATTAGATTAGTGCCTGAGACCAGAGCCCCACTGTGCTAGGTGCGGTACAAAACCCTAGAATAAGAGACAGATGCTTTAAGAAACAAAAGGCTCACCCTCCCCAGGCCCATCTGTGGAAAATGAACAACAAAAAAAATACAAGCAAGAAAGCACCAAATCTCCCAAGACACACCAAGCTCCTAGGCTGGCCAGTAAGAGATACTTCCCGTCACTCTTTGCTACCAACAGCAAACAAAAGATTCAACCATTGCAAGGATCAGTGGTGGAGACACACCAGATGACCAATCAGACATGTGTAACAAATACATTGCAACCCCTCCCAAGGAGGAGTAAAACACCCACAACCCAGCTGAGATCTCGCTCCACAGGGCCTCACGAAGGCGAATTTCACTTCTGCAATGGGAAAAGCGGTTCATTGGAGCTGCCCACCTGTGGACGTCAGCTACAGCCAGCTGATGTCTTTCCATTGCATGCAGCGTGCCTCGATCAGCCTTTCTGCTGCGTGCAGCTCACACTCGACAGTCAAGCTGCTCCATCGTCCTCTCTGCTCGCCTAGTGCAGCATTTCCGATTATAAACACCCCCCCCCCAATCATCACCTCCACACAAACCAGACATAAAAATCTCCCAGTGTTTGCAACAAGACAAAGGACTTTGCGAACCCCAGCAGGGTGTTCTCCATGAGACGCCTGCAGCTTTGGAACCGACTCCCTCTACTTGCTCGGAAATCACCTCAATGTGTTGACCTGCCGGGCACCTGCAAGAGTGCAAGTCCTATCTATTTACCCAGGCCCTTGAGGAGAGAGGAGCTGATCCTTGAGCAGGAAAGAGGAGTGTTTGCTAGACTTGATGTTTACTTGGCTGTGGTTGTGGAGTAGCTGCCAGTTTTCGGTTGAATTTGGTTCTATTTTTAATTGTGGTAAAAGCACCTAGAACAGTGGAGAGGGGGCCTATTTTGGTATAGTATACATCCAAATTATTTAACTCAGTACCAATTAATAGCCAGAGCTAGGCCTCAATTCTCTGTGGGCAGACCCCTTTGGGGCCCCATGCCGGGGGATCGGTCCACGTGTTGCTCATTACAGGGGCTGCAGTTTAGCTTTGCTTCAGAGTAGTGTGGTCTAGTGGATCAAGCACCAGACTGGAACTCCAACAATTGGGGTTCTATCCCTAACTCTGCTACTAGCCTGCTGGATGACCATGGGCAAGTCACCTTATTGCCCTGTGCCTCCATTTCCCCATCTGTAAAATGGGGATAATGAAATCCACCTTCAGAAATTAAACTGTTTAATTTTTAATGCAATTTTAGGGTTTTTTTAATTGAAAACTGTGGCTATCACCACTGTCCCTCAGAACAGGGAGCATTCTGCTGGCGAAGGGACATTATTTTATGAGTGAATTCTATTCCATGAGATTATATATTAATTCACCAGATACAGTTTGTGCAAGACACAGGAGATCCCCCCATGGTGCAGAGGCTTCAGTGGGGTTCCGGATAGGTTAAGGGGTTCCATGTGCATGCTGCTCATTGCAGGGTCAGTGCCTCTATTTCTAGAGACAGATCCAAAGCATTTGCCCAAACCCCCTCCAAACCCAAGGTGCTCAGCGCAGGAAAAGAACAGGAGTGGGTGGGCAAGGTTCTGTGGCCTGCAATGGGCAGGAGGTCAGACTAGACGACCATGATGGTCCCTTCTGGCCTTAAAATCTCTGAGTCTATCCTACACAGACCAGAAGAGAACCCAGACCCCACCCCTCCTCAAGCCTCGATCCTGCCATTGGATTCATGGTGGCAGAGCCACCTTGAACCCATTTCAATGGGGCTCTGTGCTCAGGTGAATCCAGTTTAGGACAGCCCATACCTAGACCTCTTTATCTAGGATGAATTAATGCCCTAAGAAAACCCCAGATGATACAGAACCCGGCAACCCATTTGCTAAAGAATGCAGGTAGTTCTGATCATATCACCCCTGAGTAAACAAACCTCATCTCTCCACCTGGGCCCCTCATTCATTACATGACCCCGTCCTATTCAAAACCCTGACCAGCTGAGATCAGCTCTCCCTCTGCAACGGTGCCCTCCCAGGACAGCAACAGTCTCCAGAACGTAGAAACCAGGAAATGCGGACTCATGAGAGCAGGGCATGGAACCTTCCCAGGAGCCGGCCCCAGACTGTGGAACTCACAGCCACAGGAACCAAGAAGGACCCCTCTATAAACAGCCTCCCTTTTTCTATAACTGACTGCAAAGCTCATTTCTTTGCCTTGGCATTCCCACCCTTACACAAATTCACAAACTATACACGTTAGCAGGGGCTGTTTTACCCCCTGCAGGCTGGGAAGGAAGAGCAAGTGCGCCTGTGTTTATTTCTATTTTGAAATACTTGGGGGGGGGCACTCAGATGCTGGGGTGGTGATGGTTGGGGATCTCTACAAGCTGACAGAGAACTGAATTTGCAGGCCAGCTTATGTCCTTTCTTAACCCTTGGAAGGCCATACCGCTGCCCAGACTGCCGGGCCAGACCTTGTTTGTATGCGTTAACATAGAAATGGAATTAAAAATCATAAAAAGAACAGGAGGACTTGTGGCACCTTAGAGACTAACAAATTTATTAGAGCATAAGCTTTTGTGGACTACAGCCCACTTCTTCGGGTGCGAAAGCTTATGCTCTAATAAATGTGTTAGTCTCTAAGGTGCCACAAGTCCTCCTGTTCTTTTTGCGGATACAGACTAACACGGCTGCTACTCTGAAACCTGTCATTAAAAATCATAAGCTGGGGCCCAATTCCATTCTGCGTTACACAGGGTAACCTGGAGGGCCTGCATCCGTTCCCCTGGGTTTAGTCCAGAATCACAGCAGTGGAAACGGGACCAGAAGCTGGGCACGAACCCTTTCTCCGCAGCGCGCGCCTGTCCACTTCCAAACTGCTGAGCAAACAAACTCCTGCCCAACCAGATGTTTAAAGCCCTGTTGGGAAACATGGCTGGAAAGAAAGAAATTGACAAGGAGGGGGGGGGTAAAAAAAAAAGAAGAATGCCTGCTTTGTTCTTGGGTCTCTCACACCCGGAGTCTGCTGCTCCTGTTTAGACAGCCCTCCATGGCTGCTGTTTACCGGGTCCTCGTTTGCAGCCTGCCTGGGAGACTTGGACGTTTCCGAAACCAAGTTTTAGCCGAGCTGAGGCGCTTGACTGAGACATACCCCCCCCCCCGGCACGTGGGGAGGGGGCGGAAGGGGTCCTGGGCAAAGCGGGTTGGATGGGCTGGAGGAGGGGGGTTAACCCCCTGCAAAGCCCCTGTTTGCGCTCTGCAAACCAGCGCCGGCTTTGCAGCTTCATCTCCCTGCCTGGCTCTCCTCGTTCCCCCGCCCCAGACAGTGCCCGTCCTCCGGGGCCAGAGAGGAGGTGTTGGGGAAAGTTTTGGGGGGGCCGGGAGGGGAGAGAAAAGCAGAGCGTAAGGCAGTGAATGGAGAGAGACTGACCTTCCTCTTCCTCTGCAGGCTGCAGCCTCCTCCTCCTCACCGAGGGAGGCTCGGAGCAGGGCACCCCGGAGGAGGAGAAAGCCCTTCCCAGAATTAAATAAATAACCATATTTGCATACGCGCACCAGCAGCCCTTCCCCTCCCCTTGGGAGCTGCTGCAGCAAAGGGACCTTTGCTCTGCAGTTCCTCCCTCTGCCCCATGGCTTTGGGCTCCTGGGGCTGGCTCTGGTCCCGGAACTTCCCCTTTCTCCCGCTCGCCTGCTTTCTGTGATGCTCCATGTCCCTGTCCCTCGGCTTGGCTTTATTCCTGCCTTGGTGCCCGCTTTCCCCTCCGCGCCGTCACGCTGTGGCACTCCTCCCGGCTTCCACGCTGTGCGCCTCCTTCCCCCTTTTCTCTAGCGCCGGCCCTCTCCTTCACCTAGGGGACCAGACCGCAAGTGTGAAAAATCGGGACGGGGGGTGGGCGGTAATGGGAGCCTATATCAGAAAAAGCCCCAAATATTGGGACTGTCCCTATCAAATCGGGACATCTGGTCACCCTACCTTCACCCCATCTCTCACACCCATCTCTCTCCACTCTCCTTGTGTTGTCCGTACAATATGACGTCGTGCCATGAGGCCATCGGTCCGTTTCTAAGCCGGACGGGCCTGGTCCTGCAAGGTTCGTGTCCCCCCAGGTCCAGCCTGATATAAAACCGGGCCTGGTTCTGTCCGGATTCATCGTCCCGAGGCCCCTGTTTTGAGGAGCAAGCGCTCCCACCCCTGCTAGCATGACCTCGCACGCATTGCAAGGCCACGCCGGCGGGGATGGAAGGGCGCGCTCTCGAAATGGGGGTCCTTCCGTGCATCACACCAGCAGGGATGGGGTCATGCAGGCGGAGGATGTCCTGTGTTCTGGGGATGTGCCCGTGCCCAACCTGCCATACTGTTTAGGAGTCTGCATCCTGGGCCATTGTGCGAGGTGCTGCCCAAACACAGAACAGAGAGCCTCTGCCCCAAAGGAGCTTACAATCCAAGGATAAGACCAGAAACAACAGACGGATACAGTCAGAGTGACGTGGGGGAAGTACAAGGAAACAATGCGACAACGCTGGTCAGCATGATTGTCAGTGGTCTTATTTCTCTCTCCTGCCCAGGCACTCCACCCATATTCACTGCCTTTTTTTCCTGCAGAATTGGGGGGGAGGGGAAGGGGATTTGTCCCTTTTATTTGCTTTTTATCTGGTTGAATTTACATGCCCTGTTATTTCTTTCCCCTGTGAATGTGGCATGGTGGGAGCTGCAGCCTGGAATTCACTAGCCCCAGAGAGCACTGCGGGGTTGGCAACTGTTACAACCATTCTTAAAACCTGAGTCCTGGAGTCATGTGATTGTATTAGAATCTTAGCTTTCTTTTTTTTTTAAATAAGTGCCTGGCCCTCCTGGTTGTAGAGAAAAGCTTGAAAATGTGACCCCAGACCGACCTAAAGGCTCAGAAGCCAGCGGGCAAATAAAACAACCCCAACTTTATTACTTTTTAAAAATCTCGTGATTTCTTTTAGGCCTGACTCTGGATTTTTGCCTGATTGGGGTGGGCAGTACAGGGCAAGGTTGGGTCTGGGCCTGGCTGGGGCTGGACAGAGGTTGAAATCTCTCCGGCTCACGTATAGAGAAACGCACCATGGCATACATCTACAAGTGAGGCATGTGTTTCCCCGGCTCATGCACACGGACTTGTACTAGCTTTCCTCGAGCTAGCACAAGTAGAAACAGCAGCGTAGCTATCAGAGGGCTGAGTAGTGCCAGGTACGTACCCACTGGTTTCACAGCCAGGCCTCCAACAAGGATACCATGACTACACTTCTATTTATACTCACACTACCACAGATCTGTGCAGGCAAGCAGGGGAATCACGCCCCCAGCTCGTGGTGGGGACATAGTGTTATAATGATTCCGTTACTTGAAATTGTGTGTCCATCCAGACCAGTGTAGAGGTGTGACGCATGTCCACACACAGCCATCCTCCAACCAATGCATTATGGGTAAGGACAACTCCACCTAGCTCTTACATAGCTTGACCATCCATAGAGCTCGAAATGCTGGACAAGGAAGGAAAGTATCATTGTTCCAATTGTACAGCTAGGGAAACTGAGGCACAGAAAGGTGAAGTTACTTGCCCAAGGTCACCTAACAGGCCAGTGGCAGAGCCAGAAATAAAGCAGTGATCTCCAGGGTCCCACTCCAGTGCTCCAACCCACCTCTTCTCTGCTCAGAGGTTTGTTGGAGCAGCATTCACACTCAGAGTGAAGGTGTACCAATTTGTTTCCAGTGCAAACTGGACAAATCAGCATTTTTAATGTACAGACTAACAGGTATTTGGCACCCATTCCGTGGCACTGGGTATGGCATTGCATAAGCTCTTAAAATTGCATGCATTGCATCTCAGCAAACAGGCACCTCCTATGCAACAAATTACAGACGCTCAAAACAAGTCCCTAGGAACCGTTGAAGGGTTCTGCGGTGGAGACGTGACCCGAGCCTTTCCTGGGTCTCCAGGGTTTGAGGCTGCAGCTTTGGAAGGGTGCAGGAAGCAAACAGCCCTGCTGGAAACCAGCAGCTTCAACTGGCCCTTAACAAAGCTTCTGTGCGGGAATTCCTTTTTATTGTTCAAATGCAGGCTGGTGAGGTTATGGTGCCCTGGCAGCTCCTCCTGAGGGGTGGCGGGAGGCGGAAGCAGGGAGTTCTCGCCCCGGGCTCCCTGGCTGTTCTTGGGGCGGGGTGTACAGAGGGTGATTCAGGCTTTTCAAGGTGCTTTACGGGGGGACATATCCCAACCCCTCCTGCCCAGTTCCAGGGTCCCACCTCCCCCGACCCACAGCTCTGCCCCCCACACTCCCTCCAGCCTCCCACAAGTACATGCCCACATCCCCCTCCCCTCCTGGTTCCCTTTCAGAGTTTCCAGTCCTCCCAACCCCCAGCTCCAGCCTTCACAACTCCTGGGCCTCTCACACACAGGTCCAGTCCCCTCCCCTGCAGGCCTCGCCTCCCTCACATCTCCAGCCCCGACAAAGGCCCCACACCTCTGCCTCCCCTCAGGCCCTTCCCCCATCCTTACAGCCAGAAGTTCCCACTACTGGGCAGCATGGCTTCCCTGGGCCTTGCCTAGGAAGGGCAGAGCTGGGGCCAAGCTACCTTAGTGCGCTGGCCAAGTGGGGAAAGGGCAGCGTCCCTCTCGCAGAAGGCTGCAGTCTGCAGAGCCTGACCTAGGGTTGAGAGGTCCATGGCCCTGGCCCCTTGACGATGCCTTAGACAGTAGCTCCCACAGAGATTCAGAGATGCCTGCTGGGTGAGGTTATTGGCTAAGGGTCCGTCTACACTGCAACATAAGCCCAGGGTTAGGAGAAGTGGAGTTAGCAGACCCCAGGTTTGTTAACCTAGGGCTTGAGCGTCTACACTCGTATGGAACCCCCGATTAGGGTTTGTTGAACCTAACCTGGGGCTCCAGTGTCTACACTGCATTATGCAGGCCCAAGTCCAACCACCTATACCCCAGACTTCCTAGCGCTCACCCCCAGTGTGGCCGCCCTCGCCCTTTGTTCATGGGGCCGTGTGGGAAAACTTGACTGTCCGGGGGACAAAGAAAGTCAGCCTGTGAGATACTTTTGGTGGATTCCCAGAGCACGAGTCCAGGGGGGCTGTGTCTACACAGCAAAGCAATAGGGCTTGAAGCCCAGATCCCAGCTAGACTTAAGCTCGGACCCTCCATCCCCGTGGGGTGCTAGGACCCTAGGTTAGCGCGATTTGTGTGTCGATGGAAGGGGGGTTAGGGATGAGCTTGAGTTTGAACGCTGAGGACACACTGCATTGTAGACATCCCCTCAGAGACCTAGAGGAGCTGGGAGGAGAAAGGAGCCATGTGCGGAGAAGAGGGACACAGAGGGCAGAGCTGCACATGGGCTGGGGGTGAGGGGAAACAAGGGAGCCAGACAGAGCCAAGCCCCAAGAGGGGGAACCACGGAGCGGGCAGAGCGGAGGAGGTGAGGGAAGAGAAGCAGGGAGTGAGCGTGGTGGGGCGGGGGGCCTGAAGCCTGCTTCATGACATAGGGCTCTGAGGCTGGAGCGGAGGGAGGGCGTGAGCTCCCACTTGACTCTGAAGGGCCAGCAGGGGGCATTGCTGCTCTACTCCAGAGGGGGAAGAAGTTTAATGGGCACACGCACCTCCTGTCGCCCGGGGGCAGAGGCTGTTATACCCCCACTAGGGGAGAAGACTGACCCAGGGAAGAGACTAGGCGACAGTTTGAATTTGTGTTACCCCCAGAGAGGCGGAACTTTTGGCTGAGGTGGACAGCTATGCTACCCAACCAGCGAGAGGGAAACCGAGGCAGCAACACCCTGACCACAACGAGAGACAAACCCCTGCCACCGAGCAGCTTGTACCAAGCTCATGAGCGCAGCCCTGTGGGGTAGCGGAGGGACCTTCGCATCTGGCCGGTGATCCAGTTGTGCGTGTACTGGCTGTTGGGGGTGCTGCAGGTACTGGATTGACAGCCCCAGAGGCAATCATTGCTCCTACGGGAGCCAGTTTCCTCGTGCCAGCCTGCCACGTACCTGATCCAGAGCGGCCACCTCTCAGGCTCAGGGTCGCTTATATTTATCTGCCTTCAGGCTCCTGCCTGGGACCGCCAGCATGGGGGCCAGTTAGTAGCAAGGGGGTCTGGGGCTCTATGCTAGGGACTGCTGGGAACTGGACAGAGACCAGTGCCAACTCATTTCCCCAATGGTCACCCAACAGCCGCTAGCTGGTAACGACCTCTGGGGGCTCTAGAGCCGGGCGAAGGCCTCGCTGTACCCCGGCACTGCGCCCCGAGCCAACCAGCTCACCTCCCTTAATGAAAAACAACAAAACTCATATTTCTAGATTAACAACCGCTTATGTTTGAGACTCCTGGGCGCCCTCTGGTGGCTAATGCAGCCTCTGACCATGGCTGGCATCGGCTTTGCCCTGCACCAGTGGGTGGACGGAGCGACCCGCTTGCTGGAGAAGGCACCTGCTGGGGTTACCTTTGCACCCCAGTGTAAGACACCTGTTGCGTTCCCTTTGCCCGGTGCTGCCACAATCCTCTCCAGAAAGCTGCCAAGCGGGTCCAGCCGGATTTACTCGGTGTCGCTATGGGGAGAAGGGGGAGGTTTCGGTGATGGGAACACGGGTGGGCGGGGAGGGTTGGTTTGGCAGGTGTTGCTGGCCGTGGAACAGGGCCAAGGTACGTGGTAGGCTGGTGGGGAGCAGGGGACACAGCAGGAAGGTTTTGGGCGGGGAAGGTGGGGGCAGAGCGGGGAGGTTCAAGGGGAGAGGGAGGTTTGGCTTGACAGGTCTGTCCCCTGAACCAGGCCATGCCCACCGGGAGCGCTTGGGGCATGGGGTTGGAGGGTGGAAGTGGACAGCTAGGTTTTGGTGTGGGACGGTCGGTCTGGCAGGAACTGGCCAGCAAGTGGGGCCAGGCCTGCCGGGGAGGAGTGAGAGAAATGAGCAAGGAGAATGGAGAGGGCCAGTGGGAAGCAGGGGCTGGGGTGGGATCAGGTTTGGGGAGCAGGGGACACTACCTCTGAGGCCAAGCCGCCTTGATACTAGATCATTTTCTTCTTCCAGCACCAGGAGCCTCTCCCCCATTTCTGATCTATGCCCTTTGTTGCCCAAGGTGGTAAAGTCATAGTGGGCTGGTTCTCCAGGCCCCTTGGGGCAGTCAGTCTGGGTTATGGGGCGGCCGGCTCTCCAGGCCCCCTAGGGGCTGGCAGTCTTATCCGGCTCCCCACACTCAGGGCTGTGGGTCTCACGAGCATGGTCTGCAAGGGGCCTGTTGAGTTTGTGAGCTCCAATCCCTGCCCCTCCCACTTCTGATACAGACTCCACACCGATCTTCTGAGTGCACGACCCTATGAACTGCACGGGGACACAAGGCGCGCGCAGCATGGCATGAATGGGCCAGGAGACTTGGGGCGGCACACACAGGAGTCAGTGGAGTCGAGCGGACAGAGCACCTCATGGGGGACTCAGCACCGGCCAGGTCTAGACCCAGTCCTCTTCTCACCAGACTCGAGGGACTAGAGCAGGGGTGGGCAAACTTTTTGGCCTAAGGGCTGGGGATGGAAATTGTGTGGCGGGCTATGAATGCCCGGTGGGGGAGGGGGACTCTATGGGGTATAGCATAGGGGGGCTCTATAAAGGATGTTACTGAGGTGGGGTGAGGGAGGACTCATGGGGTGTGGTGTGGGGGGCGCTATAGGGTGGTACCAGGGACTCCTAGGGACCCTGCCAGCAGTGACACCAAGAAGGCCGTACCAGACACCGCCACTGGCAGAGACACCCTAGCTGGGGCGGGTGCGCCCCCTGGGCGGCTTCGAGGCTCTCAGGGGTGGGGCTGTAGGAGACCAGGAGGCGATTGGGCATGCTGCCACATGGGGCAGGGTTCCGATCCCGGGAACAGCGCGGAGAGCTCCCACCTGTGCAGCATGGCTCGGCCTGTCGGAACATGGTGCTCATCCAGGGAGTTAGGGACTGGGGAGCACCGGGTGGTGGGAGTGGGGCAAGCCCCCAACCCCGCCCCCCGGCAGGAGCTCAAGAGCTGGATAAAAACATCTGAGAGGCCGGAAGCAGCCAGTAGTTTGCCCACGCCTGGGCTCGAGCATAGGAACAGCCAGCCTGGATTAGACCCAATCTCCATCTAGCCCTGGCTCTGACTCCCCAGATCCTTTTCAGCAGTACGACCACCTAGCCAGTTATTCCCCAGGCTGGAGTTGTGCATTTAACTTTTCCTTCCTCAGTGTAGTACTTTGCACTTAAACAACAAGGAGTCCGGTGGCACCTTAAAGACTAACAGATTTATTTGGGCATAAGCTGTTGTGGGTAAAAAAACCCACTTCTTCAGCTGCATGGAGTGAAAATTACAGATGCAGGCATTCTCTACTGACACGTGAAGAGAAGAGAGTTACCTCACAAGCGGAGAACCAGTGGTCTTTTTTTTACCCCCGAAAGCTTATGCCCAAATAAGTCTGTTAGTCTATAAAGTGCCACTAGACTCCTTGTTGTTTTTGTGGATACAGACTAACATGGCTAGCCCCTGGTACTTTGCACTTGTCATTGAATTTCACCTGGCTGACAGACCAATTCTCCAACTCATCAAGGTCATTTTGAATTCTAATCCTGTCCTCCAAAGTGCTGGCAACCCCTCCCAGCTTGGTATCATGTGCAAATTTTATAAGCATCCTCTCCACTCCATTAGCCAAGTCATTAATGAAGATCTTAAATAGTACCAGACTCAGGTCTGAGCCCTGTGGGTCAGTCACTGGATACACCCTCTCTGTTTGACAGTGAACTGTTGATAACTCTTCTTTGAGTACGGTCTTTCAATCAGTTGTGCACCCACCTTATAGTAATTTCGTTCTCCCACATTTCTCTCTGTTGCTTACGAGACGGTCATGTGTCACTGTGTCTAAAGTCTTACTAAACTCAAAATATATCACATGACTGCTTCTCTCCTATCCACCAGGCCAGTAACTCTGTTAAAGAAAGAAATTAGATAGGGTTGGCATGATTTGTTCTTTTCAAATCCATGCTGGCTAGTCCTTACAACTGACAGAACAAGAAGCAATGGTCTCAAGTTGCAGTGGGGGAGGTTTAGGTTAGATATTAGGAAACACTATTTCACTAGGAGGGTGGTGAAGCACTGGAATGGGTTCCCTAGGGAGGTGGTGGAATCTCCATCCTTAGAGGTTTTTAAGGCCCAGCTTGACAAAGCCCTGGCTGGGATGATTTAGTTGGTGTTGGCCCTGCTTTGAGCAGGGGGTTGGACTAGACCTCCTGAGGTCTCTTCCAACCCTGATATTCTATTATCCTTTAGAGGCTTACAAATTGCTTGTTTAATAATTTGTTCCAGTATCTTTCCAGGTATCAAAGTTAGGCTGACTGTCTATAATTCCCTGGGTCCTCTTTGTTCCCCCTTTTAAAGATAGGTACTAGGTTTGCCCTTCTCCAGTCCTTGGGACCTCACCCATCCTCCAGGAGTTCTCAAGGATAATTGCTAACAGTTTTGAGATTGCTTCCACTAGTTCCATAACTACACTAGGGTGAATTTCATCAGGCCCTGCCGCCATGAATACATCTAGCATATCTAAATATTCTTTAACCTGGCCCTTCCCTGTTTTGGCTTGTGTTCCTTCGCCCTTGTTGTTAATATTAACTGTGTTGAGCATCTGACTGAAGCAAAATATGCATTGAACACCTGAGCCATCTTGTTGCCATCAATTATTAGCTCTCCTTCCGCACTAAGTAGAGGACCTGCACTTTCCTTCATCTTCCTCTTGCTCCTAATGTATTTAAAAAAAAAACAAACAAACTCTTATTGCCTAATAATATATGGAGATATACTTATCTCATAGAACTGGAAGGGACCCTGAAAGGTCATCGAGTCCAGCCTGTTACATCCCTTGCTAAGGATCACTCATTTTTTCATTATATGCTTGTTCTAGTCTTTTGTACACCTCCTTAGCAATCCATCCATAATTTTATCTTACTAGGAACAAATACCACTTAACCCCCAGCCCTCACTGCTGTCCCAGAGACAGGTTCGGGTTGTGATCTCAACAGCCATCTCGCCTTGTCTTTGGGGTGAAATTCTCCCTCCCTTTATGGAGTCCATGACATGGTGTCAATGTCCAAAAACTGTAGGGACCAGAGAGCATTTCCCTATAACTACTCTGGGACCAGGGAACCCACTTCAGCCCTATAAGATTCCAGAGCCACACATCCAACGGCCCCTGAGGACGATGTACAGACCTGGCTGAGGAGATGGGGTGAGTCCACTGGCTCTCAAATCTCTTTGGCATGAGACCCCACTTGGATCAAAGCAGAGGAGTTCAGGCCCCACCTTCCTGTGTGGGCCAGGTGATATCCATACGTTAGCTACTAATGAAATACGGGTACTTACAGTGAGAATGGCCAGTACCCGGACATGGTTCAGCATGGTGGATGAGTTTGTCTTGGTGCAGGGCCCTAAGCCAGCTGGGGAAAAGGAGTTCAGTTTTCATTGGATGAGTGACCCAAGGGGAACCGGGCTCATGGGAGATCATTGGAGGAATGGGGCTCCAAGAGGTAACATTTTGTGGGTGGTGGACAATAGCCTGGCAGGGGACAGGGAGATCCAGTAGGTTATAAGTAGGTGGAACAGATGGCTTAATTTCATCCTAACAGTGAGATATTTCAGTGTGTGGAATAAACTTCCAAAGAGAAATAACAACAGCACCCTCCCCTGGACAGTGAAATCTGGACAGGACAGAGCTTTGGTCTGCCAATTTCTCTAAGGGCACCAGAAACCTTCCCTGTAACTCAGCACCCCGAGATTTCTCAACACCCTTGGGGCTGCTCCAATGACTTTTCAATCGCCAGGGCTCACGGCCAAGCCAGGCTGCGCTCTGTGAGTCACTGTATCAAAACACTTTACTCCAGTCGTCCCCTTGCCTCTCCTGAAAGTGCTCCAGACGCTACATCTCAGGCTGTTGCTTCCTACCCACATTCCGAACCTCTCTGGGGCCTGCTGGATAATGTCTCATTCTTTGCTGGTGTCTGAGCCACTTCTTTGTTGATAGGGAAAGGTCTGAAAACAAGAACGATATATTTACAGGGGGCTACGTAAGTGCAAAGGGGAAAGAGGCCAATCTACTCCGAGGAGGGTGCGAACGCCCAGAAGGCAGAGAACGCATGAAGCACAACACAATGCGCAGAAGGCAATGGTTGTCAGTGAGATCTAACTGGGTGGGGAATAGTATCTCAAGGGAAAGACTAGACGCCTCATTATTTGGGACATTTGAAACCAAACCTGCACATTACCCCATTCCATAATGCTGTAACACCCAGGGGTGTGCGTGTGTGTGTCTGTCACTACCCTCTGTTGGGCCAGGGAACTCAGATCCATGGGATGGAGAGACACCCTTGGGCTAAATTCCCAGCATAGCCTAGCCCAGGTGTGAGCATCCCCCCTTGCAAAGTCCTGCTACCCACCTGACTGTGTCTTCACTACATAGCCCACGGTCCGTGGTGCTGAAATTCTGTTCCAGGCCGTTGTGGAACCGGTCTCTCCTGGGGGAGAGAATTGTGGGGTGGCAGCGGGGGGCTGTCAGCACTCAAATGATTTTGCCCGCGTCCTTCCTGCAAAGCGGGCGAGTTCCAGCCTGAGTGAAAGCAGCGCCTGGACTCCCCGCTCCCACCTGGGTGAGGGCTTCACACCCCTCCGCGCCCAGCTCAGAGATGCACGTGTGTGGATGGCAGGGGAAGGCTAAAAACCGGTTCAGAGCCCATGTGAACTGTGCCGTGAAGTCATCCCCCAACAGGATTAAGGTTTATAGACTATAACTCTCACCACAAGCTGGCAGGACTGGAAGGGATCTGCTGGCTCAGAGTCCAGGCCCTGCTCTCACAGGTACCTCTGTCCTATAATCCAGCCAAAATTAATCATTCCCCTCCCCCACACACCCCACTTCTGTTGGGGTTACCAAACCTCCCTCCTCTGCAGGCTAGAAACCTCCTTCTGCCTTCCAACCTCCCTTACCTAATGCCCTGTTCAGCCCCAGTTGGTCTTGTGCCAACACTGCCCTTTGGCTTCAACCGTTCTCCCTCCCCGGTGGAGCCATCAGATCCCCTCTCAGCCTTTGTAGGGCCAGGCTCAGCCAGTCTCCTCTCCTAAGCCAGGCCTGCATGCCCGTGATCCTCCTCATGGCTCTTCTCTGCCCCCGTTCCACTTTGAATTCCTCTCCCTCGAACCCGGTGCCCAGAACTGAACTCTCTATCCCAGGTGAGGCTTGGCCAGCAGCCTTGCTAAGGGCCTAAAATCCCTTCCACCGTCCCACTAAGGGGAGCCTGGTGCACACTGGGAACCTCATTGGGGCACGCTGGGTGCCAGTGATGGGCTTTCAGACCATTCCAGGCTGGTTTGGTAAGCGCCCAGTTTTCCTGCACCTCCTTTACTTCCCCGTCCAGCTTCGGCTCTAACAGACATGAAACCTATTGAACCTCAGCCTCTCTCGGCTCTCACGCGCTGTACCCCGCCGGCTCGCAGCACTGCTCTTTCCTGTCCCAGGGAGAGAGGAAGAAGGTTTATCCGGTAACTGGATCTCACCAGCTGTCTCCTGGAGCTCACCTCGGGCAGCAATGCTGGCCGGGCTGAGGAAAGACGGGTTCTTAGCCCCCAGCTGCCCTGCAGTATCAGCGTGCTGACGCCAGCCTGAAACAGCAGACATCACACACCCCCAAGCACCGGCTGGTAGAAAGGAGCAGCGAGTCTCCCTTCTCCTGTTTCCTCCTAGCATCGACTGGGAACCAGCGAGCAGCCTGGAGAGGTGAGAGCAGCCCGAGCCTTTAGGGAGAGCCTTCAAAAGAGACAAAACTGGCTCTTTCTGACTTACAAGTTTCCTGTGTGCTGAAGTGAACAGATGTGATGGCTTTATAGCAGGGGAGACGGAGGAGTTACAGCATTAGCCCCTTAGTTTCAGCACTTGCCACAGAATGCTCTAGAAGTACCAATCCGTAATCACGACTGCTCAGTTGTGGTTCAGAGGGCCTCTCCTATGAGCATAAGAACAGCCACACTGGGTCAGACTAAAGGTCCATCTAGCCCAGTATCCTGTCTACTGACAGTGGCCAATGCCAGGTGCCCCAGAGGGAGTGACCAGAACAGGTCATCATCCAGTGATCCATCCCCTGTCGCCCATTCCCAGCTTCTGACAAACAGAGGCTAGGGATGCCATCCCTGCCCATCCTGGCTAATAGCCATTGATGGACTTAACCTCCATGAACTTATCGAGTTGTTTTTTGAACACCGTTATAGTCTTGGCCTTCACAATATCCTCTGGCAAGGAGTTCTGCAGGTCGACTGTACGTTGTGTGAAGAAATAAACAGTAGTATTTGTTTTAAAGCTGCTGATGATTAATTTCATTGAGTGACCCCTAATTCGTGTGTTATGAGAAGGAGTAAATAACACTTATTCACTTTCTCCACATCAGTCATGATTTTATAGACCTCTATCATATCCCCCCCTTAGTCATCTCCTTTCCAAGCTGAAAAGTCCCAGTCTTACTCATCTCTCTTCATAGGGCAGCCATTCCATACCCTTCATCATTTTTGTTGCCCTTTTCCAATATATCTTTTTTGAGATGGGGCGACCACATCTGCACACAGTATTCAAGATGTGGGCAGGAGCGCCGCCAGCTTTTTTGCCGCCCTAGGCGGCGGAAGGCCCTGCCCCCGAAATACCAATGACGATCAGGGCGGCTGAAGATCCGGCCGACGCGGTCGCTGCCCCCCAAATGTTAGTGCCCTAGGCGACTGCCTAGGTTGCCTAATGGGTTGTGCCGGTCCTGGATGTGGGTGTACCATGGATTTATAGAGACACAATATGATATTTTCTGTCTTATCATCTATCCCTTTCTTCCTGATTCCCAACATTCTGTTTGCTTTTTTGACTGTCCCTGCACATTGAGTGGATGTTTTCAGAGAACAATCCACAAGGACTCCAAGATCTTTCTTGAGTGGTAACAGCCAGTTTAGACCCCATCATTTTATATGTATAATTGGGATTATGTTTTCCAATGTGCATTACTTCGCATTTATCATCATTGAATTTCATCTGCCATTTTGTGGCTCAGTCACCCAGTTTTGTGAGATCCTTCTGTAGCTCTTCGCAGTCTGCTTGGGACTTAACTATCCTGAGCAATTTTGTATCATCTGCAAATTTTGCCACCTCACTGTTTACCTCTTTTTCCAGATCATTTATGAATACGTTGAACAGCACTCCTCCCAGAACAGACCCCTGGGGGACATCACTATTTACCGCTCTCCATTCTGAAAACGGACCATTTATTCCTACCCTTTGTTTCCTACCTTTTAATCAGTTACTGATCCATGAGAGGACCTTCTCTCTTATCCCGTGATGGCTTACTTTACTCCTTACTCCTCTACTACTTACAGCTCACTCCTCCTCTCCCTTTGCCACCCGCTACTAGGGGCCTGGGCTTTCGGAGCTGGCCAGGTACAGCGGTTAATCAGCTCAATGGACAGGAATACTTTAGTGCACTGAAAAAAAAAAAAATCTTTGCTTCAAACAACAGAGTTAGCTGCACTCTAGGACTGGCTAGAGTAGATCACAGCTTCCCCCCTTCCTGGGCATCTGTCCCAGTTGACCAGACAGAAACTTGGCTTTAGCTCCCTACTCCTATCCCCCCCCCCCCATGTGTCTAATTACTCACCGACATTTACCAGCCAGTGCCTGCTGCCTCCTATTCATTTATGCTTGGTCTGATGCACAGCTGGGGCATCAGCTGTGACTACAAAGCTGGGATCGGGAACAGCCGACGCTCCAGTGCAGGTGAAGGTGTTTGCAGGGGAAGAGGAGGCAGGTAGCGGGGGCCCAGCAGAGCTCCGTGCTGTGCGATTCAGGTTGCAAACACAGCAGGGGAAGGTTTGTATCCCAATGAAACGCAGCAGGGCGGGTCATCTTAGCATGCCCATCTCCAGCCAGAACGCTGGGCCCCAGGTCAGTGGATGGGAACCCGTCACCTGTAGGGAACGTGCAACCAAGGGCAGGGAGAGCACGCAGGTGTGTCATAGCAAATAAAATCCACAGCCAAGCGTGGCACAATCCAGCCTGAGACTTCACCGGAGAGCAGGGCGAAGCCAAGCAGTGACAGGCAGCTAGAGACTCCCCTCCCATGAGCTTCTTGACCCAGCTGGACAATAACCTGAGCACATCCCCATCCACCGTCACCTCCACCTGGGGCGAGTTGCCAGGTCGCTTGGAGAAGGCAGCGGGTCTGATGACGCAGGGGGCCCGACGGGTGGTGACCAAGAGGTAAGGAAAACGCCGAGCCATCCTGCTTGCCTGATTTATTCATTTTATTCCTAAATAAACTGCTCCAGTACAAGGTACAAAATCTCCTTTTCCCCCATGAAACAGAACACGGGGTTTTCAGGGAGTGCTTTCAAGGAACCCGCTTCAAAATCCAGATTCAAGGCCTCTAATTCTAGCGCAGAGAAAATATTCAGACGTCAAGACCTCTGGGTCCCCTCTCACAGGAGAGCCCAGGGCCCCTAGGGGTCCCACCCTCTCTGGAGAGTCCCAAAGCAGCTAGGGACCCCCCCTAGGGAGATGGGGCCGTAAACTGGTCCCAATCAGAAAAAGGCAGTTCTAACCGTTACAGGGTAACAAAGAAAACAGAGACGACAGCCATTTAACGACAGGGGGAGCATGCGGCTTTCCGGGAGCGCCAGTCCCGCTTCAGTCATCTCGTTCACCAAAGGGCAGGTGTTTCCCAAGCCCTCCTCCCTTGGGGGAATCATGCCTAATACCCCCCCAGGCTCCATTCCCCGCTCCCTGTAGGGAGTGACTCTCCCTGGACACTGACGGCACCGCCGCCCGTTGAATGTCCCTGCCCTCTGAGAAGGCAGCGCCCAGCCTGCGCTGCCGGGCAGACCGGGAAGGTGGCTCACGCTCCCAGAAGGCCCCGCAAGGTTGATTTTGAACATTGCTCGGCCTATGGTGACCGTTCTGCAGTGCCGCGGATTCCCCTCACACCATGCTTTCCTCAGCCAGGAGAGAGACAAGCTTCCCCTCAAGCGACGGGGCATCCATCCTGCTCGGTGCTAGAGCGCTGGTGTTCCCACTGCCAACCACTGAGGCCTGGACCCTGAAAGGTATTTCGACGCCTAAGTCCCAGTGGGAGTTGCACCTTTCAGGGTCCAGGCCTAAAGTACTAGCCTTGGGGAAATCCAGATTTCTGGCATCAAGGGCGGGACAGTCCCTCTCCCATCCCTGGCCTGCTTGAGAAATGCCCGAACAGCAGCCCCGTTAGCCGGGGTGGGGAGCGATGGGGCGGGGGAGCATGTTACACGACCTGCACTGGATACACAGACAAAATAAACCCGGTTGGGCGAGTGTGGAGGGGTGAGGGGCTGGGGGGAAGCGAAGGCGGCTCAGTTGACGCTGTCCTCGTCGCTGCCCTCACCCCTGTCGTCTTTGGTCTCGGACAGGCTGCTCTCGTCGATGTTCTCCAGCGAGTCGGCGTGCTGGATGGAGAGCTCCGAGAGCGCCACGGTGGGGAGGGTGCTCTGCTCGGGGAACAGCCAGGGCTTGAAGTGAGGGTTGTGCTTCTGCTTCCAGTCGGGGTACTTCAGGCAGGCTTTGTACATCTTCTTCATGGCCTGGGGGAGCGGGCAGAGAAGGCAGGAGACAGGTCAGAGCCACTCGAGCCATCAGTGAATGAGGCATCTGCACCTAGGGTGGCAGATTGGGTGCTACTCAAGTGTGGGCTGGCTGCCCCTCCACCGCGATGGAGAATCATCCGGGTCCAATCTAGGCCTATGGGGAGGGGGAAGTACGCTCAAGCTTTGCCGAGGACTGCAGATTGTCTAGAGCGGCCTCTGGTCAGAGCCCAGGCTAAGAAACATCTAGGGACCGGTACAGGGTCAAGAAGGCTGCATCACGGCTGCATCTTCCCACCTGGATGCTTTCTGCAGTCAGCGTGGGCCTCAACCCTGGCTTAGGAGGGGCAGCGTGGCTGACTGAATCAACCCTGTCGCCTCGAGCCCATCCGTGAGGCACCGCTCTGACCGGCGAGCCCGACAGAGTCCACAACAGACCGCAGGAGGGTCACACCTGCCTCTGAAGGCCTGCGAGCAACACCGAATGCATCTGTACAACTCAAGGGATTTGCAGCCTGTTGCTGGCACGTCAGTGGCTCCTCCCCAGCCCAAGTGGGCAGGGATTGAAGTCCATCGGGTGACCTATGTGAACTGGGCAGTGGGGTCTCATCCTAGTTCAGGGAGAGGCATAACCAGACTCTGAAGGCAGCTCTGTCCCGTGGGTCTCTCTGGCTGGAAGCCTGATCAAGTTCCCTTAACCCTCTGCAATCTGCCTTCTACCCCACCCATGTCACCAGAACCGCCCTTACCAACAACCTGTGGTTGAACTCGACCCTCTTTTAGAAACCCACCCCACCCCACCGCCACACGATGACTTCACCACTGCCCCATAGCAGCAGTTCCAGTGGTTCGTGACCCTCACTCTTGGAGATCTCCAATTTCCATCTGGGATTTCTTCTAATCTCAATTGCCAGCCTCTGGATCTCATTGTGCCTTGGTCTGCGGGATAAAGGCACCTTGACACCTTCTCCCTGGGCTGCTACTTATGGACTATGATGGAGTCGCCTCTTCACCTACTCGTTGGAGAAATGATGGATGGCAGCTACCGCAAAGGTAGCCAAGCCAGCCCGCCAAGAGGCAGAAATCACTGGGGCTCTAATTAAACTGTGTCGTCAGTAGCAGGCATCTCCATTTGCCACCATCCATCACTCTCTGACAACGTTCCAGGCGGAGGCGACAGATTCCGGAACAGCTTCACCACCTGAGCTAATGCATTAAGTGCTGGGCTGAGGGCAAACCAAAGCGACCATGCGATAGCGAAGACTTCGGAGCGTCCTACAGCCGGCCACGTTTGCTAGGTCTGTGGATGTGACAGCTACAGTCCAGAGCCAGAAGCTCCCAGGAGAGCGCCCGCTGCCTACAGCGAGAGACGCGCATGAACATGGGCTAGAATCATAGCCAGGCCAGAGTGGGACACTTACCTTTGGAGCCAGAAACTGAGACGATTTGTTCACCACCCACTTAGGCAAAGAACCTACATAACAGAGACAAGAAGAATGAGGCAGAGACCCGGTACCGCAGCTAGTCCGCACAGTACACCCCCAAATGCCTTGGAGACGACCGCCGGTTTGGCCAACACACCAGGCGTCGAACCACGAACCTCCAAAGCATCAGCTGCTACCGCTTGAGCTAACGAACTGAAGCTCTGTAGCTGGGGCTGTAGAAGACTCATTTCCTCTACGGGTCAGCACAGAGCGGGACCTGTAACACTCACCAGTGGGTTAGACCTTCACATAGGGACGGTGAGCTGCTTCCAGCCCTTAACGCTATTGGGGTCTGAAGAAAGCCATTCTGGGAGGGGTCATTCATAGGAAAGTCTGCTTGAGGGATGGCACAGGTCAAGACCACCTGGAGAGCAAGCAGCAGTGGAGGAAGCATGTGGGGTGGTGGAGGCGGTCAGGAGATGAAGAGGTCGGAGATGGTAGAGTAAGTCTGAGATGGAGTGAGCATTCCAGAGCATGCCAGAGAGGGGCGGGGGCCGGGGTCTGCCCATCTCCCTGAGCACCGCTGTAAAGGGAGCCCCTCGCTCTAAGCAGAACCGCAGTCTGCACCTGGCAGGGCCCCGGGATTTCCCACCCACAGCGTTTCCCTGACGCTGCTCAAAATCAATTTTTTCCTTGAAAAGACGGCACTGCTCAAGTGCTCCACCGGAGGGTGCTACAGCAGGGCCCCAGCGATGCGGTTTATTCCACAGCTTCCCATGGACAAGGACACAGGCCTCTCCTCCCAAAGAGGCGAGATTGCTAAGGAGGGAGCAGAGTCTTCTCGGCTAGCGGCAATTCTCCGTACAGCTGGGATTTCGGTCTGAGATCTGCGACCCGGCCGGGTTCTGCTCTCAGGTTCCCTGCACAAGTCTCCTAGGCCTTGCAAGGCTTCTTAGGCTCTGTGCAATAGGAGTGTATATTCTGCAGAGCATCTCAGCCGCACGGCACCCTGAAAGGGTTGGACGTAAGTTAAGAGACCGGGGAAGATTTTCCGATGAGAGGGAGAATTGATTAGAGGTACAGGGAGACTTCTACAGAGGGTGGGAGCTGCACCAGAGACGGCTCCTCCACACAGGCTGGCGAGGCGGGGAGATTTAGTGACAGACGGGGCTCCTGAAACGAATGGGGAGCTCATGGGACGAGGTGATGTGGTTACAGCTCTTTGGACCCGCGAGCAATGGAAAGCAGTGGGGAAAGGGCTCCGATAGCGTCCCTAGAGAAACAGCCTCACAGCCCCTCGGAGCCGGGCCGGCCCCAGGCCGTGCAATTACCTTTGGGGTCAACCTGGGCCAGGTAGGTGATGGAGCAGCTCTTGACTCCTCTCCCCTGGATCAAGTAGCCCGTCTGGATGGACACCGCTCTCACCATGTCTTTCCTTGGAGGGTATTTCTGCAGAGGGGGGGAAGGGGAACAGAAACAGGCTGTTTGTGACTTGTTCTGGGGAAGACAAGGAAGGGACTGGATAATGCACCCTCAGCTGGTTAGTCAGAGGGTCCATGTGTCAGCAGCCTAGGCCTTGGCCCCCCCATCCCCAGAGCTAGGGGGAGCTGCCTCCCAGTGGGGTCAACTCAAGACGGGGGTGTTCATTCACCATGTGTTGCCCATACTCTGAGGGGCCTTAGCTCAGCCAGAACCCAAACACTCCAGACTTAGCAGGTGGTCCTGGGTGTGGTGGACGAGGACGGGAGCTCTGCCACTGAAATCAGGGGGTGCAGGATTAGACCCTGTGTCTTTATAGCATGGGCTGGAGCAAAAGCCCAGAACTCCCAACTTCGTGGTACCCCGGAAACAAATTCCAGTTTTGTGGCTTGACTCCACGTAGAATTCAGAGCGTTGGCTAGTGAGGGAGAAGTAGCGCTGCTGGACAGCTGAGCCGGGGGCCTCCGTTCTGACCCACAGCTCTCCGAAGCAGCTAGGATCCCGGGGGGCAGATTACATGCTGGTTTTATGATCTACGCTGACGGGCAGTAAGCCGAGAGCAGACATTAAATCCAGACACGCAGAGATCAAAGCCTACTGCACGACTTAACCCAGTGCCCCACCAGAGATCCTTTCCCTACGGAACAACGCTGCACCACAAGGCACGGTGGGTAGTACAAGCACCACTGCTCACAGCTACATTATTGTTGTACTAGTAGTGAGGTGAACGGATGCGGTGTGTGCATGCCTGTGCAATACTGCCTTCTACTGGACAGGGTAAGAGCACCCAGCTGTGTGTCAGAGGCTATATATATCTATAGGAGCTAACGGAGATTCTCCCTTAGGTCCCTGTCGCTTGATCTAGCCTTTGGTGCAGGTGGACCTGAGCTCTGGCCCTGCTGTGAGGTTCCACGTGACCCTAGTGAGTAAGACGACTTGGCTGTGAGAGTCCTGGGTGACCACAGCGTTGTTAGGACAACTGATGTTTCTGCGATTCCTTTCACCCCCACATGCAGCCATCTCTAGCGTGCTAAGGCCACGACAGCAAGGAGGGGACAGGGCACCGGGGACAAACCCCTGGTCTTATGGGATCTTCAATGTCTGTGCAGAGTCGCCCTGCCAGGGTTTCAGCCTGTGGTTCTGGGGCACATGTGGCCATGTGGAGTTGCAGCCTCTTGTGTCCCCCTGAACCAGTGCTGCAGGCTAGTTACGGTCAGAGCTCAGAGCTGATCCCTGCCGATCCCCCATCTCAGTCCAACCCGCCCCCCGGCTGGTCAATCTGTGGCGGGCAGGGCACTCACGGGGTGTTTGACCGAGTAGTTCATGATGATGTAATCGGCCCCCATGGGCAGCCAGGAGCGCAGGGTGATGACATCTCTGTTCTTCAGGGGCTTGGGGCACTTCCCTGGGAAGGGAGATGGGGAAGAAGAAAGGGGATTTAGCTCCCGAGTTGGAATAAAAGACTTCCCCCTCCCAACTCCCCGGGAGCTAGGGGAGAGAGCGGGGTGTCCTCTGTATCACGAAACAGTCCCAGATCGCCCTCCCCCGTCAGCCCCACGCTAGTATCTATTCCCTGCCCCCTCTCCCATCGCCCCCACCCTAATACGTTCCCTGGACCTTCTCTTTATCGAAGCATTTATGCTGTGCTTCTCCTCGGGATGCTCAGGTCCCACCTCCCCACCGTCTGAGATCCCTTGCCCCCACCCCCAACCTTTCAGCAGAGGACAATGCTGCCCTGTCAATGTCCCTGGCCCCGCTCCCTCCTTGCTGGTGGCTCTGTTCACGCTAAATGCAGCGGATCAGGCGCACTAGAGAGGCGACTGACCTGATGCTGTCCTAACCCCGTGCCCAGCCTGGTGCTCAAATGCTAGCACCCACTTCAAGCCCCTCCAGAACGCCCCACTAACCAGCCCCATCCTCTGAAACAGCCGCTGAGTACAACTGCTGCACAGATTTGGGGAGGAGGGGCTCTATTCCCCTGGGACTCAGCCCTGCTCCCCCCGGCTCCTCACAGGCGTAGTAGCCCACGTCCGAGTTGACGGTCAGCTTCCCAATGTCGAAGGTCTCGATGACGTTTGTGTCCCACTTTTTCCGGTATTCAATGTCGTGCAGCACGTCATAGAGCGTCTCCGCGGCGATGTCCTTGCACTCCATCCTGCACTGCAGAGACAGACCGGGTGAGAACCTGACGCACGCACAAAGGGCCACTGCCCCGCTCGAGGTTGGCGCCTGGACTCCTACAGGGCCGGCTTGGCCTGGCCCATAGACTGCAAGCTGTTCGGGGCACAGACCTGCAAAGGCAGGGAAATATTTGCAGAGCAGAGAGGAAGGACAACCCAGGGGTTAGGCACTAAACGAGGACTCGAACCCAGGTCTCCCATGTCCCCCCCTTGCTCTGCCTCTGTGACAGGACAAGTCACTTAGATGCTATGTACCTCCGTTTCCCCATCTGTACAGTGCTCTGCCCCATGCACTGAAGATTGTGAAGTGCTCCAAAACGGTGGCAATGGGTGTCGTATATGCACGACAGATAAATGCCACGAGGAGAGCTGATCTAACCCCGTTACTCCTTCCAGAAGCTTTCGGAGAGGCGCAGACATCTCACCCAACGGGCTCTACACAGGTGTGAACCATCTCATGGGACAGGGAGGCACCTCCAAGGCGTTGCCCCTGCTTGCAGAGCACAACCGTCGCGAAGGCAGATCACTGGCTTAACCAATGTTTTGAATCGAGAACACACCGCAACGCCAAGCGGGCTACCTCAAGGTAAGTGGTTATTTAGACCAGTCTCCCCCACAGATGTCCCGTGTCAATTAGCCCACTTGAAGCCCAGCCCCCTTTCCAGAGGTTTTACCAATTTAAATCCCGCCCCCCTTACAGCACCGCAAGATTCAGTCAATCAAGCCAGCAGGAGAATCATTATGTCTCTCGCAGGCACCGACCAGGGCCTCCTGGTTTCAGACACTGTACAAACAAATAACCGGATTCAAGCCAACTCTGCGTTTCTCTCACTGCATCTAGCTCCCTCTTGTGTCACGAAGTCTGTATTGCACTGCCTCACTCAGGCCCTATTCAACTGCCGTCAGATGAAGCAAGTCTCTGGCAAAGGAACCGGGAGCTGTCTCGTCCCGAGTCTCGCCATAAATCAGGAACATCAACAGGGTCTGATAGGATGAGATTAAAGAGGTTTGAAAATCGACTGCTGGCTACGGAGCAGCACTACTTCCCAAAGGATGCCCCCGCTCTCCATTCCCACAGGCCAGTGACGTAGCAGCTATGATCAGAGGGTATTAAATGGGCTCCAACGTGGAAACCAACGCCACACGATAACATCCAGCTGGAGTCTTTGATTTAAGAGCTGACAGAGAGCGCCATTTCTCAGAATCTGTAAAAAGCAAGAGGGTCCTGTGGCACCTTTGAGACTAACAGAAGTACTGGGAGCATGAGCTTTCGTGGGTAAGAACCTCACTTCTTCAGATGCAAGACATATTTCTCAGAATATTAACTTACGCGTATAGAACGCCTGTGGCTCACAGCGCTTCATAGGCTGTGCGCAGGCAGGGATCTCCTCCCTCACCACTGAAATGCAGCCAGCTCTGGGGAGGAAGGTGGCAGCTGTTTAGCAACGCGACGCAGAAGCTACAGACCCGTTTAGGACAGGAAGTGAAGAACGCTGTCCCCCACTGAAGGCGGGGCAAGGGGTAGTTATAGCGGGGTGGACTAGATAGGATATTCAGCCAGGACACTGGAGCCAACATCCCTGCTCTTGGAAAAGTAACATGAAGTGGGATATTTGAGTCCTTAAGGTCAGCAGCGCAGCACCCCCTGCGATCATGCTGGGCCATTATTTTGTACAGATTCCAGCGAGAGGGAAGAGCGCCACCTACTGAATCCCCCACACTGCTCCCTGCAGCACCTGGATTTTCCTGTCCATATATTGACCCTGCCTGACTACTTAGTGCGTGAGAGCTGATGAAAACACAGCCTATGGCTGCAGCATCTTAGAAGCCAAGACCCCGGACAAGTCACATGGTCCATCAATGGCTCTTTGGCTCAGTGCAATAAAACAGCCTCACCATAGGGTGCCTGGAGTTAAATTTCCTTCACCTTCTCTCGGTCCATCCCATCAGGGGCGGAGGGAGGCGAAAACACCTTCTAAATCCTCTCCCACTGAACTGCAAAGCTCAATTGCCCGAAGTCAGCAGCCTCGGAGCTTGATGATCAAAGCCGGGATGTGATCCAAACCCAGAGGGGGCACAATGGGATCAGAGGCAGGTTTGATTGATCAAAATACAAAGCGTCAGCTCCTCTCCGCCTCCCCTTCGCTGTCTGCAGTAACAATCAGACAGACAGTACCCAGCAGATCCTCGGAACAGGCGGATCTAATGATCCCCATTTTCCGGGCAGAGAAGCGGAGAGCCTGGGAAGTTCAGTAACATCGGGGACCAAAGGGCAAGGCAGTGGCAGGACAGGGATCAGGACGTGACGTCCCAGCGCGATTATGGGCACGTCTACGCTGCAGCTGGAGTGAGCAGTCCAGCCCGGCTTGCCAGACTTGTGCTGGCGTGCTAAGAATAGCCGTGACATTCCAATGCCGGCAGAGGCCCGGGCTGGCCACCTCAGCTCGGACCCGGCGGGCAGGGTGGGTCCAACCCTTCGCCACCACTCACACTATTATTTTCGGTGCACTAGCACGAGCCCTGCTAGCTCGTCTGCCGGCCCAGGCTGAGAGGCTCACGCCCAACCGCGGCGCAGCCATGCTTTAAGAGGGCGAACACAACCCTGGGGCGTATAAGCAGAGGACCAGCAAGTCGGAGCAGAGAGAGGGTGTCACCTCTGCATACAGCATTAGCATTCCTGGAGTGCTGGGTACGGTTCTGAGGTCTGAGTTTCAAAAAGGAGGTGGAAAAATCGGAAAGGCTTCGGAGAAGAGCTACAAGAACGATTGGAGGTCGGGAAAATCCATCCCAGCGAGAGAGTCAAGCAGCTCGATTTAGCTCATTCCACAGAAGGATCAGAGGTCACTTGATCACGGAGTCTAAGTACCTACTAGGGGAGGAGATTTGATAGCCGTGGGCTCTTTGATCTAGCAGAAGAGAGCCAATGGCTGGGAATGAAGCTAGATAAAAGTTTGTGCCTTATTTCTGATCTGAATTGAACAGGGAGGGGAATTAACGATTGGCACAACGTAGGAAGGGACATGGTGGATCCTCCATCGCCTGGAGTCTTGATATCAAGACAGGAGCTCTGCTCTAGCTCAACCAGAAGCGGTGGGCTTGACGCAGGAATTATGGTGGCAAAGTTCTCTGGCCTGGACTATGCAGGAGGTCAGACTGGGCCACCATAATGGTCTCTTCTGGCCTTCAAAAAAAAAAAAAAATCAGCTCGGGAATCCCTGGCCCCCAGGCCTGTATTCTGACCACTCGACTGCCAAGCCTCTCTCCTCCAACTGGCATCTAGAAACGCCCGGCCCTCCTTCCAGCTCCCCACACCACAGGACATGGGGTAGTTCACGTCACACAGGAGGTCACAGGGAAAGGCAGGGTGCTTGAATTATAGGGTCTGTTTCAGTCAACTCAAACTCAAACAGCTGCGGGGGAGGGATGGACAGGGTGCCCCCATTGCATTAGCAGTGTCCAATATTGGACACCCCGACAGATTCCTCAGTGCAGAATCTCAGCCAGGCCTTCTCCTCCAAGCCCCCCACTCCCAGCTCAGAGCGCCCGGCCTTCCCTTGCACAGATGCCCCTCTCTGTTCTGAGGCCCTGATCCCGCTGCCTTGGACAGCGGCAGCGAAACGCTCCTGACTCGGTGCCCGAGAACAGGCGGTCAGAGGATCAGTCCGTTTCCGCAGCCCGGAGCTCCAGGCGTGTGGGTGTGCGCTGGAGGGCTCTGCTGCTCAGGGGGTCTGCACTGAGCGAAACCACCTGCTCCAGGAACATCGACTGCACGGACTTGCTTTGCCGCGGTGCTCGTCCCCGAGAGAGGCCGGGCAGCCAGGCTGCCTTGGCACATCCACGGGCACCATCCCCTTGACAGCCACGAGACCCTTCAGGCTCATCTAACCCAGCCTCCAGGGTTACCCCATCACCGAACCCTGCTCAGAGCATGGTGGTTGTTACACCCATACCCTGGCTATGGTAGTGCTCCAGTACCGCTGCGCCCTGGCTGGCCAATCAGCCGCAGGGACCAAACCTGTGATCTCAGGTTCTGAGCACACGTGGCTCTACTCGAGCTAAGAGAGCTCAGTTAGCCAACGCTGTAGCAGGCTCTATGTCCCAGCCACCACTACAGGGAGACAGCACTGGGCGGAGCGGGTTACTCTCAACGTCGACGCAGCAGCGGCGGCAGATCAGAATAACACCTGTGTAGACACAGCCGAGTTGTGGCATCGCCCGGCCTGAGGAGACCACCAGCAGCTGCAGGCAGCCAAGGGAGAGTCAGTCCTAAGACGAAAGCCCACAGAGAATTAAGAGAACCACGCCGGTCTGAATTAGGAGCACCCAACAACGGCACCTGCTGCATTAGAGGACGGATGGGCTCCTGTGTAGGACCAGGACATCACTAAGGAGAATGGGTGAACCAAGCCCTGGCTTTGCTCCCAAGGACGGTGCAGCGTGGGGAGGCAGAGACACGTAGTAGTTAAACGCTTTACGTCCGTGGTAAGGCACTGTTTGGGACCCGCGCAGCAGACAATTGCAGAGGAGGGACCCCTCGTCAGAGGTTCCTCATGGGAGGGCTGGGGTAATTACCAGCACTAAGAGGCAGTCTTGCCTAGTGGCTACAGCACTGGAGTGGAACGCAGGAGACCTGGATTCATTCACGGCTTTGCACTGGCTACCGGGTAACAGCGCCTCAGGTTCCCCACCTGTAAAAAAGGAGGATGATTCTGACTCTCTTTGGAAAGCCCTTTGAGCTGATGAAAAAAAGCTCTACGTAAGAGCCAGAGATTACAATTATTATGAATAAAACGCAGGTAAGCACTGGGGCGCCTGGTAGGATTGAAGTCTGATCATCACAACGTGCTGCTCTTGTTTGTATTAATCCTGTTCACTGGTTACACGAAACTCTCCTGAACACACACCACGAAGGGAGGGACAGACAAACGGACTTCCCCTGGGATAGACGTCCTGTGCCATACACAGGCTTATGTCTGGAGCTAGCCACTCAGATACCATGGCAACGGAGGGCCAGAGAAACAGATTAGATTAGACAGCTGGAAATAAAAAGGACGCTCCTAATGAAGCGTGTCCTCCTAGTACAGCCAACGAATGCCAAAACCTTTCATCTGCCAGCCCCAGCCGCTACGAAGAGCGGATCCCTGCTGGTGCTCAGGGAGGGGGCGAAGAAGCGAGCTGTAAAATTGCCCCAGGATTACTATCCCTGCTATTACTTACAGTCGGGGTTTGACTCTCTGATAAACCTGGGGCAATCCTTCGTGGGCACTCGCTTTGATCCCGCAGGTGATGGCTTGAAACTCCTACAGAGCAGGAGAAACCCACTGAAATGGGGGCCGCGTCGCTTGATGCACAGGGGTCAGCGTGCGTGGAGCGTGCGGCGGCACGGAACTCACGAGATTGGTGAGCTAAGGCAAGGGGGATATGCTCGGGTCAATACAGAGAGTCACATCCACACGGTCTCCCCATGGAGGCCAGCGGAGCCCCCAGGTTTATCACAGCTGTTCTTTCCGACTTGATTGCTGCAAAAGAATAGCTGGTGTCTTGAGACGATCCCATGCCGTGTGGGACTGACCCCTGCACAGCCAAGCAGAGATAAACACCGCCACCATCCAGAGATGCTCGGGAGGATAAGAGAGACTCCAGACACACAATTAGACTGAAGGGGCAGAGCTGCGGAGGAACACGGGAGGGAGGCGATTTTACAACCCAGCAGAAGGCGAGAAACCAACGTGCTTTGTGCCAGGATGGGGAACGAAAGCTTCCACATGACAGGATTAGAACAGCAGGGCTGCATGCGAGCAGAGGTGATTCGGTGCCAGGAGTCACATGTCTTTCCTCTGCCTAGAGGACAGCCAACATACCGAACTGGGGGCAGGTTATCTGGAAAGCAAAGAAACACCTAGGACAGAGCAACAGGAGATGGACGAAATATCAGCTCACAGCGTGGCGCTGCTGCTATGGAAAAGCTGGCGGTATTCACACAGGTACAGCACTGGAACAAATCTGCAGTCTGCTAGAACTGCATGTGCATCAGGATGCTGCGCACCGCACTCAGAGCTTCACAACCACAGAGGGAATGAAAGTCAGGTCCTCCTGCTTCAGAAGTCACAGGGCCCTCACATTTGGAGCTAATGGGGAATCTCCTTCTGCTGTTAGCTATATAGGGCATATGACACACAGATGGGTAGTTCTGAATCTTCCCAGAAGAGGGCAGTGGTGCAGACACTATCCAGTTCCTTGCAAAATATATAGATCATACACTGAAATTGGAAGGGGATAGTGTGACCCATGGTGTCTGGGGCAGCCCTCACTAGAAATGCCGAGGTCAGGGCAGGCTGCAAAAAGGAGAGTAGATACTCCCAAAACTGGTGAGTAACACTGAAGTTAACTCCCTAACCAGTCACAAACTGCTCCTGATCCCCACACTAGTTCTCAAGAAGCTGAAAGAAGAAATCACACAGCCTCCTTACTGTATTCCAGTTCTCTGTCTCTCAGCACATGGGTCCAGTACAGTGAGAAGTTGTTTAAAAAAAACTCTGCTCACATATACAAAGTGTTCTTCTGACCCCAAAGGGTCAGCCACATTACCAGGTCAGTATAGGGTTAGATCTTCCCCCAAATACCACACTGCCAGCCAATCCTTTAGTGCCTAAAACTGAAGGTTTATTATAATGAAAGAACAAGAGAGTTGTTAAATGTTAAAACAGTCACATACATAGAGCCCTGCTTATCTTGCTTTATATCCATAGACCACTTGGATAGACCACATAGCAGCTAGGGTTGCCAACTTTCTAATTCCAGAAAGCCAAACACCCCTGCCCCACCCCCCGCTCATTCTATCCCCCCTCCCACCGTTAGGACCACACATTATCACAGCTCCAATGGGTCCATTAAAGGCCCACTCCTGAGGCCCAAGTACAAATCCATAGAGCACAACCACAGAAATGCACCTGTCCAGATATCTATATCAATAAATCTGTAGAACTGACTCCCACTCCTACATGCAGATACACACATGTATTCACGTGTGCACGTCCGACATGCACTAGCACATATACTGCCACATCATTTAGTATTACAGTTGTTTAGTGCCTAGAGACCCCAACTAAGATCAGGGCTCCAGGGTGCTAGGTGCTGGACATACACATAAAAAGAGAGAGTCGGCAACAAAGCGTTTATAATGTTGCTGGACAAAGGTGGAGAGAAATGTGTGATCCATCGGCTCTTCTGCAATTACTAGTCACCAACACTTTTTAAGAAATAATACATTGCTTTTAGAGTGCCCGCCTCTTAGCAATTTGTTATGAAATGAATACACACACACACACACACACACACACACACACACACACACACACACACATACACACACACTTTATGTCATCAATCATTTTATACGCAGCCCAGCAAAAGGAATAAAAGTCAAAGAGTTAGGTTGCAAGTTGTATTCACACAGGTATACACACATGCGGCAATACACACACCTCCCTACACACAGTCTCTTTCACACATATAGTGCATGCACACACTTACCTACACAGAGACACTTTTTCATACCCCATGTAGAGCCCTGCAAATCCACGGAGATCTGCATCCAGGGATGTGGAGATCTGTAGATTATTTTTGCAGATAGCACCTTGGATTTGGATACACATTTGTGTATCCGCGCAGGGCTCTACACATACATACAGTCTACAGAGACTTCAAAGTCTCTCTCTCAGGTTCTTAGTAGTATTGGTGCGTTTGCTGGCTTAAAAGTCCCTCTGGATAACACCCACAGCTTGGATGGGTCATTCAGTCCTTTGTTCAGAGCTTCGGTTGTAGCAAAGTCACACCAGAAGCAGGAACGAAGAGAAAATGGAGAAGATGCAGATGCCCTTTATATTCCTTTTGCCATGTGGCTTGTACTTCCTGTCCCCCAAACACGAGCCCTGCAGAACCTGGCACGGAAAAGCCTTAGAGTTCCGTCCATAGCCAGGCCTCTACACGTCCTGCTGACTCATAAGGTGCAGTCCCTGGTCTCTCAATGGGTTTATTGTACAGCTGATGAGCCCTGATGGGCCATCGAACAGGCCAGGCAGTGCTGATGCAGCTGCCAATCGATATGGGGTGTCACCCAGAAACACAGCACAAATTGAGAAATACAGAGCTACTGTACCCTACGTAGCTATAAGCCACAATACAAAAGGGGAGACAAAACATATCAACAAGATGATCATAGTTAGGGAATTATAACTTCTCCGCTGATTGCTGACCCGCTTGATCCATTGTGCTTTTACAATATCGGTACCAACAAGATCGTAAAGTAGCTCCCATATTCCATACAGCATGTTGCTGCCCCGGCCGTGCCAAGACTTACTCCCCACAGCGGAGCAGGATATTAGAAAGGCAAGATCAGCAGCAACAAGTTGTTGATGAGGAAGGGAAAGATTCAGCTACATGCACAGAGAAGAGTTCTTCACGGCAAGGGCAGCTGGGAAATGGGACACCGAGTCCCAGGGGAGACCAGTAATAGCAAAGTCTTGGGAGCAGGTTGGAGGGGAAGATAAGGCCACATCCTATGGAGTCCACAGTGACTCGTTATTGGCCTTGATTTTGGCTGCGGATCCCCAGCCTGAGTGTCGTGTGGTGCGAAAGCAGCCACCTCTCCCAGCTCAGCACTGTGCCCCAGGCCCCCATCTTCACCCCGTGTCACTTTGGAGCACATGGCTGGTTTATTCTATGCCCTCAGCGCTCATGACCCCTCCCACTCCCTGGTGTCAGGTGGCACTTTAAGAAAAAGAACTTCACACTGATTTCATAAGCAGCCAGGCTGCGGTGTCATGCAGAGCTGCACCAAACCAGGCCCCTTCCTTTGGAGAGCTGCTTTGATGCGAGCTCCTGCTGTCCTCCTCCCGGGCTCCCGCTAATTAAGGAGCCCGGCTCCCCGGAATACATTTCCAGTGATTTCCATTCCGCTATTTGATCTTTCCTGAAGACGACCAGCTTTGATCTGAGCTAGTCAGCTGTCTCCATCTCCACTGCAGCTTCCACTAAACAGACACAAACACGGAGAGCTTCGTTCCCGTTATTACCACCACAAACGAGGACTATTAAGTACGCCAGAGAGAGCCGCATTTATTTTTACTAGGGCGGCTAGCGTTTGGATGAGACGGAAAACGGAGATTAGGGCCACCGGTGACAATGCTCCCGGGCACCTTTTGCCAGATGTTAACCCCAGGGCCCTGGCCAAACTCCAGATCTAACAATTACATCCCCTGCCTAAATTCCCTGTCATTTCAATTAGGCACGCTACGTTCACCTCCTCACCCGAGTTAGACTGCAAGCGCTTTGAGGCATAGACCTGGCCTTTCCTCGGTATTTTGGAATGCACCGAGAGCTACAGCACTCGAGAGATCAGTTTCCGACTCTAAAATGTAGTGTGGTGTTGCTGAACAGCTGCTGCGTTCCACCCCAGAAGCAGCTGCATTTCAGTGATCCTTATGGCAAGGGTTTGTCAAGCACTTTGAGATCTCTTTGTCTACATAGGTGTCAGTCTGAATATTTGCCATTACCTCCTCCCATACTGCCGCGATATAGTGAGTTACCCCACAGAGGGTGACCCCCAGGTGAAGAACACCAGTGCTAGTCTAGGTCCCTGGATTTCTCCACTAACACCTCCCTAACCCACCTCCTTTGGAGTGCCAGCCGATACTGTTCAAACTTTCACTGTTGAGCATTGCAAGGTACTGAGAACTGAGCATACCACTAACTCTGTGCCCATCGCAGCCTTTGCTGGTCCAGGGAGCGAGAGCCTGGGGCAGTCTCACTCAGCTCTCTCGGGCCACCACACACCGATCACCTCATCAGACCTTCCTCCACTGATTACTCCTAGGTCGACCTTCTGAAGAGCCTCCCGGCAGGATGGCTCTGTGGGGTCGTTTTCGTTTGCTTGCCACCTTTTATAGACGAACACACAGCCGGATGCAGGGCAGATAGAAAGCAAGTGACAGCCACACAAAGGCATCAAAGCCCCGAGTGTCATCCTGGATCACATGTCAGGCAAAGAAAGGGTTAACAGGAAAATGGATCCAACATTATCCCCTGCCTGCCGCAGGCACTTTCCCAGCAGGGGACATCAGCCAGGTCTCTGCCTGGAATACCAGATTCCTGTACCAAAGGCAAACTAGAGAGAGCAGCTGGCATGGGCAGAGGCTGTAGCTGTAGTTGTCGGGCATGACACGCTGGGTGAGCAGAGAAGCGCAGATCTCTGTGGTGTGCGTCACTCCACTGAAAGAGGACAGTGCTGCAGAAAGAAAGGTTTATCCAGCAACAGCAAGGCTAGTGATTAGACTAAAGCAAGAGAAAGGAGCATGTTTTAACCCACTGGGAGCTCTTTTTGGGTGTGCTGGAGTTTCTAATCCATTAACAGAATGCAATGAACTGGCGAGGGCGTATAGACATGGCTGCCCACTGAAAGGAGTTTGAACTGTGTGTCATTGACCCTATACATATGACGGCTGATGGAGATTCTCCGTTCGCTCAAGTGGCAGGGGGCTGGGCTTTCAGGGCAGGAGGGTCTGATTTCAATCCCTGCTCTTGCTGGGAAGTTCCCAGTGGCTGCACAACTGTCAGTCTGTTGGTGGTTGTGGATTGTAATCTGCAAACCTAGACAGGAGATTTAACCTGCTGCTAATGCAGAGTTCAGATCCCAGACCTGGTCCCTGGAAGTCCCAGCTCCTGCCCTGCTGGGGTGCAACAGAGGGGCTCACTCCCCAGGAGAGCAAAGAAATGCCCACTGCCGTCACACCAATCTCTTCCCCAAGGGCGGCAAGACAGCCCTGGAAAGCCCAGGCGTCTTTGGAGCAGGGGATACGGTGCTCAGACACCCCAGCATGGGACAGATCAACTGGATAGGAAAGAACCAGCCTGTCACCTCTGAGACCGGAGGCCTCTTTTCACAGCGCAGGGCCAGGCCAGAGCCAGCTTCCGCCACCCTGTCCACAAGCCCGTTCCAGCCCGAGCATCTCCGGGACCTTGGCCACTGCTGCTGTCGCTAGCAAGGAGCTCACGTGGTGGCCAAAGGTTTTGTGATTAGACACCCCCTGACCACTAGGAACTGGACTGAGAGAATC
The DNA here is from genome assembly GCF_027887155.1 of Malaclemys terrapin pileata. NCBI lineage: Eukaryota > Metazoa > Chordata > Testudines > Emydidae > Malaclemys > Malaclemys terrapin. The sequence continues at coordinate 345,221,900 of NC_071505.1, forward strand.
CACCGACCTGGGTCACACAGGGGCTGCAAAACAGCTGTTAGTTGCAGCTTGCAGGCAGTGCTAGCCAGAGCTGGATTGAAACTGGCGAGCGATAGGTAAAAGGCTCCAGATCCCATTACCAGCCTGTGCTCTGAAGAGAAGGTTCTCGAGTGCCCTTGTCAGGTTTCCAGACATTTTGTATGGAGAGCCTTTGTTTCCAGGTGAGGCCAGGCCCGGTGCCAGCTCTCCGCATTGAACAGCTCTACCCGAACAAAGTCAGGTTCCAACAGCCTCATTTCTCCTTCCAAGAACTGGCTTTGCAAAGATTCAGGGCAAGCCATGCAGATCACAGTAACGTAGATTCCTTCCTCTCAGTACAGAGGGACAACAAAAGCAGCTTACCAACACATACCGGGTATGTTATATTACTCTACACATGCCACGCAAATGCAGCCACCTCTGCGGTGGAACGTGGCAGCTGTTTAGCAGGACATAACCACTCAACAGGTTAGGGCAGGAAGTAGAGTGTGATATGTGGCTGGTGTTGCAAGGGGGTGAGGGAAGGAGAGAATATCATTTGTTAACAAGTTTTGCAGACAAGGACCCACTAAAATTGTGAGGATGTACCTAAAACACGGACCTCACTGCAACGGACCTGGGCACAGTCCAGCTAGTCCCCTATCCTGGCTTGGACAGTGGCCAAGGTAGATGGTTCAGAGGAGGATATAAAACTTTGATAATGTACTTAATTGGGCAGTGAGTCCTAGGCAGAATTCCTTCCTGAGCCTAGCCGGAGTGCAGATCTGAGCAAGCCTTGAGCAGTAGCCCTGGCCATTGTCTCCTGGTTAGCACACTCCAGATAATCAAATTACACGATCTAAAAATGAGCAGAGAGAACATCCTTCCCCCATAGGCTGGAGCGAAGAGCCTGGCATTGGCTGTCATGAGGGCATGGGCGGTCTGACCCGTGAACAGAGGAGTCAGGCTGGGTCAGATACCAGGAGGCCAGAGGGCAAAACGGAGAGTCAGGTGTCATGAAGCAGGTTACCAGGGGATCAGCGGGAGCAGGTGACCAAGGGAAAGCAGTCCTGAGCAGGGAGAACCCAGTTGCATGGACAACTTCCTGTTCCTGTACTTGGGATAAATAGAGGCTGGGGACCAGTCAGATCCCAGGATGGGAGTCCTCAGTTAGAACTCAGCTGCTAACAGGTTGGGACCGCGTAGCTCCCACAGTCCCTGACATCACCCTCTCCCCAAGGGGTGCCCTCAGGGCGACGGGGGCACCAGGCTTTTCGGCGTCACTCCTATGGAACGTTTGCACAAGTGCAGGAGCAGGTGTAACCCACACCCCTCCTGGGCAGCTCTCACGCACAGGTGCTGGAACTGGGGGGGCCGCCGCATCCCCTGGCTAGAAGTGGTTTCCATCATATCCAGGGTTTACTGTTTGGTTCAACGGTTCTCAGTCCCCCCACTATACAACCCCCTGCTCCCACGCAATCCAGCAACTCGGGACTCAGGGGTAGCGGGTAACAATTCCTGATAGCTATCTGGTTCGACGCAGAGTTGGAGACTGCCATCTTTCTTCTCGACGGAAAGGACTGGTGCGCCCGCCAGCGAGGTCGACTTGCAGATAAGCCCTCGGGACAGGTTCTTCTGGAAGTTTTCTTGGGAGCGCTGTCAGCTTGGGCTCAGACAGGGCACGAATTTGTCCAAATGGTATTTTTGCACTGGGCTGCAGGTCTAATGGGCAGGTCACAGTCCCAGCGTGGAGGTAGTGGGTCTGCATTCTTCTTTTCCAAAAACATCGGCGTAGTCTTGGTCACCTGAGGGGAGTTCCGAGGGGACGTCACTGGAAGGCTCTGGGAGCGGGTTGGGTAGGGTCAGCCAGGAAGCAGCAAGGATCAGGGGAAAGCGGAGAATGGATCACACCAAACAGTAACATTTCTCCGTGCTCCTGAATCACGGCCTCCAGGGGAGCCGTTTCCTCCATTACTGGACCAGAAGAGAAAGGGGAACTGTCAATAGCCCCTATAAAGTCAGGAGCGGCCTTGTGTTGCACGGGAATCTGCAGGATCCGGGCAGCCACAGCGTCTATGAAGCGGTCAGGATGGGATTTTGCAGGGGCGCCCCCAGTATGTGCAACTGGACTGACGCCTGCAAGCGGGGAGACTTCAGGCAGGGCTCTGGAGGTGTTCCAGTCTGGAGGCGCCTTTGCCCTGATGCCCTGGAGTTCGTACGGGGCAGGCAGAGATGAAGTGCCCTGGCTCGCGGCAGTACAAGCGGAGATGGTGCTGGCAGCGGCGTTTCTTTTCATGGAGGCGAGCCGGAGACGGCCCACATCTACCTGTGTCGGCTCAGCAGGAGGCAGAGGTGAAAAGGCTACAGTAGCTGGATAGGAAGGTTGCAAGACCACCCTGGTTTCCTCCCTTTGTTCCCATAACCGACTGTCTCTACAAACCCAACCGCTCACAGTCTTCCACTCTCCCGGAGAGTTCCTCCATCCTCTATCCCCTCCTGTTTCCTTTGCTATTCTGCGGATGCTGGGACCGGTGTCCCAGGCTCCTCCCGTGTCATGCGCACCCTTGGTCGGACTCTGCTGCTGCCAGTCCACGCTCTCTCTGGGCAGGAGCTGGTCTGTCTTGGATCCAGACGACATTTCTCTTGCCCCAGACAGTCTTCCTGAAAGGGCTGCTGGAGAATCCATGGTACCAGGTCTCACTTGTATCCCTATTTAGGGACTGTGGGTCTTGAACCCTGGTCCACAGGGCTCTTCTGAGCCAGGAATCGAACCCACGTCACCCATACCCAAAGTACGTACTGCCTCCCATACTGGGATTGGGTGGTGGGCACTGAAGAGTTACGAGCCCCCCTTGGCACAGACTTCCTCACTTGGTGCAGTTCCAGCCAGGAAAGGGGCCACAAGGACGCCCCGTTGAGCTGCTATGTTCAGGGTGGCCAATTCTCACGATTGTTTCTGGAGCTGAGAGATATTTGGTGGCTTTGCTAAAGCCCCAGCTCCCAAAGCCAGGGGGGTAGGCCAGAATCTCACACTATTGTCCAATGAAAGCTAAAGCCCTCCCTGGCCTTTGGGGCGGCAGAGAAAACTTAGAAATGTTCGGTTTGGTTTAAAGTCTCCTGATTTTAAAGCCACCCTCGTAACTTTGGGGGGCCCAGCTCATGAATCTGGCGTGGACAGCACCAGGCATCGCATCTCTCACAGCAACCCCAGGCCCGCACTCCCCTTCCCCAACTAAAGAAGTGATTTTTCTAACCACTAGCACCAATCCTCAACCATCTCTAGGGCCTTTCTACATGAACGCCAGCAATGGAAACCTTTCCAGCACAGCTCTGCTGCATGATGCACCACAGACTCCAGCTCAGAGACTAACAAATTTATTAGAGCATAAGCTTTCGTGGACTACAGTAGTCCACGAAAGCTTATGCTCTAATAAATTTGTTAGTCTCTAAGGTGCCACAAGTACTCCTGTTCTTCTTTTTGCGGATACAGACTAACACGGCTGTTACTCTGAGACTCCAGCTCGTCATCCCAATAATAGCCCTGCAGAGCCAGCGCTGCGAACAGGCGGGATGAGTCAGCAGGCGGAAGCCCAAGACCCCCAGGGAGCAGGAGATGCTGAGCCAGAACGGGGCCATTTTTAGAGTCACTTATCAGACCAGAAACGCACCTGACAGGCCATTATGTGGCTTACAAATTTCACACGGCATCACAGCTGGGGCCCGTTTGTGCTACGCCTTCCAACCAGCAGAGGGCAATACTGCTACAGGGAAGAATCTCCCAGACCAGCTGATCAGACAAACCTCTGCAACCAGGGCCGGCTCCAGCATTTCTGCTGCCCCAAGCAACAACAACAACAACAACGACGAGCCGCGATCGCAATAGCGATCGGCGGCAGCAATTGGGAAAAAAAAGAAAAAAACCCCGCGATCGGCGGCGGCAGTTCAGCGGCAGCTCCTTCGCTCCTAGAGGGAGTGAGGGACCTGCCGCCCCCGAATTGCCACAGGTGCCGCCCCTCTCCCTTGGCCGCCCCAAGCACCTGCTTGGTAAGCTGGTGCCTGGAGCCGGCCCTGTCTGCAACCCCCAATCTGCCAATCGCCAGCCCCCGGCGATGGAATAGCTGGCTCCTCTCGTCACGGTCCGAGGCTCCCGGATCGTGCTGGGAAGCCGTTTTCAGAGGTGGAATCAGGATTTGACTGCTCTTTACTGCTCTCCCCTCAGAGCATCCTGGGTGAATGGAAACAAACCCATGCAGAGCTTTTAGAGGGATTACTAGGCCTGGTTGGCTAGGTGGGGGGAGGGAGGGGTGTCTTAACATCCCTGTTCCCACCCCGGCCAAACCCTCCCAGCTTGACTCAGAACTGCGCAAAAAAAAAAAAAAAAAAAAAAAAAAAAAAAAAAAAAACCAACCCCACCCAAACCAACCAACCCACCCAGCATTTTGTTTCATACAATTTCCTCTCCCTGTGATATCTTGGGGGATTTCTGGGAAATTTCAGGAGCTGGGACATTTTCCGTAGTGAAGAAAGTGGGACGAGAAAGACAAGAATTAAAACAGCTAGGTTTGCTCAAACATTTGCCTTTAGAATTTTTCTCACACACACGCACACACGATAAACTCCCCTAAAGGCAGCCTGTGCTAACAGACCGAGCAGAGGGGTAGCAGGAACACCCAACCCAGCTCCACCAACGGGATGCTCTCACCGGGTCTACTCTGAAAAGGGCTTTGTAAAAAGGGCTTTGGGGGGCTCCATTTTACCAGCTCCCAGAACAAATCCGATCAGATCACGAGTCAAGAGATGCAGTTTTCCTTACAGCCATCATTGCAAACACCCTGGCATCTCTCAAGTCAAGTTGGCCTGCGGCCTCCCTGACAACAAAGATGCAGCCACTGGCACCACGCTAATCACTAGTAGTGGGAAGCCTGCGCTTTCATATGGGTGCAGTTTGCAAAGTTACATGTGTAAGGAAGCCAACAATGTCCGAGCACTGAAAACACTGGATGGTAGTGGATTGCAAATCCCAGTGATGATTGAACCTGGTCACATTCTAAATAAAAAGAGCTCTCAACCGTGGTTGGAGCGGTTTCCATCGCTTCACGCTGCCTCAGACATTCCTGGCTTCAGAGTGATGTTTGGGGTTATGGTGTGTGCTGGTTGTGTGGTGTGGGTGGGTCGTTTGGATTTGTACAGAGGAGTGAGCATTGCTTTGAGGGGCTGTGTATCTGGAGTTATGGTGTGGGCTGGTTGTGTTGATTTGCGCCCGAGGGGGTTGTGCACCTCTCCTTGTGTTGATTTGGTCAGGTGGCAGTTGGGCAGTCTCATATAACCAATGAAATGGTTGCATGCAAATTGGCTGTAGAGTAAAGGGTGGGGATTGGCTGAGTTACCTGTGATCTCACAACCGGCTCGGTCTCTCAGCCTGGCATAGAGACGTAGCTCACTGGAGCCGTACACCACATGGGGGTAATCCACTAAGTCAAAATGGCTGCGGATGTAAAAACTGGATGGTAATAGACCATGAATCCCAGTGATGGGTCAGCCTGGAGATATCCTGAACTGAAGGAGCTCTCAGCCAGGCCTGTAGCCGGATCCCGCCTCTCACACAGACTCAGACGTTTTAGGCTTCAGAGCAACACACCGAGCGACATTCCTAGAATAGTAGAGTATTACCCAGGGTCTTCTGACAACGTGGGAGCAGCTCCCTCCCCCGCGGCTGCATTGGCTCTGTGGGATGAATATCTTTTTGTCATCACGTCCGTCGCACATGCGACAGCAGGTCTAGCGAGCCAGAAGGTGCCACTTTTCCCACAGCGGCACCTGGGCCTTTCCGTAGCTGTAGGCAGACCTCTATCGGCAGCTAGCCCAGGCTCACAACAGAAAGAAACTGAGGGGCTGGGAAGAGAACCCAGAGCTAAACGTCCGGGCCGGTGCTGAATCCAGTGCTCAAGTCAGTCCCTTCAGCTCTGTAGGTCCCAGATCCCCTGTCATTCAAATGCCGAGAATGACCCTGCCTACTGCCTTCCTAACGGGCCAGCTGGCTTGGCTTGATGAGTCACACTGGGGTCTTGGCATTCAGCATGTTGGGTTATATCAACAGTTGCCTTGCAAGGCAACATTACAGTCCTAATATTCTGAGGGACAGAGGCGAGCATCGTCCAGAAGCTGTAGAACTGATGAATGAAATTGTTTTTAATTGTTCACTTTATTAATGTAACTTCATAAGTAAAGTTTTATGAATGAAACAATATTCATTCATAAAACCGGTTACCCCAATAACTGGCTAATTAACAATTAAGATGCTGTTCAGTCAGCTGCCTTTGTAAGTTTCACTATCAATCCAATTCCTGCTTACATCACTGAGACTTGCACTGCTTCAGTATTGTAACTTCTGTTCACCATTTATTACACTTGCCTACAGTGTAACTTCTGTTCACTGTTTGCCATATTGTAATTCAAACCCCATTTTAAAACGCTTACTCCATTTTGTAAGGGCTTGCTGCAACCTTCATTTTTGCAAACCCTGCTGTAATCTTATTAGTTTAGTTTAGATGTGTGAATGAGGTATGTATGGATGATGGAATCTACCTCCAGCCCCAGCCTGTCCTGATTAAATAGAGTTCAAACACCAACGGCTGAAGATGCAGACAAGAGCCCTAACAAAGTAAGAAGAATCCACCCTAAAAAGAAAAGGTACAATAGAAGAAAGATCAAAGCCAGGTCCCAGTCTGAAAGTCATGTCAGCAATTGACGGGTGATCAATCACCAAACCTGGAGGCAGCGTGACACAGCAAGACCTATAGACTCTGGATTCAAACTAAAGCCTACAAAAAGGATGGTGAGATGGAAAACTTTGGAGGAGGGTAACATTCTGCTGCCAACATGGAAGGGCATCGGTGCATGCCCAACAGAGACCCAGCACGTCCTTGTGCCCGGCTTTCCTGGCCAGTTAGCCGCCACAAGCTACGAACCCAAGCAGGACTGGTAACTATGCAGCAGCTGCAGAACATCTGATGTGTGTGTGTGTGTATATATATATATATATATAAAAAATATATACACACACACACACGGATTAAGATATTAGTTATTGGTCATATTAGTTATTGGTCATAAATCAAATTGTTATAATAAATGTGGCATCTTTATCTTGTCCCCTTTAATAAGATCCTGTTAGTTTTTATTGGTATAACAAAGCCACCCCCTCACCCTGTTCCTCTTCCCACATCAGATCCTCCCCCTCCAAGCTAGCAGGGAGGAGAACCAGCCTGTGGTGCTGCCCCAGTGTCCCAGAGAAATTCTCAGCCCCGACCCCAGCAGTCATGTGGTAATAGAACGTGGCATCATGAGGCAACTGGACTGGGCCAGTTACTCATCAGCTTTGGCACGGTAGGAAGAAAGCCTCAAAGGGTCGGGAGCTAAGGAAAGGGAATCCAAGCCAGGCCTCTGCTCTCAGTCCCTCCCAAAGCCGGTGCAAGGCAGGGGCTCGTTTTGACAGCAAATGCTGCACCGGTGGCAGTGAGCTCACTGTCCGTTCCTACAGCATGAATCTCTGGGAGATGGTGTAGGCACTCGCTTGAGTGCCTACACCCACCACAGGGGGTTCGGAGAAACTCGCGGTAACCATGACAGCAAAAATATCATCCAAAGAGAGATTCTGACAAGGAAAAAAACCCACCATCTTACCCAAAACAGAGGCCGGCAGCGGTACACTGTGTTAGGGAACTGGCCTTTCTACTCTATAGGCCAGAACTGAAAATCCCAGCTCTGCTCACATGGCAAGAGAACAAACGGCTTGAGGGCGCCAGGTTTGTATAATTTTTGGTGGTGCCCAGAACGGGTCCAAGCAGAGCCGTCCCGCGGCAACCGCCCCAGGCCCCACGTTTCAGGTGGACATGGGGTTCAGGGCGGCTTGGGGGGATTAGCCGGGGGCCTGGTGCTGGCAGTAGCAAGCGACCTGGTGCCAGCCCGCCCCATCGGCTCCCGGTGTCACTCGTGGGAGGGGGGTGGAATCTGGAAAGAGGCAGGGTGGAGGTGGAGCAGGGGTAGAGCAGGGCGGGGGATTGGGGGAAGGGATGGAGTGGGAGTGGGGCAGAACGGAGCTGCTCGCTGCTGCCGGTGCCAGGCCCCCCCGCTAAACCTCCTAGGCCACCCTGGGCTCCGTGTCCCCCTGAAGCATGGGGCCCCCCCAAAGCACCGGGCCCAGGGCGATTGCCCCAGTCTGTCCTATGGATGGGATGGCTCCAAAAATATAAGCCCAAACATTGGAGGAGCCGGGCCCACCTTCCTGAATATTAGTGGAGCACCGGCATCATGGGCCCACATAACTCGCCGCCTATGGTGGCTTCCTCTTAATCCCCAATAGATATTGGTCTTCTGGACAAAGCCATTTTGCACGAGTAGGGCTAGAGTAGCAGGTGAGGGGTGGGCAGGACTACACCAGCCGGGGGGGGCTGCGAGTCAAGTGTGAGGTGCATCACCAGAGCTGCGGGGCGTCCGAGAACTGGGCTAGCAGCGACTTTTGCAGAATAGGGTTGAAATGCACTGGGAGAACTGGATTTGGAGTCATGCCGAGGGGGCTTGGATTGTGATAGCAGGGTGGGGAAGTTTGCATGAAGTGGCAGGGAGCAGAGGGGGAAGGAGGCCCTGCACGCACTGGAGAGCGGCAAGATGAAATTCAGTAACAGGAATAGGACGCGATCATGCCAAATGATGTTCTTACACACCGAGGAAACATTTGCATCTTGGGCGCATTCCAACACAGGTAATTGCAGCCTGACTCAACATGGCAATCGGATGCACAGACTTCTTCCCTTCCTGTTCTGAACTTCCTTATGCGGTGATGCTGAGCACTGTTAAAAACAGCTGCTGCGTTCCAGCCCAGAAGTGGCTGCATTTCAGCATGGCTGAAGCAGTCCCTGGAATGGTATATAGTTTGTATGAAATGCTTTGTGGGCGGTTACTTTAGGGCATCCCATGTTGACACTTTAACACATCTCGAAGGGGGCACACCTGGAAGAGAAACAGTGCGGTATGGGGGGGGAGAGACCCCCTGTGGCCTGAAAGACAGGAGACTGGTGATAGAACAGTGATGAACCGCGATGGCCAAGGGTCGCACTACTCCTAGAATCCCCCTTCCCTGCAGGTGGTGGTAAGTTTCTGAGTCTAACTAGCCCTGGCGGATCAGAACAGGGACCCTTGTCCCCAAAGGATCGGCAGTCAGTTTCCCCTGAAAATGGGGGCTCAGGTGGACCCCGCTGCACCCCCAAAAGGGGAAGCCCTAAGGCCTTATCCAACCCACCTCTGCTTTGCATGGGACTCCCAGAGAATTTCAGAGCTGCCTCAAGGGCTACTCCAGCTCCTACGGATGTCAGTGGAGCCGGAGCAGGCCCTGAATCAGCGGGACACGTAGGACTCCCTCTAGGAGAGGCCAAGAACGCCGCTAGCCTGACCTTCCAGGGCCGACAGACTCTAGCGCCGCTCTTCTGCGCGGCCGTCTGGAGCGCTAACCACTAGGGCTTACTGCTGCCCCGGAAACAAACGGGGTTTAGCGCAAAGTGCATGCAACACTCACGGAGCAGCCCGGACTGCACCAATGAAGTGGAAAGAGGAGCCGGACTCTGGCCCAGGGCAGGGAGCTGCTCTCAGCTCTGCTAGGCAGTAGGAGCCTAGCCAGCCATTCAAGGGGAGGGGACCCTGGCCCAGGGCGAGCCATTCAAAACCCCAAGCCAGGGGCCATCCAAATCCACTGCTGCTCGCACAGGATGCAACAAGCAAGCAGAGATCTAGGAATCAGGGCAGTTATTTCCCCACTCAGAGGAGCCTCACAGGCAGCAAATAGTCAGGTAGCATCTCACAGTCCCCAGTATGGGAAAATGGGGCCCTGATCCAACACATGGTGAGAGACAGTCTCTGTCCCTACAGCTTACAGCCTGAATAGGCCGGACAGACAGAGGGGAAGTAGCTAACCCCGGGTCAGACACCACATCAGGGATCCCCTGGTTCCCCTTCCAGGGTCCAATCCACTACAGCCCACTAAAGCAAAAGTCGTTGTTGGGTGTTTGTGCAGCTCCTAGCACAATGGGTGGGGGTGTGTCTATGAGAGAGATGAGGGCTCCTAGGTGCTGCTGCAATACACAAATGATGATAAACCCAAATAGGTCGTAACAGTCACTTCCGCCTGGAGCGTCACCTACCAACGGGTGTAAAGCAAAGTGACAAGGTCTGCAGCAGCGTCAGGCTGAGAGAGGAAGCGGCAGTCTCCTGGCACACCCAGAACTAGCGGAGGGGGGCTACGTTTCAGGCAGACACACAGGTGATGCCCGTTCCCATCCCAGTCCAAGTCTAGCAGGTATCACCCGGCACTCATGGGCTACGCAGCGTGTCTGCCAGCACTGAATTAAACACGGAGCACAGACTCTAACCGAGCTGCGTGAGCTACGCTAGGGCGAGGATCCTCGCCTGAAACCCAGCCAGAAGTCAGCAGCAACACTTGGCATTTACATCACAGGGGGTCGGCCAGTCCATGGGCAGGCGGCATTATCGGCTCTGTTTTACAGAAGGAGTAATGAAGGCAAGAAGGATGCTCAGGACACTAGCTGAGACCTATGTTCAAGTCCCCGATCTGCCAGACTTGGGTCAGACACTTGGCTGCTCTGTGCCTCAGTTTCCCCATCCATATAATGGGGATAACAGCCCTGCCCCATAGGGGTGTTGTGACAAGGAATGGAATCAGAGAAGTGTAGAGCTGGAAGAGGTCTTTTAGTCCACCCTCCACGCCGAGGCGGATTATGAAGAGATCAGATACTACGGTGAGAGGCCAAGTAAATACGGAGACACGGCACAAAGAGGTGAGGCGCCCCAGGACACACCGGGAGCCAGCACAAGGAGCGGGACTGGAACACAGGTTGCCTGGCCCAGCGCTGTATGTACACGTGCCTCGGGCTTGTTACCTCACACTGGCCAAACCAGCTGGGACACGGCGAACCAGGTTCTGCACCGGAACGGAGCACTCCCGGATCAACGGCGTACGCCCTGCGCCAGAACCAACCACGGACGCCGCTGCTGCGAGCGATGAAGCAGCACTAGCGAGGCAGGAGAACCCAGCATCACTGAGTATTTATATCGCGCTTCCTGGGTCACTGAGCGAACTCCGTTCACTTTGGTAGACTTGTCACTGACTCACGCCAGTGCTGAGCACTTCCAAAATCCGCCTCCCCCCAGCAAATCAGAGGTGTAGTGTGGGGTAGGGAAGAGAGAGGGGAGGAGAGAAGTGTGTGGAACTAACCTAAACGCCACATTCCCCGGAAGAGAAGAGGGTACGAGCTGTTTCACGGGATCCAACACGGGGAACCGTGTGTACAGCTCGCCGCTGGGACAAGCTACACACATGGGAAGGAGGGACCAATCCTTCAGAAGAAAGCAAGATCCACCCAGTCTGGGGTGTCAGGCTGAGTTTGGGGTTTGGGCCCCTGGACCAGCAGTGTCCCCTCTCTCTCCTTTTTCCCGGGGCTCAGCATCTGTTTTCCTTCTGGCTTCCAAGGACAATAACCCTCACACCCCATCCCTCTCTGGGGACCCAGGAGGGGCTATTAAACCCATTTCACAGACAGGGACATTGAGGCACAGATTGACTGATTGATGGTGGCTTTGGGCAAGTCACTTAGTGTCAGCCAAGAACCAAAGCCAGATCTGCCTGACGCCGACCCACGTGTTCGTTCCCCCGGACTGCACTGCCCCCTGGACTTGGGGTTTCATTCGCAGGCAGACGCACAGCTCAGGAGGCGTCCAGCCTGTGGTCCTTGGGGAAGCTCAACTGTGGCCTTCAAGGGTGACTGTGCCGGAGAGAAGACACGTGCATCTGTATTTGATGAGGAACGGAAAAGGCATTTCGCCTAGAACGTTACTCAGTAGCGGAGGGGGAGCTAGGGACAGAGCTGGGGCCGGGACAGGGAGAGAGCAGAGCCCTAGAGCTGTCACAGGCTGGGGAGGGGAGCCCGGGGAACAGCACAGCAGCTGGTGCAGGAGGAGCTGGGGTCCCCGGGACAGAGAACAGGAGGAGACAGGCAGCAGCAATGGGGGGGGTGTGTGGGGGGGTACAGCTGAATTTGAGCTTGGAGCAGGGGAAATGGTTTGAGAAAGGGACAGCGCCAACGTTCCCTCTCATTTTTTACATCTATGTGCGGAATAAATTTTGTTATGCACACCAATATGGAGGTGATGTGTGGCGGGGGTGGGGCCGAGGGGTTCAGAGTGGGGGAGGGGGCTCAGGGCTGGGGCAGAGGGTTGGGGTGCAAGGGGGTGAGGGCTCTGGCTGGGGGTGCAGGCTGTGTGGCAGGGTGGGGCTGAGAGGTTCAGAGTTTGGGAAGGGGCTCAGGGCTGGGTGCAGGGGGTGAGGGCTCTGGGGTGGGGCCAGGAATGAGGGGCTTGGGGGTGCAGGCTGCCCCAGGGACAGAAGACTCCCACAGCCCTCTCTCGCTGCAGCAGCACGGGGCTGGGGGAGAGGCGCCTCTCCAGTCCAGGCCCTGTGGCTGTGTGCCTGCGCGGCCCTTGATAGCCTGCTGCATGGCCATGCGGCTTAGAGGGAACTTCGGTCAGCTCTGGGGCAGAATGTGTGTGTGTGGGGGGGGGTCATGGAGGGACATACGGGAAAGCAGGCAGATTTGGAAGCTGCTCCTGGGAACATGGCCTGGCTAGGAGGTAGGGGAGCAGGCCAGGCACCCCGCGGGATAGAGGGATTAGTGCTCAGTCTTAAAACACGCGTCGGCATTTCCTCGTCTGCAGCTGATCTAAGTGCCCAGGACGAGCATGAGGAGGAGGAAATGAAGCAAAAGGCCAGTTTGAGTTAACGATCAGGGACTAGCAGATCTAGCCGCTCTCAGAATCACCTGCCCAGCGGGAAGGGTGGAAACCCCATTACACCAAGTCCTATCATTCATTATTGGTATCACTGTCGTGCCTATTAGCCCCACTGTGCCGGGCGCTGCACAAACACAGAACAAAGACAGTCCCTGCCCCAAGCAGCTTGCAGTCGAAGACAACGGTTGGACACAGACAAACCGACAGGGGAGCACGGAGACCGTACTGGTCAGCAGGATGGGCAGTAGTGTCCATGCACCACCTGCAAGTTATATTGTAGGCTGGAGAAACCAATCCTGTGCTGGCCCGAGGGATGGACAAGCTGGAGCCTCTCCCTAATCATGTGATTTTGTACATCTACAGCGGCTCTCATCGGAGGATCTCTGAGCACATCACTATGCTTATTAATTACCTGTATTTCGAGAGCACCTAGGGACCCCTCTGAGATCAGTGCTGGATGCTTCTCAGATGCATGCTCAGACAGACGGTCCCTGCCTTGAAGAGTTTCCAAGCTCAGCAGGCAAGACAAAGGGTTGTGGGGAAACTGAGGCAGGGAGCGAGAACATGACTTGCCCAAGTTCACACAGAGTCAGTGGCAGAGACAGGAAGAGAACTCAGTTCTCCTGACTCCCAATGCAGTATTTTAGCCACTAGACATGTTGCTTTCCATAACCTCCCTCTGAGTTGAATGTTGACAGATTGGTAAACTGAGGCACAGGTTGGCACAGCAAGTTGCCCAAGCTCACACAATGAATCTGTGGCAGAGCAGGGGCTGGCACCCAGGATCACTAGCTCCCAGCCCACAGCTCTAGCCACTAGATAGCACTCCCTCCCGATGATGCACATTAGACACTAGAGTCCTAGCGCGTGGTGTACTTGGCACAAAGGGATCGGCTGACTCGAAGCACCTGTGTCTATGCCTACGTGTCACACGCTGGCCAGAACCGGTCCGACTGGAATGGTCGCTGCGGGTGAGTCAGCTCCCTCCAGCGAGAGGGGAGGAAGGAGACTGCCGGGAGATGACTGTCAGTATCTCCACACCCTCAGGCGACCAAGCCAGCATCTTGAGCCTCAACAACAGCTGGGCCAGTCCCACATCACCTGGTGGGAACGGCACACGGATCTGGGCTGAGACGTCAGCAGGTCCGGGAAGTCTCTCGGGTCTCGCTGCATTCTGCAGCCTTGAATCAATATTGACTCTTGCGCTCTGACACCAGGCGGAGGAGGGGAGAAGAAAGAGAGGGGAATACGGTAGCGGAGTAGAGCCAGTGAGGTAGGGCAGATTGCCATTGTTATTCTGTGTATTATAGTAGCACCCAACTGAGATCAGGGCCTGGGCGTGCTGGACGCTGCCCACTCTGGGTATCTCTACACTGCAATTCGAGGGGCCGTTGCAGCAAGCACCAGTACACCGAGCTGGCTTTCACCTAGGTAGTGTGAATACCAAGAGTGGTGAGACGGTGGCAGCACGGATGGTCCAAGCCCACCCAGCCCCTGGGGTACTTAGTTATCCCCCAGCTTTGCTGCCGTTGGTACCTGTGCCAGCTAGATCAAAGCTAGTGCCGGTACCGCTACATGTGCTGCGGTCTCACCTCTGACCTCCGCTCCGAGGGTGCGTCTACACAGCAGCGAGCCCCTGCCCCACAGAGCTCACGTTCTAAGTAGATGAGGGTGGTAGGAGGAAACCGAGGCACAGAGAAGGGACGTGACCGGCCTGAGGTCACCCAGCAGGCCAGCAACTGAGCTGGGAACAGACCCCAGGTCTCCCAGGCCAGTAGCCTGGCCACTGGAGCATGCCATCCCCCGCCACCAGGGGCCAAAGTCACAGGCTCCGTTCTCGTGGGTGCAACCAGAACCCTGCAAGACTCCAATTCGTTCCCACCCCAATGAGCAGTAGATGAAAGGAGGCGAGGCAGATCTTCGGGTTAAGGCAAAGAGCTGGGAGATGTCAGAGCTTGGTTCAATCCCTGTACCCAGACACAGGTTCAATCCCCCAGCTCCGCCACAGACTCCCTGTAGAACCTTGGAAAAGTCACAGATGTTCCCTGCCTCGGTTTCCCCAGCTGTAAGCTAAGGCCACCAAGAGCAGCCATATCACAGGGTGGTCACAAGTCTTCAGTTGTTAACATCTGAGATTCTCACATGACTGTGCTAGCACAGGGCAGAGCCTGAGCGATATTAATGCCATGCCAGCGTGGGAATATCACTCCCAGGAGCGGTGACAGCCTTCACCTGCAGCTCAGGGAGCTCAGAAAAGGGCGGGCGGGGGAACCACTTTTGCTTTCCAATGCCGGCAAGTCAAAGGAATCCAGCCCTGCCGAGCAAGAGCTGAACGACCGACGCAGTGGGGAAGCCGGGTATCCCTGCGTTTATGAGCGCTCTATAGTATCGTTTACCTCAATGCACTTTACACACGCTGATGAATTAGCCCTCCCAGCAGGCCTTACTGCCTCGATCTTACAGCTAGAGAAACTGAGGCACGGGGAGCCTAAGTGACTTGCCCAGAGTCACATGACAACCCAGTAACCAGAAACAGAACCCAGGAATCCTGACACTTAGTTTCCCTCTCCAACCACTAAACGTCACTTCCTCCCAGATCTGAAGAGAGCCCCCAGGAGTCCTAAGTCGCTGCTTTGACCCACAGCATGTGCTGCCTTCCTATTTTACATCCGATGGTCAGCCTAGACCATTAACAGGTGGACTTGGCCCACGCCGCAGCGGCTACAGAGCACGTGGGCAATCAGGGGCATGGAGAGCAGCTGATGCCGTGGTAGGGTGACCAGACAGCAAGTGTGAAAAATCGGGACGGAGGTGGGGGGGGTAATAGGAGCCTATATAAGAAAAAGCCCCAAATATCGGGACTGTCCCTACAAAATCGGGACATCTGGTCACCCTACGCCGTGGGTCTGGAAGGAATGAGAGGATTTCCCGACTGCACGGAGACATGGGGCAAACGCGCAGCCAAGCCACAAGCTTTGGCTGACTCCAGCGAGGCGCTCCCGAGCGTGTCTACTGTTGATGGGCCCAAGGCTGCTGCAACAACATCTCACTGCCCAGAGCCCTCCTAGGCACCTGCAGAGCTTTCCTGGAGCGAAGCTTCCTGCTGGTTAGGGAGCCACCCAAATATTGGTCCTCCTGCACGTTGCCGTGGAGCAGTGAGGGATTGGGGGGTTTTGGGTGATGGGATGGTGTTTGGGTGATTTAAACCAGATCTCAGGGTCTCTCTCTCTCCCCCCCCTTACTGCCGAGATAGATGCAGCTAGTACAATAACTGGCATTGGCTAGTTCAAGGTACCCTGCAAAGGCTGGCGAACTCATTTGCTTTCTTTGAGATGAAGCAGCAAGCGCCTTTAACGTCAATACCATCAGGAACATCCAATCTGCTCTTCCCTGGGGGACCCACCAATGGTCTCGGGCACAGACAGTGGCCTTCTTCTGCCTTTAACTGAATCCAGTAATTGCCAGACCGACCCGATCAGAGCACAGGTCCCAGCAGCCCATCTCGGACAGTGACCAGCACTGGCTGCTCCAGAGCAAGGTGCCAAAAATGCCTCAATGACCCATTTTGGAATCATCTGTTCCTGGAGGAAGTTTCTTCCTGACAGTGGGTGGCTTGTGCCCTGAAGCATGGGAGTTTATATCCCCAATGTTTATATGTTTAGCCTCTCCTGTAACTCTAGATTAAGCCACATAAGCCTCTAATCCTTCCCCACCACCAAGGGGGGGGGGGAGCTGAAACTTCCATCCCCCAAATGTTTCCCAGGCATTTGAGTTCAAGGCAGAGGATTTTAAACAGCCTGACTAAGTTCACCATGCAAGGGGAAGCTGGTTGCTCCGATGTCATAAATCTGTCAGGTTCCCAACCAGACGCAGACTCAGGAAGAAACAGATTAGATGAGACCTGAATTTCTAATGTAGAAACAAATCAGGAAAATGGCTTTTAAGAGAGACTTTGGAGTTTTCTTTAATCATCGTAAAGCGATAGAAGAGGGGAAAAAAAATACAACCCCTCCCCCCTGCCCCCCTCCGTTTGCTGGCCGCCTTTACACTGCTAGCCCCGGGTGGCGGGACACGGTCATTTGCCCACGTCCTTCACCCCACATCACCGCATGCTTGGTGAGGGCTGAACGTGCCCCTGCCTTCACCTTTAGGAGCTTTTGGTCTTCCGACAGTGCCAAGGGCACCAGAGGAGACTCACATCCTGAAGCGGAGGTGGTGGATTTGCTTTGGGAGGAGCTGGGAGAGGAGCTAGGGGAAAGGCAGCCAGGATGAGAGGAAGGAGAGAGGAAGCAGCAGAGGAGCAATGGAGCAGGGAGGGAGGACGCAGCCTGCCCCCCCCCCCCGTGCGGAGCGAATCCTCCAGTGACAGGACACACCCTGCAGCAAACGTAAAACCTCGCTGACTCAAGAGAGCCGCCGCTCCCACACGGTGCCCCCACCCTCTAGGCATATGGCAGGCACAAGGCACCCAAAGCTGCCCCCAGCGTGCACTGGAACGCCAACCCCTGGCAGTTTCTGGCCTCCCCCCGGCCTGGCCGGCCTGCCACCTGCTAGAGCTGAGCAAGCTAGGGACGCCAGCTTAGGAGCGGGATCCGTTTCCAGCGAGGCGTGCGACAGAACCTGTCTGACGGGAAACTCAGACACACGGGACGTCAACTGACACCCCACCACGGAGAGCGCCAGGGCTGGATTAGAGATCGCGGCCTGCCCTGGGCTGCCCCTGGCCGGGAGCTGGTGAAGAGGCCTGGAGGGATTCTCAGCCAGGATGGAGGGAGTGGGGGACGTCACTGGGGCTTGCAATGGCTGCAGGACGCCCCTCTGCTCCACCCCAATTCCATTCTCCCTTGTTCCTCTAGATGCTCTTTGCTGCCGCAGGGGAGGGGCCATCTCTGAGCGAGCACAGGCCTGGGCCGGAAGGCCCAAGGTCCCTCCCGCTCTCCTCCTGCTTCTGGCCCCCTGAGGCGAGCCATTGAGCTGGAAAGGTGAAAGGTGCTGGCTGGGCGACCTCGGAGCCCATCAGGACAGCGACGGAGCGACCTTGGCCTCCATCGTGACCCGGAGGGGCAGGGAGCTGGGTGGCTGTAGCCCGGTCAGCCCATGTCGGGGCCAACGAGTGCCAGCTGTTTGGAGTGCACAAGCACCTAGCGGTCCCGTTGTCCTAGGCGCTGTCCAGACAGAACATAAAGCTTGTCCCTGCCACAGAGAACTAGGCACAGTCCAGCTGTCTTACTGTTCCTATTCCCCAATACATACTCAGCCTTTCCCTCCAGGTCACTGCACCCTCCTTGCCCACACGCCAGCCGTTCCGGGAACCCGACTAGACCCCTCGATCAGACGGGGCGTGTCGGAGGTCAGTGCATTCTGCTGCCAGCACCAGACAGACCCAGCACCAGTCCAAGCCACAAGCACAGGGCTCCCCCCAAAAGGTGCCACCTTTTCCCCTCTTCCCCCAAAGTTTATTCTGTGTTAGCTCAGCCCCTTTGGAAGTCTCTCTGTCTCTCTCACACACGTCCCCCAGCCTCCTCGGAAGTAATCTTTAATGGCTTTTATCACAGATCAGTTTGGCCCAGTGGCTTGCATCCCTCCTGCGGAATGGGCAGCAGAGAATTGAATTCCCAAGTAGGCTACAAAGGGGTTTAATTATTAACCACGAGGTGCCAGTCATATGTTCCAAACGTGTCATTTGAGCCCAAGTCAGCACATCCTATTGTACGGTCTCGGGCGGTTTTTCTGCCGGATGGATAATCATTACAGGATATCATGCTCCATGACGCAACCAGAATACAGGCAGAGCTCTTCTACCTCCCTCTCACTCATACTCCACGAAACCTCCTGTGCTGGCACCGTTCAGCTCAGCCCCTTGGATAAACAGTCATTTCCATGCTGCCTTTGATCCTCCAAGGGGCCTAGAGTGCTTTCCACCCCCCACAGCCATGGCTTCACGCACTGCTGGAATGAAACCACGGCTGTCAGACAGCCCCCCGCCCCACGACCCAAGAGTCCGGGGCACGAAGGGAAGCAGAATGCCATGATGAAATCGCAGAGGGTGGCTTTGATCTGAGAACCGAAATCAGTGCCATGAAGCCTCTGCCTAGGCCCCTCAACCAGAGCGTGGCAGCACATCTCCGTAAGCTAACGGGGGCCAACCAACGTCCAACAGGACGAGGACGGGAAATCCCTGTGCACAGCTGGAACCGCGGGGACAATTTCAGAGATTGTCCTGTGGGCGGGCCAGGCGCGTTTAACCAGAGTGGGATTTACCAGCTGGGCCAGTGACATCACCACAACAGTGGCCAAGAGTCCCCTAGAGGTTTCCTGGCCAAGCCCAGACCAGTTAAAGCTCACACACCAGCTCGAAGGCAGTGGCACTGTTTCACTTCTGGAGATTGGGGTCACTCGTGCATCCTACAGAGATACCAATAAAACCGTGCCCAGCAGCAAGTCCGTTAGTGGTTAAAGCACAGGAACACAGCTCTCCCAGCTCCCACACAAGTCCTGTCTCCGCCACTGCTTGGCTAGGTGCTTATACGGCTCCCATCTCCGGCATCCTCGCACCTGACAAACCTTGGTTCCAGCGAGGGCTCCGCTATGTGGAACAAGAGCCACCTCCTGTCACAGACCGAGCACCCGCCCATCAGGAAGGCGTTTCCAGAGAAAGGCGGCGACTCTGACCTCTTCCAGGCCGCTAGAGCACAGGTGAGTGCCAGCGAGACCAACCCCACCCGCTCAGATCTGCTGTGGCACCAAACGCCCCAAGCCGCTCGCTCAGCGAGTTTCTTTCGACGCACAGGCCTAATCTGGGAAGCTCCTTGTTTTGTGAATCCAGGCTCAGGGCCTGAGGTAAGTGACTCCTATTGATCTGAGTGGGAGCTACCCTGTAATAAGACCAGAGGCCTCCCATCTCTCCTGCCCTACAGATATGTCTCCACTGCACACAGGATCTCAGTGTCACTCAATGGAATGCACTCTTCAGGCCAGGAAGTGGCCGAACGCTCCAGGGCTGCTGTTACTAATTCAGTTACAACAAAGGCCTTGAGACTTCTAGAGGAAGGATGGTTGTGTGATTAAGGCAGTGAACTGGAACTCAGGAGACCTCAGGCTCGCAGCTTGAGCTGGGGTAAATCATGCCATCTCTCTGTACCTCAGTTTCCCCTCTGTAAAACAGAGAGAGTCCTTCCCCCCCGCCCCATCCCCACTGCCTGGTCTAGTTAAGCTATCAGCTCTTTGGGGCAGGGACTGGCTCTCACCCTTTATGTGTTTGTACAGCACCTTGCACAATGGGACTCTGATCTCAGCTGGGGCCTCTAGGTGCTCCTGTAACACAACAAGGAAAGCAGGGGTCTACTGTAAGTGTTATTAACACAGCCTAGCAGCGGGTGCCATCGCTTCTGCTGGACTCTCAATCCACTAGTGCTATGGAAGGGTGGCGAGACAGCTGCCTCCACCAAAGCTCAGAGACCTCCATTAGGACTGAAGTTTTAGAGGCACGTTTCCACAATCCTCGATGTGTCAGACTGGAAGGGACTTCAAGAGGTCGTCAAGGGCAGCCCCCTGCGCGGACGCCGGGCCAAGCAAACCTAGACCAGCCCTGACAGGTGTTTGTCCAGCCTGGTCTTAACACCTTCAGGGACGGGAATTCCTCCCTCAGAAGCCTAGTCCAGAGCTCAACTCCCCTGTCATCAGGCAGGTTTTCCTAATATTGAACCTAAATCTCCCTTGCTGCGGACTGAGCCCATCACTTCTTGCCCTCCCTTCAGTTGACGTGGAGAATGGATCAGTCCTGTTGAGAACACACCGTAACAGATTTGAAGTCTGTTCTCAGGTCCCCTCTCAGCCTTCTTTTCTGGAGACTAAACCTGCCCAGTTTTTCTAATCTTTCCTCACAGGTCAGGTTTCCGAACCCTTTGATCACTTCTCTTCTCTGGACTCTCTCCAATTTGTCCCCATCTTTCCCAAAGTGTGGTGCCCAGAACTGGACACAGTTCTCCACCTGGGCCCTCACCGGTGCCAAGCAGAGCAGGACAACGACCTCCCAGGACTTACACACAACGCTCTAAAATACAGCCCAGAATAGTCGCCTTTTTAGCAGCTGCATCACATTGACAACAGATATTCAACTTGTGAACCACTAGGACCCCGCAGATCCTTTTCAGCGGTGCTGCTGCCTAGCCAGGTACGCCCCAGAGCGTAGTTGTGCGTTTTGATTTTTCCCCTCCCACGTGAAGTACTTTGCCGTTGTCGCTATTTAATTTCATTTTGTTGATTTCAGATCAGTTCTGATTGGTCACGGTCATTTTGAACCATAATCCTATTCTCCAAAGTGCTTGCAACCCCCTCCCCCAGGTTGTCACCTACAACATCCTCGTCGCTCCATTATCCAGGGCATTCATGAAAATATTGGATAGTACCAGACCCATGACTGACCCCTGCAGGACCTCACTAGATATGTCCCCCCCATTTGAGAATGAACCACTGATAACTATTCTTCGTGTAGGGTCTTTCAACCAGTTGTGCACCCACCCTATAGTCACTTCATCTAGGCCGTATGTCTCTAGTTTGCCCAGGTCATGTGGAACGGTCTCCAAAGCCTTATTAAAAATCAAGGTCTAGCACATCTACTGCTTCCTTGCCCCTCCCTTCTTTGGCAGGGACCGACTGGCCTAGCGGTTTATAGTGAATGTGCTACCAGCCTCCCGAATCACTGTGCTCACATACGGCGATGCCTCCAGGGCACGACAGGGATCAGCTGGTTTCATTGTTACAGCCCCTGGGGCATGCTCAGCCGGACATTACGTCCTGGGCTCTCCAGGCCAGAATTTAAGGAGACCCTGCATGATGAAACTAGATATCCCAGCCTCAGTCAGTCTGGGAACCAGAGAGCTACAGGGCCTGTGTGCATCCAGCACCCTCAGTGGCAAATCCCCTTGACAACACAGTCGTGCCCCATCATGATGGTATCTGAGTGGGCTAGTGCGTGTGGTTACAGGGACCCCAAAGCAGCGTGCAAAGGCCAGAGGCAGAGATGTGCTTATAAAATGAATGGGGCAGGCTCCCGGCCGGCCAGCCTTGCTAGCTCGCAGGAGACACTGCGCTGCACAGATTCAACGTAGGCGCCGGAAGGCTGCAGCGCCCGATGCAATGCATGCTAAACCTCAGCAACGACGAGCGTGCCAACCTCTGCGCTTTCACCGCTGCCGGGCCCCAGACGGGGACAGTTACCGAGAGGGGAAGCCTGGGAGAATGGGGGCACCCTAAGGCCCCGCCCCCCAGGTCCCGAGCGCTGCCGCGTAGGTGATTTGCAAGTGTTCTGTGGGCAGACCGCATGGGAGAGGGCCAGGCAAAGAAGGGTCCCTAACCCTTGGGGAGGGGAGGACAGCGGACCTACAAAACCTGCTGCCATGGGATGCCAGAGCACACAGAGATCTGTTTTCCTTTACGTGACTGAGCCGGCCAGCCCTCCAGCCAACAGGGAGGCTCTCTCCCTCCCAGCCAGCAGCGGTCTCAGGAGGTAGGTTGCTCAGAGCCGCCAGCTCTGTTTGTTTGCTCTGCATCTGCAGTGCAATGTGCTGCCGGGCACACACTGCTCCCAGCACGCTGCCAAGGACAGGCCGGAGCTTTCAGGTTTGTATTGCAGCCAAACAAGGTTGTAGTCAGCGCTGGGAGCAGCTGCTTTGCAGGCCCCGGCCTACTGGAGGCAATCCCTGTGCTTCAGGGTAAAAAAAACAAAAAACGCTCCGAGCTAGAGGCCGGATAAAACAGACCCACTAGTAACAAAGCACTCCCAGTTTGATGGGGCAACTACAGACCCAGAGGAGAGACGTATGGTCAACAGGAGCAGCAGGCCTATGGAAGGATGTGGGCTAGTGGCCCGAACACACAACCAGCAGCCAGGATCTCTGCATTCTAGTCCCGACCCTAACAATGACTCTCACCAGGGCATAGCTCTCAGGCAGAGACTTTCAATTTTTGAGTGCCCAACACGAGACCCCCTAGGGCCTGCTGCTTCCCGAGAAGCCAAGGACCCACACCATCCATGGAAACTGTGGGCACCTCTGCATAGCCAAACCTAGAGCATCTCAGGCCATGGAATCATAGGGTTAGAAGGGACCACGAGGGGCATCTAGTCTAACCCCTTGCCAAGGTGCAGGATTTGTGGTGTCATGGCTCCAGCCTCCTTCTGAAAACCTCCAGGAAGCAGTTTCCATGACCCCCTGAGGCATCTGTTCCATTGTCCTGCTGTTCTTACAGTTAGGAAGTTTTTCCTGAGATTTTATCTGGTCAGGCACCTAAAAATCAGGGACCACTTTGGAAAGCTGTAGCTATATTCTCTCAGTGTCTGTCAACCCACTGGCGAGGATCTGCTTCCATCCCTGACAGGGGAAGGGGCCGTCAGGTGAATTCATGCTTCACGTGTTAAGGAAAAACTAAGTGTTGTTATAGAATTGCACCACTCAGCCAGTGCATTATGGATCTTTCACTTTCTCCTGAACCATGAGATCCTGGCCATTGGGGGACACAGGCAATGTTTTACATACAGACCCCCAAGTCCGTGTGAGAGTTTTCATGGATTTCGAGGCCTGTCAGGACCATCACAAGTAATAATGATCACCTAGTCTGACCTGCTGCATAGCACAGACCAGAGAATTTCAGCCAGTCATTCCTGCATGGAACCCAATTACTTCTAAATGTGGAGTGGGTGTGAAACGTCATTTTGACAGCCCAGACTGGCTGAAGCCTTCAATTTGCCCATAGTGATTTTTTTCAGGTTCAACTCACCCACTCAAAACCTGGAGAGTGGGAAGCTCTCTATTCAGTACAGCAGGCTAAGCCATTGATTTGTGCAAAATCTGTGCTTTCGGTTTAAAACAAAAAAACAAACAAACATTCAGTTTCTAGGCCTTACCACTGCAAAGAAAACCTTCCAATGTCGCCTTCCTGGGTCTGCCTGCAGGCAGCTCTGGTGCCTCTGTGGTTGATCAGAGTTTGTCAAGCATCAGCCAAGTGAAAGTAATGACATTCTGCTGCTGCCATTCATAACCCAGAAAGCAGCGGAGAAACGGTCAAGAAATCAGGTGAGTTTGGGGGAAGCGCTGAGGAGCGGCAGTTGCAGAGGCAGGCATAGGAGCTGACTGAGGAGGAGGAGGAGTATCCAAGGATGAAGGGGAGGAGAAGGGTGAGAGAGAGATTGCTCCTTCCTTGCCCTGTGCCACTGAGGCCAGGAGGCTCAAAGGGAGAGACAGAAAGCACAAAGGCGGTGAAGATTCATCTCAGTCTTAGGTGCCGGTTGGTGGAGGCCGACAGGAGAGGGAGCCCGCCCACCCACCGAAGCAGAAATCCCAGAATCCTCTTCCTTCCCAAGAGTGGCTTCCTCAGCCAGGTGCTGCCTCTGGAACTTGATAGCTGGAGCTCCCCACCACCTCCTCTGCCCCCGACTACCAGGAGTCGGGCAAGTTTTTCCAAGCCCCGAGCCACGTAACAGATCCAGTACAGGTAGCGTTAACGCAGACAGTGCCTCGGTCCTGTCTCAGTGGGGCGTTCAGCCCCCGTGCCCCTTTCAATCTACAGCCACTTTGCTGAGGCTGCCGATAAAGGAGCCAACTAGTGCACTTTGGGGGGGAGGTTCTGCAAAAGGGACACTTGCCTGCTTCTGAATTGAGACCCCCCAAATGCACTTCACGTCGGGGACACCAGAACAGGGGGCCTTGAGATAGGATGGTCTTTCAGATGCTTCTGACACCTGCTGTGAGCTGGAGTGGCAGGATCAGGAGCCTATGGTCAGCTCCCAGAGGTGGCCAATGCCACCATCTCTTGCTTTGTGTTTGTACAGCACCTTGCGCTGATCCTGATCGGGCCCGGGGCGTGCCTGTGAGGCAGACGATTGCTATCAAGAGCCAGTCCTACTCTATTTTATAGAAGCTCTTATATATCCCTCATTATCTGAGCACCTAGGAAACTCCAGATAGTCATGGATCCGGGACGATCACACACACTCCCCAAACCCCTCCTTGTCCGAAAAGTGTGCGCACCTGGCCACGCCAACTTCCCTGAAAATCCTTACAAGACACGGGAGATGGGCAGACCTTGCCCCAAAAGCGAGTCTGTGGTACCACGCAGGGATCCCAGCCTGGTCCCATCTTCCTACCCAGCTACCTTCTAACCTTCCACAAGGATCTAAGATGAACCCAGCTACTCCACCTCGCGTTGAACTTCTTTGCTGAGGCTCCCGCAGGCTGAGAGGGGAGGCCTGTGCAGCAGGCACTCGCGGAGGAGATAGAACGGTGTCATGCTTTTGTGGGCACGGGCTGAGTGTGGGACAAGTAGAAGAAGCCCCGCTAATAGGCGCAGAGTCCATAACCGTTCTAGACAAAGGCATCTGCGAGAGAAACGGAGTCACAGCTGCAAGTTCTAGGCACCAAAGGCCTCGATCGCACACTGCACTGGACTAAGGGGACTGCTGCTTGGGGGCAGGGGACAGAGTAGCTTCTCTCTGCAATTTGGGATCCAGGGCTCAGGCCTGTCCTAGCTTCTCTCTCTGCTGCTTGAGGTGCCCCAGTTCCCAGTTCATCCCAATCCACTGGTGGAAACGGCCCTCAGAAGGGAGGGGTCAGCTCCTTGGTCAGGCAACTTTGCTGATCCCTACTTTCTGCCAAGCGGAGAGCTCCCAGGGGGTGGTGAGCTGGCTGTCCTGCCCGCGGCTGGCTCCGCAGAGCCAGCTGTCACCACTAGTAAGGGAGCAGGGTGGGAGGAAGAGACACAAGCCAACTGCAGATCAGCATCATGCATTACAGGCCTGGGAAAGGTACATTTGGGCACTTCCTGTTCGCCTCAGCACATTGTCCAAGGAGGAGAAGCCCGAGCAAAATTCAAAAGCAACACATTTCAAATGGATCCAAAATGCTGCGTTAAAGAAAGTCATTAACCTGTGGAACTCACTGCTGACTGATATTTAGGCAAATAGCTCAGGATTAGATAATATGACGTGCTAGGACACTGGCTAAAACAGAAGAGTTGTAAGAGATACCCAGTCCTTCTGCTCCAGGGTAAAAAGCCTAAGCCAGGTGGGGTTAGGAAGAAATCTCTCTCACACACACACCCTTGTGGTTCAGTATGAAATGGGGATTTTATGCCAGCGTCCTGCCACTTGGAAACAGGATACCAGGCCAGATAATCTATCTGTTCCACTAATGTAAGAAGAGAGGGTACTACATAAATCATTGATCTGATCAGGTGCATGCAGGGGACCCTGGAAACACTCCGACACAAAGCCCTACAGTCCCACCAGCTTCCGGCCCTGCACGATGCACCCAGAAAAAGAAGAAATACAGAAGCAGCAAATACACAAGGAGTCTATTACAGCCCACTTCTGCAGTGTTTTGCAAACAGCCTGCTTAACTCCAGAGTGCGTGGGCACAGACAACACAGAGGGTACGTCTAACATTCCCACAGATCCCAGCCGGTTTCTTACCTTGATTTTATGCAGGGATCTCTCCACCTCCAAGATCTGAATCCACACAACAATTCCCGATTTGTTATAAGTTTGACTCCAGCCTGCGTCCGAGTTGCATTCTGTCCGGAAATTATTAAAATCCCGATCGTCTGGGATCTGTACACTTTCCCGGGTGGACATGGTCTTGGAAGGGACACTGACAAATTCTAATTTTAAGTTTCCTTAACAACAATAGGCTCCGTGGGCCTTTGACGGTGTCTGTCTCCCCCCTCACTCCAAAAAAATGGAAATACTGGTTTTGCCCCAATTAAGAGATTCTGAAACCAGAATGGTTTTGTTTTTAAAGGGGGGGGGGGAGAAGAGGAGATGGTTTCAGAACAGGCAGGAAAAGCAGATTTCAAAATTCAGTTCTCTATAGTGAGAAGCAGAAGCGGTCTCCTAAGGATTCCTGGTGGGGAGGAGTCACCAGAGAGTTCCCATACAAACCAAAAAAAAGCAAAAGAAAATAAATATTTCAGCCCAGGCTGGAGGAAACCCCTTGAACTATCGCTGAGCTGCGCTGGAGAAGTGTGTGGAGATGGAGTCTCTCCTTTGGGGGGAGGCTTTAGCCTTTTCTCCCTGGCGTCCCAGCTCCCCGCTGCCTCGAAACCGGCCCCTTCTGCCCAGGTGTGCCACCAATGGAGAACAGGTGAGTGTTATTACCGCGGCAGGTGGGGCGGGCTGCTTCCTCCTCTGTGGGCGCCCGCAAGCCACGCAAGCTGCCTCCCCGGGAGGTGACGATGGCCGTGACCGAATCCAAACCAATAAAACCAGCCCAGCGCCGGGGAAGGGCTTGATTGCCCACGGAAAGCTGCGGCAGTAGCGGGTCCCCTCTTCTCTGGCTCCAGCCCCGGCCGGAGCAGCAGGTTAGCAGCTGGGCTCTGCAGCGGAGGAGGAGGAGACTAGAGCAGGTCCCTGGTGCGCAGCAGACTCGCGGCTCCCAGGGGAGAGGTTCCACCCAGGGCTCCCCCCACCTTGCGCCGGCTGATCCGGCCCCCCCGTTGCAGGCCTGGGGCGCCCCGCTGGGTGCTGAGAGCCGCAGGTGGAAGCCGCCCCCTCCCCCTGCCTTTGGCTGCGCGGGGGTGTCGGGCCAGGAGGTGAAACTGACAAGCCGAGCCAAACCCCAGACACAGCTGCACCTCCCAGGGCGCTGCCGGAGGATCCCGCCGGGTCCTAGCTTCCCTCGGACGCGGCGCAGCCAAAAAAAAAAAAAAAAAAAGGGTCGAGATAGTGTTGTAATGGGGCATTACAGAGCAGCTAGTCTCTGGTCCCAGGGGGAGGGCAAGGCGCTGGCCTGGCATTCAGGAGCTTGGGGTTCAGCTCCTGTCTCCGTGGGCCTGGCCTTGGGCGAGGCACCTCGACTGTCCGAGGGAGGTTTTCTTTCTGTTTACAGCGTAAACCCATCCGGGCAAAGCCCCGGGGCTCTGAGCTTAGTTGGGGTGCTCCTGGGATTTAAATAAATAATGATAATCGCTCTCGGCATCCTGCCCTCCCTTCCCCCATGCAGCTGGCATGAAGGAATCCAGGCGATTTGCATCCTGCCATTAAAGGCAGTGAAGATGCTAACACTGAGCTGTCACGGTGCTTTGCACTTTGAAAGTACTTTACCCTCATTAACTTGTCAAGCTCCATCATGCAGTGAGCTGGCTGGAGTGTACACGCACCACTACCTCCTCCTGGAGGGAAATGGAACTGCTCAACTGTGTGTCATAGGTGCCATACGGCCAACCCCTAATGGAGATTCTCCTTTAGCTTCAGTGCGGTTTTGGAGCAAGAGAATCTGAGTTCTGTAGTGGTCATTGCCAGTAGCCGCAATGTATAGTAGCCACTACAGATTTCTAGGGGCCACAGATTTGTTGCAACATTACCTTCCTGTTTTACCGATGGGGAAACTGAGGCACAAAGCAAGAAAGTAACTTGTCTGGTGCCACATGCTGAATCAGAGACAAGATGAGAACTTGGGCGTTCCCTGCAGTGACCACTAACCAGTGCTGTCTTTCATTTCCTTCCCCATCAGGTGCCACCTGAATCCAGATTAGGTTCTAGTAACACAGTTTCTAAGAGAGACCCATTGACTGTATGGATTTTAATTGCTGTCTTAAAATCATACAGGATTAAGTCGTTAGTTCCTGTTCCTGC
This sequence comes from Malaclemys terrapin pileata, assembly GCF_027887155.1. Classification (NCBI taxonomy): domain Eukaryota; kingdom Metazoa; phylum Chordata; order Testudines; family Emydidae; genus Malaclemys; species Malaclemys terrapin. The sequence goes on from NC_071505.1 coordinate 345,250,377, forward strand.
AATCTCATCTAGGCAGATGGCCCCTTGCGCCCACTCAGAACTAAGGGCTTGCCCACCTGGAACCAACTAGAAGATCAGGATCTTAATCTGTATTTGTTTGATTGTAGGATCTTGGTTTCTAGATGCCCAGTTATGATTTTTATTACAGAAGCACCTAGCGCGCCAGCTGAGATTGGGCCCTCGTTGTGCTGGGGGATATACTGGTGCATAGTTCCTGCCCTGAAGTGCGTGCAATGAAGCAGACAAGTCAGCGAGAAGGACTGTTACAATTTGACAGATGGGGGAACTAAAACCAAAGCAAAGTGACTCCCAAGCTCACAAAGCAAGTCCGCGTTAGAGCTGGGAATCAAACATAGGTCGTTTGTGTCCCAGTTCAGTCCCTGAACCATAAAACCGTCCCTTGATACGTTATATCAATATTAAAGCTTTATGGTCCTTTCACACCCATCACTGAATGTGCCTTTGGAAATGATCGAGGCCAGCGGAGATGACCAGAAACTGAAAGGACTATTGCGTTGTGGTAAGTAAAGCAGAGCTGCCGAGGGGATCCCTCCGTATCTGTGCAGAGCAGACAAGCTGGGCTTGCACAGATAAAGGTGCAGCTGTTGCAATATTTATATAGATAGAACAAATAGATCAGCTTGTTTCGCCAGAAAAGGGGAAGAAATTGCCCGTGTCAAGCATCTCTGTGGCTGACAGGCAGGAGGTTGTTGCTTCAGGATTTTTTTTCTCGCAATTAATAGATGACAAAGATGCCCATTTCCAGCCCTAGGCGCCCTCCTCTTGCAAAAACAGAACCGGCTAGTTAACGGGAGTGGAGGAAACCCCAAACCAGCTAAGTTAAGACCTAGCCTTGCCAATCAATCTGGGGCAGGAGCAGAGCCTAGTCTAGGACAGAGGTCAAGGGGTGGGGCACGTAAATACTCTCCTTGCATAAACCATTGCTCCAAGTTCTCCGAGCAAAGCGGCCGCCCAAGCCTCGGCACCTCAGTGAACTGGCTGGTTGCCACTAAAGATGTTTCCAGCATGGTCCATAATCTGTAACCTCTAAGACGGCTTGCTCCTACTGAAGTCCATGAGTATTTTGCCCGTGATTTCAATGGAAGCAGAATTGGGCCCTGAGGATCTATCCCCAGAAGGGGGGGGGGGAAATAAAATTCTGAACAATAAAAAAAATCTCACATAAGCACGTCAAGGCTGGTTTGTCAGGGGGAGGATGATGCAGGGGTTAGAGCAGCAGCTATGAGGCTCAGAAAACCCCACTTCAATTCCCCGCTTTGCTACAGCCTCCCTGTGGGCCCTTGATCCAGTAATTTAGCCTTAGTGCCTCAGTTCCCCTTCTGTACAATGGGGATAACACTGCCTTGCCACACAGGGGGGCTGGGGAATTCATAGAACTGGAAGGGATCTTGAGAGGTCATCTAGTCCCGTCCCCTGCATGAGAGATTGGGAGGTGCTGAGGCACTACAGTGCTGGGAGACATGTTAGTCTCTTAAATAAATAGATAAAATGCCTTGGTTTTAAACAACCACGTGCCTACCTGTGTTACTAAGGGCTCTTTCTTTAATTAAAACTGACCCAGGGCCAGCCCCATAGCTGGTGTGCATCAGCGTCACACCCATTATACCAGCTAAGGGGCTCTCCCTTCATTTCTGAACATCCCAATTTACTTTTCAGTTTTTATGCTCCTTGGGGCCAGAGTGTGTGTGTGTGTGTGTGTGTGGGGGGGGGTCTTACCAGTTCCCCTGCACAGTTTGGGGTCCAGAGGATGCTGGGGGAGGGGTGGCCCCAGCTGGGCCCCATTCTTAACAGAAAGTTGGGCATGGAGTTTAAGGATCTGTCTAGATGCCTATATCCAACAGACCAAGACCCTCAAATGGTATTTAGGCTCCTAACTTCTATTGCAGTGGTCCCCAAACTTTTGAAGTCATGCCCCCCCTTACCCCAATGTAATCTGCCCGCACCTCCTGGGAGCCATGGTCGGGGCTGGAAGCGGGGCTGCGGTTGGAGCCCAAGGCCAGGGCTGGAGCCGGGGGCAGAACCGCGGCCAGGGCCAGAGGTGTGGCTGCAGCTGGGGTCAAGTCGCATCTGGGGGACATGGCCAACCAGGGGGCCAGGAGCTGGGGACAGAGTGGGGCTGGGTGGCGCTTTCCCCTGCCCCCCGTGGGGCCTGGCCCTGCCGCCCCTCCAAACATTCCTGCACGCCGTCCTGCGAGGGGCATGTCCCACCGTTTGGGGGCCTCTGCTCTATTGAAATGAGAGGAAGGGAGGAGCCGAAATACCTTTGAGAGCTGAGCTATGGGACCTCACGCCCTGGGCACTCATCTTGGAAACTCAGAATGGCAACTTTTTGCAGCGGCTTTGCAGGTGGAGCAGGACAGCACCAGCGACACATTGGGGCCCATAGAGCCTGGTCCGAAACCTACTGAATTCAATAGAAATCCTTCCCTTGCCTCCACTAGACTCCGGGTCAGGGCTGTATATTTAATACAGAAAAACCCTCCACGTTACGCGAATGACGCTGTCGCAGGGCTAAGTCCTCCAGTGTCAAGCGATGCCCAATGCTGGTAACTTGGTTCACTTTAACTCTCTCCCTTTGTCTTCCGTAGGCAGGATGGTCTGGAATTGCTTGGCAGGCGGTTCAGGCCCAGACCCTCAAAAGGATTTAGGTTCCTAATGTCCATTGATTTCAATGGACTTTAGGTGCCTAAAGACCTTTGAGGATTGGGCCTTAGTTTGTAGCTAAATTAGCTGTGAAAACACATCCACACTGTCAACTTTAGCTGCGTATTTTGCAAAATTTCTTCTAGGCCTTTCTGTGATGTAATCCGACTGATCTGCGGTTGGGGGAAGCGTTCAAGTGGGTGTCGGTTTCTGAGCCTTTTGCTACTGGTGACAAGCCCGGCTCGCGGAGCCCTCTCTGTCCTGCAGGTGGCAGCGTGTCTGTCTGTCTGACTCTTCCCAGACGCTTGGGTACGTGAGAGTGGCTGTATCCGGATGCATTGAATCATAGAATATCAGGGTTGGAAGGGACCTCAGGAGGTCATCTAGTCCAACCCCCTGCTCAAAACAGGGCCAATCCCCAGATTTTTGCCTCAGATCCCTAAATGGCCCCCTCAAGGATTGAACTCACAACCCTGGGTTTAGCAGGCCAATGTGCAAACCACTGAGCCTGCGTTGCAGGTTCCATCAGCATCTGAAAACTGATTGGGAGGGGGAGCACCTCCAAGTTCCTCCTTTGCTTTCCCACTGGAGCTGTGGCGCTCAGCCAGCCCCCTCATGCATCCAGCTCTTCCCTGCTCTGTACTGAAGGGGCCTGTAGTCCACCAAGGAAAGGGAGGAACCCAAAGGCATCCTTGGGAGCTGAGGGCTGTTGCCCTCCCGTTTCATGCAGAGCTAGCCGCTTGGATCCCGGTGGAGGCTGCATGCCGAGTAATCTCTGCTGGCTCCATCTTGATGTTAACGGTCCAGGCAGCCCCCGTGCACACCCGTAGATTAAACCGGGGGGCCCCCTCCAAGTGAGGAGTGGAGGAGGCACCTTGGACACTGAGCAAGTGCGTGTGGCACAGGGCTGTGCTCCTGGCCTGCAGTCTGAGGCGGCCAGCTGTCTTCGTAGGTGTGGGCTCTGCCCATGGTGGTTCTGGCATTGCTGCACCTTCCTTCTGTTCCGCGGGTCGCTCCCTGTGAAGGGTGGGGGGTGCAGACCCAGCCTTTTCCCTTTTGTCTTGGCTCGCCGGTCGTTTCCAAGCACCTGAGGTCCCGATCAGCCGTAAGTGGCCCAGAACGTCACCCTAGAAGCAACCCTCTGCTCCAGATTGCCGTGGGCCTCATCACAGAAACGTGAAAATGCCTAAACCGTGATCAGCGGCTCTGCTGGCTGGCAAATATGAACTGAATCCCGTAGTGCAAATGAGCTGTCCTGCTTCCCACAGCCTTGCTGATTCCCTGTCTCAGGTAACTTACAAAATGCACCTGTCTGACCCTAGGAAACCTTTGTTCTGAGCTAGACTCTGACCACTGCTCCCTCATCTGTTTCCTAAACTCCAGCCATTTCGAAGGAAGGCTCTGGCTGCAGAGAATAGGCCTCTGGGGAAGAGGAAGTGTGGCTTTAAGGGAGAGGACCGGAATCCCGCGCCAAGTTAGGTGTCCATTTGGGCTTGGGTGCAGGTAGGTTAATCACAAGTTGCCGCTTCATCCCGTGCCCTTCTTGGGGGAGGGTGGGAGTCTAGTTTTCAATCTGGGTTAAGAATCATGATACTCTTGAATGGTGGATGAATGTATTAAATGGGTCCAAAGGGGTGACAGAGATTCAGGGTGCCAGCTGGAGGCAGGTGAGTCCAACGCCCCCTTGGACTGGGTGTGCCAGGATCATACTGGGGCTCGGAGTTTTAGAATGACAGGTTGTGTGTGTCCCCCTAAGAACTGCTTTGCGAGTGTGTGGCTCGAGCTGTCCGTGCTGTGTCCTACAACCGGCTCTCTTCTCCAGGCGGCTAGTCTTAGCGGAGGTGATCACTGCACCTCGTTCTCTGCTTGTGCAAGGGGACAGCGTATTTCTAGGTCCCTTCCTTTGAGCTACGCAGCTTCTCCAGCTCAGAGCCAGGGAGATGCTCAGCAGTGATCTCCAGTTTGTCTCCTGGCTTGTGGCCGGGCTTATTTTAAGCTGCGTCCTTCCCCTGCCTGCCGGTGCACCAGCACTGGGTGTCTGTGTGGCTGAGCTCTCTCGGGACGTGCCTTTCCAGTGAATCCAATCGATGTAGCTGCAGGCTCCTCGCACCGCTGCGGTTTCGAGTGGCGTGGAAGCAGTGCTGCTAGCTCTGGGGCACGGCTGCGTGGGGCTCCTACGTGCAACTTAGAAGCTGTAGCTTGCCCCAAGCCAGAGACTCCTAAAAGGTGCTGAGAGAATTCCCAGGGCACCTGGGCTTGTCAGCAGTAGGAACAGGTCTGGACTGCTCTCCTGCAGAGATAGCGTGTTTGTTGAGTGCTGCTCTAGACCGTTCTGTGAAGGAAGTGGGCAGCAGCGGTCCACTCTGGTGTAATAACACATGGGCATTGGGGTCTGGAACAGGACGAAGCAACTTTTCCCTCTAAGCTTAAACTGCTTTTGCTGACAGCTGGATTTGTGTATTGTGGGTCACTGCAGCACAGTGCGTACAAGGCAAATGGATATTGGGGGGTTAATATCTATCCTGCACAGAATATTAAAATAATCTGTCGGCCTGGTCCATGCTAACCCCCCATTTCGAACTAATACGTTAATAACGTAGCTGAATTCAAAGTACCTTAGTTCAAACTTACCGCGGGTCCAGATGCGGCAGGCAGGCTCCCCCGTCGATGCCGCGTACTCCTCTCGCCGAGCTGGAGTACCATCCGGGATCGATTTATCGCGTCTAGACAAGACGCGATAAATCGATCCCAGAAGATTGATTGCTTACCACCAGACCCGGAGGTAAGTGTAGACCTCCTGCACAAAGAAGGACCGTGGTAGTTCTAAGCGTGGCTGGCCGTCCACCTCCTCAGAGTTTGAAGATTAACAAGACGGCACTTGCAAATCTTACTCTATATGCAAATTATGTGATTTCCAAAGGCTCATTTTGACTCCATTGAATAAAAATCCATTTCTTCTCCAATGATCCAGAGCGCTTGCCCTCAGAAAGGAATGTTTTCCTGCTACATTTCAGCATCCCACCTCCAACCATTCCCATGCTACAGCTGTTGAAAAAAACCCAAAGTCACGATATTTTCTTTTTAATTGTGAGGAAATTGTCATTTTGCCCCACTTCCCTCCAACTCAAAAAGGGCCAAATGGATTTTGCTTTTGGGTCGGGACTAAGCTTGGAGAATTTCAGCCAGAAAAGTAGAAGTCTTAGTCCAAGCGATTTAAAACAGGGGGTTAGAATGGAAAAGCTTTTGCACCTCAATTCTAGTTAATCCTAATTGCACTGGAGTAGTGATTGTGGAAGAATTGGGAATAGAACCCAGGGCAGTGGATGGGGGACTCAAGAGAGTCTTTTCAGTAGAGTATCCTGAATAGATTGTCATTATAGTCAGGCACTACATTACCTCTTTAAAACTTTCAACTAACCAGTCAGGTTAATACTGTGTAGTAGCCGCATTAGCTAGGCTTGGAAGGATTACATTTTTATTGATAAATGTTGGTAAGTGTCGATTTCACCATACACACAAACCGACCAAAAATATTTGCACTGATAATAATCGACCTTTACAGACAGGCAAAGTAAGAAAAATGCTCCTTGAGAACTCATTAGAATCCAAAATCCAGTGATTTAGACTTTTGAAGTAGGCTTGTTCCAAATGGACTTATGAAGAACTAGTAAAAAACAGGTGTGATATATAAAGCTTTAACTTTTTGGATCTCAGCGTCTACAATTGTCTGATGCCCCATAATTTCCCGCAACTGTGCAAATGTAAATGGATCAAAATCTGTAAAAGGGCTTAAAAATAAACATGAACATTATCTGTCAAAAGAATAGTGCTCACTTTGCCAGGACTAACATCTTATTACAATCCAGGGAGCCTCCCAAAAGGCAGTTAATATGGTTAATACAGCAACACATCTGGTGTTTTGAATCATAGCTAGACGCGTGTGTCAGAGAGACATGAATCTTAAATGGAAATCAAACTTCTGGGCATATCTGTTTGTGTATTTATTTGCCATTCAGATGTCAGTTCAGCTAATAACAGTGTTTATAGGCATAATTGGTTTATCTGATACTCCCGACAATTTTCCCTCTGTCTCATCAGCATGCGAAATTGGATCAGTGTGTAATTGTCGTTTCTGAGCTGAATGGGAGGTTGAAGGATGATTCATGCAATGCAGAACGGCTAATGCACCGGACAAATCCCCTGCAGGCACTGAGCTGATAGCAGTTTGTAGGGAATTTCCTGGGCATTTATGGTCCTGTGTAACCCAAGCTCCACCCCTCTGGTCGTCATTCCCTAGAAATGCCATGTGCCAAAGGTTGCTATTATTGCATAAAGCACACATCTGAGAAGAGGCTGTGAAAATCGTCCCCTCCTTCTGCTCCCTGCTGGACGTATCGGAGTCAGAGCGGCTGACTTCAGCCAAGCAGAGCCACCATCTAGTGGTCACCATTAAAAAGTCAGCGTGGAGGTAAGAGCTGGATTCTACTGCGGCTCATGCATCATCGACATCATTGTTAACTAAGGCCCAGAGCCTCAAAGAAACCAATAGGAGTTAAGTATCAGTTAAGTAGCCGTGTTAGTCTGGATCTGTAAAAAGCAACAGTGGGTCCTGTGGCACCTTTAAGACAAACAGATGTATTGGAGCATAAGCTTTCGTGGGTGAATGCCCACTTCGTCGGACATGCATCCCTCAAAGTGGGCATTCACCCACGAAAGCTGATGCTCCAATACATCTGTTAGTATTAAAGGTGCCACAGGACTCTCTGTTGCTTTTTCCAATGGGAGTTAGGCACCTAAATACCTTTGAGGAGCTGGGCCTAATTTCCAATTGCAGGGCCCGATCCTGTTTACATTACACCCGCGCAGCCCCAGTTTGGAGGCAGTAAGGCTCCCCTGGTGTAATGAAGGGCAGATCTGAAGGCCACGGTTGCTGCTAAGAGTACCATTTGCACTGCAGAATCTGTATTTCTCAAGACCATGCACAAGCCAGAAAGAAGCCAGCTTGACTCTCAGATCCCAGAGGGAGTTCACAGTGCTGGCACTCTGGAAAAAAAATCTTTCCGCTTGCAATTTGAGCACATTTGAGCTGGAGTCTTTGATGGATGATAAACATGGAGCTCCCATAAACATGGAACATTAAAGATCCTGAGGCTTGATCCTCTATCTTTGGCTAATATGTTCCCCTCCTGCCCTGTTGGATGCTAGCTGGTTGCTGGCCTCCTCCCCAGAGAGGCAGCGTGGACCAGTGAGGAGACCACTGGCTTGGGATTGAGGAGACCTGGTTCTGGGGTCTGTCCCTGGTGCTGCTAATAACCCTGGGCCAGTCATTTCACCTCTGGTTCCCCTCCCGTCATTTGTCAGCCTGGTGTGTTTCATTTGTGGGGGAGTGCCTCTTGCTGTGTGTTTGTACAGCACCTAACACAATAGGACCCTGGTCTCAGGTGAAGTCTCAAGGTGTTACTGTCACACACATAGTAATGGGGTTTGCTCCTAAGTCAATGGAAAGTCTCCCTGGATCCCAGCACGAGTGGGAGTGGACACTCGAGTGTGAGATTTCCCCCTGTACCCACTAAGTGGAGCTTGCTGGAGCTGGGGTGAAGGCAACTGCTATGGGGAATTACCAAGCAAGTGGATTTGCTCTTTGGATGGGGGTAAATACAACAGGGCCAGAGCCCCAGGCAGGGTGGAGCCGTGGGCCAGGCCCTGGTGATGGCGTCTGCGGGAAGGAATGTTATTTGTTATTCTGTGTATTCCGAGGGTTCTCAAAAACCCTGTGGAGCTTGGGTCCCCGCTGCGCCGGGCGCTGCACATGCATAGCAAGAGCCCCAGCCCGGAACAGCTATGCTCCGAATAGACAAGACAGAAAGGCCGGGCCGTTATCCCCATGTTACAAGGTGGGGAAACCGAGGCATAGACCGATTCCCTGTGCTGGCCCAGATACCAGTGCAAGGGCAGTTTGCGCCTCCCCGTGCAGAGACTGTGGGGGCCTTTCAACATTGCCCTAACCTCCCCTTCACCCTAAGGCTTTCCGGGGGGGGGGGGGAGAGGGAAACGGGCACCGAGAGCTGGCTTAGCAGCAGGTCCAGGGGCTTTCTGTACCGAGGGGGATTCCCTAGGCTCCATACACCTGCCCTGCGATTCCTGTACACCAGCCCAGCTGGGGGAGGTGAGGTGACGTGTGCCATCGCTAAACTGTAGTCCCATGGCAGGGCTGTTGGTCAGCGGCAAGCTACGGCTCTTATCTGCCACGGTGAGAGGCAGACCTAGGAGCCAGGCAGGCCCCCACCCCCCACACGTGCCGAGCGGCAGCTGTCAGCAGTTGACCTGATGGGGAGCACTCATGCAGGGTCTATCTGGCCCCCGCCGCTCATGCTGACTGCAGCAGGTGCTGGGGGCCCTCGGTCTCTCAGCGGCAGGCTCAGAACGACGCAGGTTTGGGGCCCAGGCCGTGCACGGGAGGCAAATGCACTGACTTCTCTACAAGCTCCCTGCGGGCAGAGGTGGAGGCGCGGGGGCTGTCAGGCAGGCCCAGCTGCTCCACTGCCTGCAGGACCAGAGTCACAGACGGTGCCAAGCTTGCCTTGAAAGAAGCTGCGCTGTCTGATGCTGGATGGGGATCTGGCCCGGTAATGGGGCCTGTTGTCTTCAGCCAGGCCTCAGTGAGCAGCCAAAATCTCACTCAGGGTTTGAGGTGAGTGGGGAACGGGCATAGACGCAGACAGGTGGCAGGAGACAGCAGCCCCTCTGCTGCGGGCGTGTCTCTGAGGCAGGGAGAACGGGCTAGTGGTTAAAACACAAAGATTCTGGGGAGCAGCCCGGGATCCCACAGCACCTCTGTGAGCTGGGGCAGGCTGGTAGCACTGGCTCCATTTCACAGGTGAGGAAACTGAGGCACAAAGAGGTCGAGTGACTTGCCAAAAATTCAAGGCCAGAGGGGACCATCAGATTATCTAGTTCTGGCTGCCTGTCTATCACAGGCCCTTACATCTCACCAGTTACTCCTCTACTGAGCCCAATGTCTAGTGTTTGCCTATAGCCAGTGGCACAGAACCCACATTCATGCTCCACTTTTCGCTTCACCTAAATTCCCTCTGAAATGTAGTTTCACACTGGATACAGTTTTCTTCCCTTCCTGTCGGGTAGTGTTGCCCTGCTCTGTTAAAGCAGGTGCCATGTTCCACCTCAGAGGTAGCTGCATTTCAGTGGCGAGAGGGCAATCTTTGGGGCAAAAGATCTTAATAAAATTGCAAGACATTAGGAGGATCTTCATTGCCAGACACATTATCTTTCAGTCCAGTTTGTGTGGCGTTGTCCTGCCATCTAGTGGCCAGTTAGTTGAATCAGAGCGTGTGCTATCCTGAGGCCAGGGTTGTCTGAACTGGCCCCCATCTACTTCTGACCCTACAGGTACATGAGCAGTGTGCCTGGGTGGAATCCTGGCCCCACTGAAATCAATGGGAATTTTGTCACTAATGGGGCCAAGATTTCACTTCCAAAGAGACAGCTAAATAGAAAAGACAAAATAATTCTTGCCAATTTATTTCACGCTCAGGTTCCCCCCACTGGAGCGCATTGTAGTTTATATTGTAATGAGCTGGCTAATTGTGGATGTGTGACTTCTGCCCTCTCCTGGATGGAATCAGAACTGCTCACATCTGTGTCCTAGGCCCTATACTGCTAACATTTAATGAAGATTCTCCTTTAATTCAAGTGGCAAGTGTCGGGCTTTAAGGCAGGAGGATGTGGGTCCCGTCACGAATGGCTCGGGTATCTCTGTACAGAGGCAGGCTGTTACTGGGTTTCAGCTCAGTTAAACTGTTCAATTCAAAAAAATAAATAAATAACCCTTGTTTGCTGGACTGTCGGGCTGGGAGAGGGGGGTTGATAGTGAGTCTCCATCGCCTTGGATCGGGGGGGGGGATGCTTCCCTGCTGCTTAGCATATCTGTTGCCATGGCAATAGAGATGCCCCAACCAAAATCAGGACCCCACTACACGCACATGGAGAGAGAGGCCCTGCTCTGCCCCAGACAGCTCACAGGTAAACAGACAGGGACAAAGAACGGGAAGGGAAGTAGAGGGGAAGTGACTTGCCCAAGGTCACACAGCAAGTCAGTGGCAGAGCCAGGTCTGCCGAGTCCCAGTTCTGTGCCCTACTCACTAGACCACACTGCCTTAAGTCAGGGCTCGGCTCCGTCTCCCCTCACATTGCTTTGGACAGGCCCGAGGTAATAAGGCTCTTCCGCTCTGCTCCAGCACTGCCTCGGGATCAGGCGGCACAAGGGGTCCTCCTCCTTGACCCTTCCCCGGGTCCCCCACCGCGCTATCCCTCCGGCCTGTGCCCAAAGCAGCTACAGCGCCACTTCTGAAGGGATGCTAGGGACGCAGGCCGGCCGGGCCTTTCCGGGTCGCGGGGCAATGAGGTTACTCAATACTGGCACAGACGCTGCGGAGGCATCGAGCACGTTGTTGTACATTATTTGTTTAGCTAGCGCGGCCGGGGGTGGGGAAGGCAGAAACAGTCTCTGGATTGTCACACGTTCCTATAAACACAGACAGATGGAGAAAGAAATACCAGACCCGCTCTCCAAGGCACTGACTCCCACAGGGAGACGTCTGCCGGAGCGAAAGCGCCTTCGCTAATATCCCCCCTCGCCCGGCAGTGAGTGCAGGCATGGAAGTGCAGCTACTGGAAAGTGACCAGCATCAATCTTGCTCGGTAAACACCTGGCCCGTGTGTCTCTGAGTTGCTTTTAGAGCTGCTGGCCTTACGGAGCCCAGGCGGCTATGGGAGAGTTCTCCTGGCTCGCGGAGCGGGGCTAGGTTCCCAGGGCAGGCTCTGTATTACTGCAGTGGTTAGAGAGACAGGGAGAACAGGTTGATTTTCACATCCTTGGTGGTGACAGTGCCGGGAGTTAAGACAACCCGGTTTTGCCTTGAATGGGCCCCGCAATGGCTTTGTTGGAGTCACTTTGAGACCTGCTGCAGACTGTGGTAGCTGCGATGAACCTAACTTGCTGAAATCTTACCACTCCAGGGCAGCGTTGTCTTCATAGCATCCTCTAGTGTGGATTTTTAAAGGCTGGGGGGTGGAGGGGGCTGTGTCTGAACCAGCTTTGCAGCAGATGCACAGAGCCTGGGGCCTGCGTGACCACTGTCCAGAACACAGCAGCTCGTTCCACCATGCTGGGGATAAGCCAGCACCGGCCCATCACGGACTGGGGCCCAGGAGGTCGCAGCACTAGATTCCAGTCTAATCCACCTTGCAAATGGGGAGTGCACTCTGGAAGGAAAATGAGAGCGTCACTGGAGAACCGAGCTAACGGCCCGTGGGAGGCATCTCCCTAACCAAATCTGACACCCTGCAAGTTTCAGGATTCGTTACAGGTGGGTTCTTCCAGCCCAGGTTTTACCCAGAGCCCGGTGCATGCTGGGACAAGGGCGATGGGAGTCTGATCAGACATGCAGATCCCCCTGCAGTGTAAACGTGATCAATACAGTTCCCAGTTATGGATCTCACTCTCCAGCATCCACGCCTTGATTTGATTGGCTCCTGGCATGCCAATCCCATTCCCTGCCTGCCTTGCCCAGGTTAGGGAGCAGTGCAGCTTTCACAAATGACTGTCACAGGCCCCCTTGTGACCCTGGCACCTGTGCACAGAACAGGTGTAGGTGAGGATCCCTGAAGCAGCTGGAGTTACAGAACCCTGATGTGAATTCAGTGGGAACACCTTGCTGGCAGGACGCTGGAGGGGTATCCTGACCTGGGCCAAGCACCTACTGTTAATGAGGTTTTATGCAGTGTCTGCGGCCTCTCGATTGGTGTTTACCATCCAGTTGTTGATCAGAGGGTTGCAAGGGATGTATAAACAGATACCGCATCCTTTTTGCGAGAGGGCTGCAAGGGGTGAATATTTTTGCATCTAAGAGGTTTACGAAGGCTGCACTTTTGCAAGAAATGCGACGGTTTTGTAAGTAAAACATTTCTTTCCCCAGGGGATGCAGTTTTCAGGCAGCTCCAATGACTGACACCTGTCAGCTCGAAGAAACTGCCTTCAAGCTGGCAGGCGGCCTGCCCCTTCCATGTAGCTGCTCTGCTCTGACAGATCATTATTATTACACCCACCACATACAGAACGGTGTGAGCAGCTGACTGACAGCAGCTCCTCCGGCAGGCAGGCAGCTCCTTACCATGTTATGTCACTTCTGAAGATCAGTTACACGGGAAACCCCTGTAAGATGTAATGGAGCACAGAGCAGAAGCTCTCGTGGGTGGATAAGAAACAAGGGACAGCGACTGAGGGTCTGTAGCACAGGAGAGACACACTGGCTTGTTCTCTCTGGGAGAGATGCAGGATTGGAGGTCTGAATAACCACTACACTCTGTGGGTAGAAGGGGATGGGAATAGCAGGGGGCAATAGAATCACAGACTCATAGGACTGGAAGGGACCTGGAGAGGTCTAATCCAGTCCCCGGCACTCGTGGCAGGACTAAGTATTATCTATTCTAGACCATCCCTGACAGCTGTTTGTCCAACCTGCTCTTAAAAATCTCCAATGAAGGAGATCTAGGCAATTTATTCCAGTGCTAAACAACCCTGACAGTTAGGAAGTTTTTCCTAATGTCCAACCTATACCGCCCTTGCTGCAGTTTAAGCCCATTGCTTCTTGTCCTATCCTCAGAGGTTAAGGAGAACAATTTTTCTCCCTCCTCCTTGTAACAACCTTTTATGTACTTAAAAACGGTTATCATGGCCCCTCTCAGTCTTCTCTTCTCCAGACTAAACAAACCCAATTTTGTCAGTATTCCCTCCTAGGTCACTTTTTCTAGACCTTGAATCATTTATGTTGCTCTTCTCTGGACTTTCTGCAGTTTGTCCACATCTTTCATGAAATGTGGTGCCCAGAACTGGACACAGGATTCCAGCTGAGGCCTAATCAGAGCAGAGTAGAGCAGAAGAATTACTTCTCGTGTCTTGCGTACAACACTCCTGTTAATACATCCCAGAATGATGTTTGCTTTTTTTGCAACAGCGTTACACTGTCGACTCATATTTAGCTTGTGGTCCTCTATGACCCCCAGATCCCTTTCCGCAGTACTCCTTCCTAGGCAGTCATTTCCCATTTTATATGTGTGCAACTGATTGTTCCTTCCTAAGGGGAGTGATAGACCAGGACGGAGGTGCTGTGACAGAGCTGAGGGGGAGCGGGGGTCAGGACTGGAAAAGCGGGGGCCCGAAGATCAGGGTTAAGCTGCATGGGGGGAGGGTTGGACGGCGATCTCAGGGGCTGGCGTCAGCAAGCTGCTGGGGTGCATTTACCCTGCTGAGTGGTGCCCAGCACTGGCTTTGTAGTATCACCGTTCAGCGCTCCATGGACAGAGCCTGCCACCCCACAAAGCAGCCCGGGGGGGAGATACAGTTACCACCCCCCCCGAACACCCCACCCTGTGCCCCTCACCCTGCAGGGCCTGCTCTATGCTCCCAGGATCCCCCTTCCTTATGTGGATTGCCACGGGCACGCAGGGGTGAAAGAAAATGCAGGCCTGTTATTTACCAGGCGGCACGTGGCAATAGACTATATTGGTAAGGGATGCAAGGAGAGTATGGGTCACGATGCAAACTGCAGACACACCCACACCCACAAATTAATCAATTTAAAGTTTTATTGGGGATAATTACCAGGGGTAAGGGAGCAGCGTTTGATTAGCTAATAGAGTTAATGAAACTTAAAACACACAATGACTAAAATATCTACTAACAATATTTATAAACAAAGATGCAGCATTTAGTAATAACTGATACTTACAAATACCAACCAACGCATAACGACCGGCAAACGTAGAAACTCTGTTTGAAACACGTGAGCTGAGAGAGAGGCTTCGAAGTGATCAGGCTCGGTTACGGGTGTACACAGGATACACAGGATTCATTTTTCTTTCTCCTCTCCCTGCCTGCACATGGCAGGCAGCCCATAAAGTACCAACTATGACATCATAGAAGTGTCATAGGGACGGGGCCCAAAACCTGTTTGTGTTCGTTTCTGATTGGCACAAGCAAAGTTTACACCAAGTAGGGGAGCAGGTGCCTCAAAGTCTGGCTTCGCCCCCAAAAGGTGAGGAAATGCATATTGTTTTAGAATGCGTGCAACACTGAATGACAAAAGAAGAGGCCAGGGCAATACCGGTCTGGGCAAGTTTTACAGGATGCAGACAAGAACTCATCTCAACACCTTCGTGCCCCCGAGGCCTCCCCGTGCAGCTCACCATCTGGAAGGCACTGGATCCCCCCCCTGCACCAAGCTCCTCTCACAGACACCCACCAGGGAACTGCACACGCTAACGAGAAGGGAGGATAATTATAAACGGGCGGAGGAGGGGAAGGGGGGACCCGACGCAGCGCTGTTGCTGAGGTGCTGGCTGGAACAAGGGGGTGGTGGGTGGTTAGCTAACAGCTGCCCTTGTTTAAGATTCAGGTGAACGCTCGCTGTCTCCCAACACCCTGGTTGTCTGGGCTGAGTCACTGCCAGCCTGCGCTGTACATTGCTGGTTGCTCACGACACAGCCCTCAGCATGCAGAGCTGAGCCCCTGTGCTAGGTGCAGGAATCAGACGCGTAGGACTGGAAGGGACGTCGAGAGGTCGTCTAGTTCAGACCCCCTCAGGGCAGGACTAAGTATTGCCTAGATCAGCGGCTCTCAACCTTCCCAGACGACTGTACCCCTTTCAGGAGCCTGATTTGTCCTGCGTACCCCCAAGTTTCACCTCACTTAAAAACGACTTGCCTACAAAATCAGACATAACAACACAGACGGGTCACCGCACAATATTAATGAAAAGTTGCTGACTTTCTCATCATATAACTATACAATAAATCATTTGGAATGTAAATACTGTACTTCCCTTTCCACGTACAGTCTACAGAGCAGCAGAAACAAGTCATTGTCTGAAATTTTAGTTTGTACTGACTTCACTGGGGCTTTTTCTGTAGCCTGTTGTAAAACTAGGCAAACATCGAGATGAGTTGATGTACTCCCCAGAAGACTTGTGCGTACCCGCGGGGGGGGGACATACCCCTGGTTGAGAGCCACTAGTCTAGACCATCCCTGAGAAGTGAAGTAGGAAAGGGATTGTGGGTGTCCGGCAGCAGCTTCCCTACTATCCCCAGCTTGGTCTCAGCCAGGGGTAGGGAATCTCACCTCACTCCCTGCTCAGCTCAACTAGCCAGGTCACCTCAGGAGAGGCAGAAATGTCCCCCCCGGTACCTGCCTGGTGCAGACAGTGCAGTGAACCCCCTACGACCCTGCATGGGGATTTAATGGGGTTATTAAACCATAGCAACTAGTGGGGGTGAGGGTTGTTTTACAGACTTAGTTCTTGGCCTGATGGGGGAAATCACAGTCCACAGGGAAAATCTCTTCTTGCAAAAACTTTGGCTACCACAGCCCTGGAGGGGGAGTCAGCCCTGGTCCCGCTGTAGGTCAGACGGCACAGGGCTGGGGTGTTTGCCAAGGCCCCTTGGCTGGGGGTTGCACGCAGCTCTGGGTGCCCATCACAATCATCAGTGCTCCTGAGACCCCATGGCCCTAAGGATTGGATCCTGATCCCAATCCCCTGCCAGGAACAGACACCCCCCTTATCCTGCTCTAGCCACCAGAGCCCACTTCCTCCCAAGGGTCTGGAGTCCTGCTGGCCAGACCCCTCCCAGGACCGGGAACAGACCCCAGAGGTCCTGGCCTCTTCGGCTCTCAGACGCTCCTTCCAGCCGGGCTCAGGGCTAGAACCCAGAACCCCGCGCTCCCAGGCTTGCGCGCTAACCGCTAGGCCATGCTGCCACCTAGCGGCAGAACTAGCTCACGCCGCCCTATGAAGAGCAGCGGGGCGCCCGCATCCCTGTTACCAAAACGACATTCCCCAGCATGCCTCGGGATGTTACGCGGCCCAGCATGCTCCGCGGCCCGCCGCTGAGCACCGCGTGTGAGGAGGGCGGGGAGTATTGTTTGCGTAGACCCAGGGGCCTCATGGGAGTTGTAGTCCTCAGCCGGACATCCGCGGGGCTCTGCCTGCGAACAGACTACAACTCCCACCAGGCAGTTCGCGCCGCTGTGGCGTCCCGACGCAGCGTCGCCTCTGAAGCATTTTCTCGGGGGCCGCCATCTTTGTTTTTCTCCTCTGCTGGCGCCGCGGCGGGGCCCGAGCGAGGCCGGGCCAACGATGCTGGCCTCCCTGCTGTCCAGACCTCCGCCTCCGGGCCTCGCCCGGCTCCTGAGGGCCCGGCCGCCGCCCCCGCGGCCCTCCCGTGGCGCCTCGGCGCGGACAGACCCGGCGGGCGAAGGCGGGGCCGCTGGGGGGCGCAGGGAGCCGCAGTACCCGGGAGCGGCCGCTAGGGGGCGCGGGGCGGCACAGCTGCAATCCCAGCGCGCGGCCACCAGCGCCCAGGGGCTGCAGTGTCTGCGGGCAGCCGCGAGGGGGCGCAGGGAGCTGGAGGGGCTGCAGGAGCTGGGCATGGGCATGGGCATGGGTGAGTTCAGGCTGCCAGAGCTGCAGGAGGTGGGCCCGTGCACCACAGGGGCCAGGGCACCAGAGCTGCTGTTCTTAGCTGCACCCAGCCGGGAGCTGGAGCTGCAGTACCCGGGACCGGCTGTGGAGTGGCGGCTTCGTCTCAGACCAGACCCCACGGGGCACCAGAAGAAGAGGGAGAGCTGGACTTGCCGGGCCGGGCTTCCTGCGTTTGCTGCTGCACTGGTGTATTGCTACAGCAAGGGCCACGCATCCAAGGGTGACTATTACTGACCCCTCTCTTTGCACTTGTGCTGTGTTAAAGCCCAACACTCCCAGCGGGGGAGGGTCTTCAAATAGCGCAGAGGCATTTGTGTGTCTTTAGTGGAGTCCAGACTTCGCCTGATCTCTGGGGGCAACTCCTCAAATGCAGCTGCCCTAAGCTTTGCATAGAGGGGAGCGGCCCTGGGAGATGGCAGGACCCACGCGAGCTCTTTGGGGTAGGGACTGCCCTGTGTTTCTACAGCTGTTAGCACGAAGGGGTGCTGATCTCTGTTGTGGCTCCAGGTGCTACCATCCAACAAAGAAGAATGAGCCAAACAATTTCTGTAGAGATACAAGTTCCCAGAATGCAACTGTCCATGGTTTGCCTGCCTCAAGGTGGATCACTGCATAGCTGACTGTCCTGTGTCTGTGGACCACCCAACCTTGTTAGAGCAGAACGCATCTACAGGCTGGTTGGCAGGCTGTGCTGTTCTGGGGGGTATGCCAATCTTAGGTCTATATTTATCCATTGTTTTAGTCTGTGTGTTGGAAGAGTCTATGTTTTCAGATTATTGTAGGGGGAGAGTTCTGTTAGGGAGGTTTGGCCAGCCTTAGACGAGGGCGTGAAATGGTTCTCCAAGAAGTGAGCTCCCTTTGTACAAGGCATACAAGCACAGTGCTAGAGTTGCACTGATATTTTAACTCAGGGCAGTTCGCTGCTGCAGACAATTTTAAGATGTGTGTGCGGTGGAAGAGTTATATATGCACCTTGATAAGGCCAAGAAGCAGGATATTCTGAGCAATCTGTGTCTTCCACAGTAATTAATTGGTAGCCAATTGCTTCTCAAATTCCCCAAACATTTATGCACTTGACTTTACACCTAGTCCCTTTACTCACATAGTCAAAGTGTCACGTGTGTGTGAATGTTTGCAGGATTGGGGTCTTAGTGGTTCTCATGCTTGACTCTTCATAGTGTTTTGTGTTTCAAAGCACTTGGCAAACATTAACGGATTAGATCTCCCAACCCTTGGCAAAGCAAATCAGTATTATCATCTCCATGATGGGGAAACTGAGGCACGGATTGGTTGTGGTCTCTCTAAAGTCACTGAGTTTGTCACTGCTGGAGCTGGGAGTGAAAGCTCAGCTCTGTCATTTAGCCTGCTTGCTGCTCTGCTATCTTATAGACAAACAGAGCCTATGATAGCTTTCAAACCATCAGCTGTCTGGTATGCGCATGCTGTACAAAAATTGGGGGTTGAGATGCAGGATTATTCAGGGGCTTGGAATGAGCTCCAGTTGCTGGGATAGAAAGCCCGTCCCTGTTATCACTTCAAAAGTTTTTTTTTTTTTTTTTTTTTTTTTTTTTTCTCTTAATTAATTGGCCTCTCAGAGTTAGTAAGACAACTCCCACCTGTTTATGCTCTCTGTATGTGTGTATATATATCTCCTCAATATATGTTCCATTCTATATGCATCCGAAGAAGTGGGCTGTAGTCCACGAAAGCTTATGCTCTAATAAATTTGTTAGTCTCTAAGGTGCCACAAGTACTCCCGTCCCTGTTGTGTTCTCCTATATAAATTAACACATGCTGTCATTAATGACTTTTATGTTAATGACTGCATCGTTTGGAATGAGCGTGGGACTGGGAAATGAAAGGTCCTGAGTTCTCCTCCCGGCTCTTCCCCTGACTCATTCTGTGGCTTTGGGTAAGACACGCCCTGTGCCTCGGTTTCCCCACTTGTAACATGGGCTTAACACTGTGATGACTGTTGAGGGTGAAACGCCCTATATAAATGCTGCATTTGTTGGTAAGTCACCTGAGAGAGGGCTGAACCGCCCAGTCTTGCTGCAAGGGAGCTGAAGAACCTCTGAGCACTTTCTAACCTCATTAGAATGCAACACATCTGGCGCCACCTAGGACTGTGCAGTGGTCCCAGTGCTGCATAGCAGAGCTCTTAATAGCGCTGGTGGGGATAGACTGCAGACCCTCCTCCAAAGCCACAGGCCCCAAAACACAGCAGCCTCCCCTCTAGCGGCAGGCAGTAGAGGTAGAGCACGGAGTAGAGCGGATCGGATTCTGTCCCGGAGACAGCAGTGAGGCACACGAGCCTTCTCGGTACAGTCGAAAAGAACTCTGTGTAGCTGACATGTGACTACTGTTCACACACCAGGCGCTATTGCTGTGCTAGATGGATCTCCCAGGGAGCCCTTCACTTTTTAAAAGGACAGTGGAAATGATTGAACGGCCGCTTTATTGTGGAGTTCTCTGAGCTGCGCCGCTGAGCCAGGGCTTCAAGTGTCTTTCCCCAGCCCTCACTCTGAGTATGGAATTTGTTTGCTAGTTTAGACCCACTGCCGGCTGCTTGCTGGCTGCACACTCCTTGCTGAGCATTAACTGGCTGAGATATAGTTGCACTGTGACATCCGGGCCTGGATTGTTTGAAGGGACAGTGTCAAGATAAATTCATAATTAAAAAAAAAAAAGTCCCACCCATCTCTGCAATGCTAACAATACCAGTGATGAGTAGAACTGAAAGATTTTTTAAACTCTGCGGTATTTGTCTCTATTAATGCTGTTTGTGCTTGGCCAAGGCATTTAAACTGCTGCATGCCGGTCAGTTTCGTTTTCTGAGGCTGGTCACTGTAACTTTCTGGTTCTTGTGCGCCAGCCCAGTGCTGTTGTGTTGGGTTCCTAGCACTGCAGGTGAATCTGTACATGAAAAACAACCCCCCAAATCTCCATTTTAAACGATAATCATGCAAACATTTCTCTCTCAGATTTTGTCTTTCCTAAAATCCCAATTTCAGATTTAGACTAACCAGCTGTAAAAAAACAGCCATGCATAGCAGCTCTGAATATGGAGGCTGTAGGCAGTCTGATTTTCAAATGCACTGAGCATCCACTACTTCTGCAGAAGTCAGTGGGGGCTATTGGGTGCTCAGAACCTCTGGGAATCCTGCCATAGAAGGCAAGAGGGATATTTACTGGTGTGGGAACAGTGGTTGTTGCTTTTAAGATTAGAGGCTAGCTTTTGTACTTTGCAAATGAAAATTGTCTGTGGCCAGTGGAGGGTTCTCACACCAGAGATTCGCCAGAGTGAGAACCTTTAACTCTAAAGCCCTTTGCATTTTGTGGAGGGGAGTCAGTTCAGGGTTGAATCTAAGACCGGAAGGAGCCTGTGTACCAGATCTAGTTCCCCATTCTCATGAGATTTTGTTTCTGATGTCTTGTCTTCCTGATGGGACTCTTGAAATCCTGAGTACAGCTTGGTAGAGCTGCTCTGGTCATCCACCAGGAGGCAGAGAGTCACCTGTTATTGGTGGGACTTGTCCGCCTGCAGCAATGCAGTACTGTTCCTCGTTCCATGTCATTTCCACAGGACATACGGTGTTGCACTCAGAATAGCTCCTTTCCCTCCCAGACACTGAGCTACTTCCTCTGGTTAAATCTCCCCTAAAAGCCTCTCTCTTTTCAGTCTAGGAGTGACATTCTCTGTAATGTGCATGTGCTTTGTGACGCTCAGCATGACACATGATCTGTGTGCGTTAAAATGAAGAGCAGTGTAGTTACTCCGTTGAGCCGGAAAGTGGTGCTCTTAATCTACAGGGGAATGTTCACGCTCATTTTGGCTGTTGCTCTCATGGTTGGCTCTAAAATGGTCTGGCTTTGTATCCCAGTGCTAGTGATCCCAGTAATGCACGCTGGGCACAGTAGCCCCAGGTGTCAGTTTGCTTTTCAGTGCCGCACACAGGAAAAGTCCTTGCTTCCTCTCTCACCGAACCGAGCTCCCTGCTTTCTGCAGTACCATGAGAGGTGCAGCATCTGGAGTGACTCACTCCCAGCTCCCAGAATAGCTCCTGGGCCCTCTCTCTCCTGCTCCCTCTGCTGCCATCCTAGTCCTCTCCCTTCTCTGCAGAGCAGTGTCAGCCTCCCGAACTCAGATGGCTGGAGCAGTCATCATTTGTATCGGTGTGTGGTGCCACCCACGATGCGCTAGGTGCTGTCCCGACATTCAGGGAGTGCTGGTCCCTGTCCTGAGGACGTGCACATCATATTGCTGTAAACTCCACGTTACATCACGGGTGGCTGGACACAGCACACCATGTTCTCTGACGTGCCAGCAGCCCCCCTCCCTTAGCATCCAGACCTGCAGAGCTACACGCTCCAGCCAGCAGTGTTCCACCCAGAGTCAAGTGGCAGTGGCTAATGTGAAGCTTTGCATCCTGGGAGCTGTAATCCACAGGCCAACCCACTGTTTTTAAAATGAGGTAATATAGGAATTTCCGCATTTGGTCAGACCAGGTTATCCTGCGTCCAGCAGGGACCTACACGAGCTGCTTCAGAGGAAGTTTCCGTAAATCCCCTAGTGGACAGGTCAGGAATAACCTGCCCGTAGGGAAGTTTCTGCCTACCTAGTGTTGTGTAGTAATGCCTCTGGAGCACCAGCGATCACGTCCCTTATAGACATAAACCGTACCACGTGCAGGTTATATGTGTGCATTTGGTGTGGGCCTCTTGCCAGCCGCTTTACTAGGGTTTCTCCTCTTTGTCTCTCTTAGAAGATGCCCTGTTGGAAGCCGCAAGGATCAACAACGTTTCAGAAGTCGACAGGTGAGTGACTGTTCGGATACTTACGCTGTGTGTTAACATCACTACTCGGAGTGGGGGGAGTCTGCCCTGGACCTTTTGTTGTCACATGGGTCCTGCTTTCCTCCAAGATGCTTGCTTTGATTTCACAGGTGTGTCTAGTAATGTGGCTGCTTGGTAGGGTGCGGAGAAAGGAGACCAGCAGTAATGGGAGCTATGGGTGCTTAGCTCACTGCTTCAGATCTCTCCGAGGCCAGTAGTGACTGAGAGTTGCTCCTGTCTGGGGGACTGTGTCAAGCTAGCCAGTGGCCTCAGTCTACTTCCTAGTGGGCAGGTGTCTTCATCTTTCAAATACCCTTGGGCCTGGCGCTCTTGTTGACAGTCCCAACAGTGAAACCAGGGGCTAATGGGCTGTGCAGACTGAGCACCCGCTCACTCCTGCAGGCAAGGTCTCCTGGGTGGGCTGAGACAGGCTGACAGTGCCTCTGCTGTACTGTTCTGTGCACACATGGGGACATCAGTCTGGCCCCGTAAGTTCCCTGGAAGATTAATAGATGAATGCATTTCCTGTGTCCAGAGCACCCCTGCCGGGACTGTACATGGAAGGAAAGGGGGGTATCACAACTAAAAACTATCTGACGCCCAAGAGGGGCAATCTGCATCCCCCACCTGGCCACAGCCTACACGGCCTCATCCTCTGTCAGAGGAACCTTCCACCTTGTGTATCATTTCACTCAGCCTCTTCCGTCCGGCCTGCCGGCTTCCCGGGAGCTCTCCGCTGTAGGCTGCTGCTTCTGTTTCCTCTCTCTGGAGCCCATATGGCTCTTAGTCACTGCCCCAGCCTAGGGGAGCCCCCTTCCATTCTTCCTGGGATCTCAGAGGAAGCAGCCTTGTTCTGGTGCACCCGAGGGCCGAGATCTGGCCTAAATCAAGGTTCTCGTAGGATGTTGGTGTGCGGCTAATTGGCACATATGTTCTGCTGTTGGTAATTGCAGGAAGCTGTTCCTTAGTGATGTCTGGGTGATTTGTGAGTCTTGCCCGGGCGATGAGTGGCAGGGCTGTGCGCCGTGTTCTCTCTCTCTGTTTCCCGTGTTTACACTCGTGTCTGTGCCGACTGCTGCTGCGCATTATGCAACTGTGTAATGCACATTCACTGCCCCACCTGTGCTCTCCTTCCCTCTGACTGCCCCTTCATTTCTATTGCTTGTGCGCCTCCCAAGCTGCTCTCGTCTGCTCCTCTTTTCTCCCTCCCTCATCTTCCTTCCACAGTGTCCCCTATGTTCGAAACTCCCTGCCCCTCCTCGTGCACCAAGCGACCCGCCTCACTGCGTCCCGATCACTGCTCCCCCAGCCCTTTCGGGGGATGCCCACGCTGTAGCCTTAGCCCATGTTTCTACTCATGTTTTTCCCAGCCCTCCCCCGCCCTCCACACATGATCCTCAAGTGAGTATTTTTGCTTTGTAGCTGTGCTTGCTGGCACGGCTGGGGGGATGTGTTAAAGCCTGAGCTGTGTTTTAGCTTCCGCTGGAACCGGCCCACTCTGCAGTGGGGATACAGGCAAGATCATTCATGTTGGCAGCCCTGCAGTGCCCTTCCCACAATTCCCTGCCGTTGGCTGAGAAAGAATCCTAGAGCATCTCACCACAAAGAACCAGGGGACATGCCTCCCCCCAGACATAGGCGAGTGCAGAAGCAATGAGGACACAGTAACATGGGTGGGGATGCTCATACTCAGGCTAACAGTGCACAGTCCTGGGTGCCAATCCCCAGGCTAACTGGGCAGTGTAGTTATACCCTCAGTGATAGCCATGGGGCACAAATTCCAGACCATCAATGTAAAAATAGCCCCCACCCCCTCCAGCCAACCTGCAGCCATCCAAGACCTTGATGGCTTTTGCTACGCTGCTTGTTATGGTGAAGACACGAGCAAACCTCCAAAAGCACAGGGCCATTTCCCTGGAGCAAAGGAGAATTGTCTTTAGTTAGTAATAGTATAGGGCTCATGACACATGGCTGAGCAGTTCTAATTCCGCACAGTAGAGGGCAGTGCCATTCATAGACACAACGCAGTTCATGACAGCATCGTGTATGTGTACCTATACATAGGGCTATAGGGATAGATGAATTCTTGCCCCTGTTCAACTGTGTGCACTTCATTTTGCAAGAGAACGCGAGCTGCTCTGAGCCCTAGGCTCCGTGGCAAGCTAGACAACAGGCAGGCAGACTGCTTTAGGGTTTTAAAATTTAATTTCCGACTTGATTAAACCGTAATTTATCCCCTGGCCACAGATCACTGTATTATAATTATTGAAACGCACTGAAAACCCAATCAGTGCACTAGGGTAAGCCATTGCAGGCCGTGCCTGGCATATCCATGCAGTTGACATCACAGTAAGAATCAGGACCTACGTTCTGTATCGTATCATGGCCTGTCTCATGAAGCAGCGCCAGTAAAACTGAACAGAGACCGGTCATTGCCTGGATTGTAGAACGGCTACTGGTATTCAAACCTTGGTCGTTTCAGCTAACAGGCTGGGGGAGAAGCCCCCAGATGTTTGAGAGAGACTGGACCAGGCTCTCTCATACCCACTGTCTTCATCTGCTGCTTGCGTTTTTGTTCATTGCATGAATGGGGCTGACCAGCTTTCTTGCTTTTGCAAGTCAGGCACACAGGACAACTCTTTGTATAGTGTTTTCCGTGCAAACTGTACCTCAGAGCATTTTACAGGGTGAAACGATGCAACTACCAACACGACTACCAAGGAGAGAGAAATTAAGGGGAATTGGCATGGGAGAGATGCAGTTTTTCAGTTGTTGTTTGACATGAGATGGAGAGTCAGAGGTAGAGAGATACAGATGAGCTGTTCTAGATTCATGAGCCGCAGAGAAGGCAGTTGTGAGGATGTGAGTTGTGTTTCTTTAAAACTGCTGGGGGAAGCCAGGCATAGTGGGCGGGGGGCGGAGGAGGACCTAGGCAGAACTGTACAATGCAGCAGAGAGAGAGAGACAGAGGAGCTTTAGGGATAATACTGTGTTCCTTATTCCGACAGCGTTCCTTGTTCAGTGTTAGAAGAAAACTACTCTCTCTGATTCGTTACCATTGTCACGTGATAGCGCTAGCACCAACCGTGGCCAGAGGGGAAGAGCAGCCTAGTGAAAGGGAGCCCCCCCTGGTGGCAGGGCAGTGAGTGTTAGAAAATCCACAGGAGGTTTCATAGACCTAGAGGGTAGTTTTGGACTGGATCCTAAAAGGAACGAAGAACCAGTGGGACATTTGAGGACTGCGCTTCTGTATGTGCAAGGAGGCGGGGAGCAGCATTCTGTGTGCACTGCAAGCTGGGGATTCAGGCAACCGTAGGGAAATGAGCTACTGTATTGTAGGGGGGTGAGGATTTCAGTGAAGGTGGAGAATAGGCAGCAGCGTACAAGCTCTGCTGGCAACAGTCAGTTCTTCAAACATAGGAGATACGAGAGGAGACGGCAGGGATATGTATGTTGGAAGCCAGCGGGAGGCTTGAGTTCAGGGAGTCTTGTCTTGACTCTTAGGCCAGGTCTACACTCACCCCCCAAATCGAACTAAGGTACGCAACTTCAGCTACGTGAATAACGTAGCTGAAGTTCGAAGTACCTTAGTTCGATCTTACCTCGGTCCACACGCGGCAGGCAGGCTCCCCCGTCGACTCCGCGGTACTCCTCTCGTCTAGCTGGAGTACCGCAGTCGACGGCGAGCACTTCCGGGTTCGACTTATCGCGTCCAGACAAGACGCGATAAGTCGAACCTGGAAGTTCGATCGCTCGCCGCCGAACTACCGGGTAAGTGTAGACCTACTCTCAGTTAGGTTCTTACCTGTGTGTCAGCTGGTCCCAATGAAGCAAATGGAGTCTGATTTTTGCATTCAAAATAAAAAGAAATTCCCCTCTGAGGAGTGATCCGACTCCCATTGGAGCGGATGGCCAAACTCCCATTAACTTCAGGCCCTGTATGTATTTAGCCATAACTGCAGACAATACCTATTATTCTGGATAGTTTAGTTTCCCCAACCTCCGTTGAGCTGTGTGTGTTGAGGAGGAGAGGCAAGGGGAAGCAAAAGCTTGAAGAAATACTGCCTCCATCCCCTTCGCCTTTATATACAGTATTAATATTGATTCTCAGTGGTTCACTCTTATTTTTTAATAAACCACCTACAAAAATATGGGCTTGCAGCAGAGTTCCTTAGCCAAATAAATATGATGGAACAGTATTCTAATAAGCGCTGTGTGATATTGGCTCACAGAAACAAAGTACATGTGTCAACGCACTGTTATCAGGGCAATTTGTAACAGCGGGCAGTAGCCGGCATCTGTATGTTTAAACGTTCAGCAGGCCAGGAGATTGGCATGGAGCTATTCTTCCTTCAGAGCAAGGAGGTGTCTAGAAACTTGACCTGCCCTTTTAAAAGATGCCATTTTGATCAGTTGAGATTGTCCCGCTCTCTGGATTGATTTTAACTGGGCTCTGTCAAACCCACTGAAAAATTAAAACTGGTTGGGTGACTGGCCATCCCTACCTTGTGTCAAGCAGTTCAGCGTGTTTCAGTTGAGCTTTGCATGCCCGTGTAGTCTCGTCGTTTCATGGTCCTCCCCCATCTCTCTGTATCCACCTGTTGACTCTTGTCTTATTGATTGTCAGTTGCTTGTGGCAGGGGCCATCTCTTTGCAGCTCCGAGAACTCCGGGGGCCTACTCCGGGCAGGGCCGGCTCCAGGCACCAGCCCACCAAGCTTGTGCTTGGGGTGGCACCTGGAGGGGGGCGGCGTGGTGCTCCGGCTCCGGCCGCCAGGGAGAGCGGAGCTGCAGTGGGCTCGCCGCCCTCCCCCGGCGCTCTGGCTGCCGGGGAGAGCAGGGCCGCGACTGGGCTCGCCGCCCTCCCCGCGGTGCTCCGGCCGCCAGGGAGAGCGGAGCCGCAGCAGGCTCACTGCCCTCCCCCGGCGCTCTGGCTGCCGGGGAGAGTGGGGCCGCGACTGGGCTCGCTGCCCTCCCCGCGGCGCTCCGGCCGCTGGGGAGAGTGGAGCCGCAGCGGGCTCGCCGCCCTCCCCCCGGGGCTCTGGCTGCCAGCGGAGCCGCGGTGGGCTCGCTGCCCTCCCCCCGGCGCTCTGGCTGGTTGGGGAGAGTGGCCCGCGGCCGGGCTCGGCGCCCTCCCCTGCCGCACTCCGGGGGTGGGGGTGGGGAGCAGCGGGAGGCTTTTTTGCCTGGGGCGGCAAAAAAGCCAGAGCCGGCCCTGGCTCCGGGACTGGAGATTTTGGGCAGTAGCACAAGACAAACAATACATAATAATTCCAAAACAGACACACAATGTCTGGGCCTTGGTACCCCCTGGTCTGCCTGTGGCACATAATAGCTGAGTTTCCTGAGGGCTGTGATACTTTCAATTGAGGTGATTGTGTTCATTGCAGGGGTAACCAGGTAGGGTTTGGTGGCCTGTGGAGCACAGGAGATCAGACTAAATGGTCTGGTGGGTCCCTTCTGGCCTTATAATCTATGACTGTGTGAAAATCATGTAAGGCAAGTACATCCGGCTCTGCCCAGTCAAGGGGACATGCTGGCAGCTCTCAAAGAGCCACAGGGCTGCACCTAATATACAATAAAGGGAAGAGATTGCAGACACCATCCTCTTTGATACCATGGTGGCCCTTATTGCCTACAGATCCCAGCATGCAATGCCTCCAGTCAAATGCAGGTGGAGCGCTATGCGCTGGGATGTGTAGTCGCCAAAGGCAGTACTGCCGTCAGTCAGATGAATATATCTGAGTGCTGACACTGTGCTGAGCAGTGGACAGACTCAGGGAGTCCCTGCCCCAAAGAGTTGACAGTCTAAAGCAGGCACTGAAATGCTGTTCAAATCTATACAAAACACAGTTAGAAAGACCAGACTTGGGGCAGTGGGTTTATTTTTTTCTTGTCAAAATCTCCTTTGGACTTGGTGTGTTGTGCCACATTTGGCCATCCTTGATTTCAATAACCAGGAAGAGCCAAGCTAGCCTTTTAAAGACCCCACTGACACCACAAGAAACCCTTAGACTGTTTCTACGTAGAAATAATTCTGCTGCTATTTCCTGCATTTCTCACCCCTTTGCTTTTTACACTCAAGGAGCTTTGCATGAAAATTGCATCCTAGTTGCTTAGGAATTCATCTGCTCCGCCTCTTCCGTTTCCCATCTCAAGCTATAATCCTGTGCTTGTGCGTGCATCAGGGTGATCCAGTCAATATAGTGTACTTGGACTTTCAGAAAGCCTTTGACAAGGTCCCTCACCAAAGGCTCTTAAGCAAACTCAGCAGTCATGGGATAAGAAGGAAGGTCTTCTCATGGGTCAGTAACTGGTTAAAATATAGGAAACAAAGGGTAGGAATAAATGGTCAGTTTTCACAGTGGAGAGAAGGAAATAGCAGGGTATGTACCAAGGATCTGTACTGGGCCCAGTGCTGTCCAACATATTCATAAATGGTTTGGAAAAAGGGGTGAGCAGTGAGGTGGCAAAATTTGCAGATGATACAAAATTATTCAGGATAGTTAAGTCCAAAGCAGACTGTGAAGAGTTACAAAGGGATCTCACTGACCTGGGGGGCTGGGCGAAGAAATGGCAGATCAAATTCAGTGTTGAAAAATGTAAAGTAATACCCATCGGAAAACAGAATCCCAACTACGCATGCAAAATGATGGGGTATAAAGTAGTTGTCACCACTCAAGAAGGAGATCTTGGAGTCATCCTGGATAGTTCTTTGAAAACATCCGCTCAGTGTGCAGCGGCTGCCAAAAAAGCGAACAGAATATTAGACAACATTGGGAAAGGGATAGATGATAAAACAGAAAATATAATGTCACTAAATAGATCCATGATATGCCCACACCTTGAATACCGCGTACAGTTCTGGTCACCCCATCTCAAAAATGATATATTAGAATTGGAAAAGGTGCAGAGAAGGGCAACAAAAATTATTAGGGGGATGGACCAGCTTCTGTATGAGAGATTAAAAAGACTGGGACGGTTCATCTTAAAAAGGAGACAAGTAAGAGAGGTTATGATAGAGATAAAATTATGAATGGTTTGGAGAAAGTGAATAGGAAAGGGTTATTTACCCCTTCGCACAACACAAGAACTAGGGGTCACCCAATGAAATTAATAGGCAACAGGTTTAAAACAAACATAAGAAAGTACTTGTTCACACAACACACAGTCAGCCTGTGGAACTCATTGCCAAAGGATGTTGTGATGGCCAAAAGTATAACTGGGTTCAAAAGAGAACTAGGTAAGTTCCTGGAGGATACGTCCATCAATGGCTGTTAGCCAAGATGGTCAGGGCGAGGTTCTAACCTCTAAAGCTGTATGTGTATGTGATGATGTTTGACGCATAACAACTTCTGCATTTGCACAGCACCACTGGTAACGAACAGATGGCACTAGGTAAGATGTGCACATTGTTTCATTTTGAAGGGATTCAGTTGCATGAGAGTATCTGGCTCTGTTAGCCTGCCCAGTGCGGTAGCATTTGAACCTCTTCCAGCAGTGACATTATTTGTATTACTAAAGCGTCTAGGTCAGAGCCCCGCCATGAACCAGCACCCCATTGCACTAGGCTCCAGCTTGTCATGTGTGGTTTTTTACTTCCTCTCACCTGAGGGGAAATTGGCCATGTGGATCATGGAACATATTAGCCACTTTCTAAATCATACATGTTTCAAATCTCTCATCTGTCACCATGTCCTGGTGTTTTCACGCCATGTGTATTAAGACATGAATAGTAAAAATGAGGTTTCTGTGACTCCTGATGGTCTCTCTCCATTCAGCAGTGGGTTACTACTTAGATATCACTCACCTCCTTAAACAACGCCGCTGGCTTCCTGTTCGTTTCTGGGTACAGTTCTTTCCCCTTCCCCCAAAGTCCTCTGAACTTACTCCAGCATGCTTCCTTGACCACCTGTCTCTCTACTCCCTGATCACCATCTCTGCTTATACAGTAGTGGCCTCCTCTTTGTCCCTTCAGACCATCTCACCACACTTCGTGCAAGAGCCTTCTCCTCTGCAACTCCTCCAGCTAGGAGTAGCTTGTCTGTCTTCCTCCATCTCATTTCAGACCTCAGTTGAAAATATCTGTCTTCTGTCTTGCCCATAAGTCTTACATTCTCTCTCCCTGTGCTTGGTTTAACTGTCTGTCTTGATTCCTTATAACGTTTTGGATTGGTTTCTATATACAGAATAGTTGTACTGTACCAAGGCAGTAATTATTGGCCATTAGATGATCACTAAAGGATTCAGAAGCAAATGTAGTCTTTAGGCAGCCTGCCTCTAGGAAGACAAGAGCATGAACAGAGGTTTTTGCAGTGGCTTAAGTAGTTTTCCTGGATGGACAAACTCTTTCACCAGAGTTTAGAAGAGGAATTTATGCTGTAATGTTAAAATTTATTGTTTTTTCTTGCAATTAAAGTTGCAAAGCTGAGGGCATGTCCCAGGAGAGTGAGCCACCGCTGCAGTTAAACAGTAACATATTGGGGTGGGGGTGGGGGGCGGAGAAATGTTTAAGCGACCGAGAGAAACAGAAGCTATTGTTGTTGCAAAAGTTCAAGTTTCCTCTTCCTCCACCTGTCAGGAGGGTGAGCTGGGCATGCTCCCAGGCGCTGAGCACAAACTCAAACATGCCCTCTGGGCTCTGGCTTTAAGCAGCAGTGTCACTGAGTTACTCACCCAGAACTCATGGGATAGGAGGGATGAATAGAAGCCACATCTGTCTCGGGGCAGCCGGGGGGGAGAAGAAAAGTTGCTGCATTGCAACAGGAGATACTCGGCGACAGGGAAGTTGGATCCTTTATCTCTTTTCTGGATGGATCAAAGTGTCAGAGTTTTAGGTCCTGTTTACTTCAAGGCAGAATAGTGTCTGCTCCAAAAGCAAGGTGTGTCACTCTGCCCTCACGCCCATCTTGAGCCCTTTCGGAAAATTCCAAAGCACCTCAAGATGCTCTGCTGGTCAGATCATTGAGTCATATCAAACCCTCTTCTTATTTAAAAGGAGATGTTGCCCTGTACAGAGTTACTGGTGGAGCTTTGCCATCTAGGCAAAGGGCAGTTTTCATATAGAACTGGAACCAGACTTGCCCAAATACCACGAGAGAGACTGTTCTCGAGGAAGCAAATGTACTGGAAATGTCACAAGAAAATCCGTCCTTGTGAACTGTCCAGCTTGGCTTAGAGAAACATCCAAACTCTTTGACACCAAAGCAAACTGAGTCCAAACTTTGATAATCCTGAGTTTCTTTTGAAACCCTTTAAGAAGCTCAGCCTTTCATCAATTCACACCCCAGATGTTTACTTATTGACACTGATTCCCCATGTACCCAACAGCTAAGGATGTGTTTGTCTCATGAAAAAACGTGATGGCAGTATTCATACTGTTGGCAGTGCATGTATGTGTTAAATTGTTAATAGTGAGCACCCTGGATTTTATTTGGTTAAAATGTCGATAGACATCCTAAGCATTGATCAGAGGATTTTATTTAATTAAAAAATATGTCCCGGCTGGTAAATACATTTGGCTGTCTAGGATCTGAACAGTGGTCGTCACTTTATCGATTGTCATATCATTAAATCTGGCTGGGAAAATATTAATGATAGACTCACGCACCCTGAACATAAAGTTCAGTTGTCTAGCAGATCTGTTAAGTTGCTCGGCATCTTGCGGTGATTTAAAAAAATGTTCCTAAATGAAATGTCAATGCATATTACGCTGCATGATGTGACTCTAGTAATTTTTCATACTAGGTTTGATCATTTGGCATTCCACATGCTTCAGATTACTTAAGCTGGGTTCCTAAATGGAAAACTGCTTGATTAATTCCAATACCGTAGGCCTTGACCCTGTAATCAGCTCCTTTAGCAAGTACTCCAGTACCCTTTGCGTGGGTGTGGGGTCTTTCATAGGAGGTTTAATTGGGGTATCAGTGCCATCAACAGTTGAATGATCATGAAAGAAGAACACATATGGTATATATTGATAAATGAATTTCCAGAGCAGTTTTTAGGAAAAGCCTGTCACTGTTTCACAATCTCCGTAATTGTGAATGCTTTCTAAGAGGAAGTGGTGCCTTTGCACCAGTCCTTCCCAGTACAAGGTGCACCTTCCTGGTGATGAGGAGTAGGGCTGAGAGGGTCCCATTTGAATTCGAGAGAGCAGCTACTTACAAAGCTGTTGTGTAGCAGGTTGCATGAGATGTGAAAGCAAACACTTGTTTTTTTTTCAGGGAGTCAAAAGTGCTCTTGTTGCTAGTCTAGGGGGACTGGGAAATCTTGTTCATGGCTCTGTCACTGCCTGGGAAAGCCAATTAACCTTCCTGGGCCTCAGTTAACTTAAATGGGGCAATTCTTTGTGAACTATTCTGAGCCCCTCTGATGAAAGATAGTAGATAAAAGCCAGGCACTATTATTTATTAGTTAAAAAACAAGTAGTTTCACAGGCCAGACCTGCCCACCCCTGAATTCTGCCAGTTTTGTAGGGTTATAGTAGCATTTCGCCATGTAATAAAGTGTTTTATTGCCCTGTTACTGTGTGAAAGACCCACCCAAACAGGGGAAATTGACGGACTGACTGTACAGGGGAAACAGTGAAACTGACTATGCACAAAGTGCTTTCAAATGGTCAAAGTAAACCAAGTGGAAAGGTGAGATGGTTTGGTTGCACTCTTTCCTCTGAGTCATTACTGAACTATGGCCTCAGAGCCCTAGCATTTCAGGACAGATGGAACCAGCAGGTCAACTGGTCTGACCTTCTGTATCTAACAGGCCACTCAGTACCCACACACTAAACCCAGCAACTGAAATGAGACCACAGTAAAGGAGACCCACAGGAGACCAGACTGTTGTGTGCCACGGGCAGAGAATAAGAGGGACTGACGTGCACCAGTGCTCAAGGTCCCTGCAATGGTAGGGAATGATTTAATGCAATACACCCAGATGATCCTGGCAAGTGACCCGCACCCACATGCTGCAGATGAAGGTGGAAAACCCCAGGGTCACTGCCAATCTGACCTGGGGGGAAATTCCTTCCCTACTCCACATATGGCGATCCGTTAGACCCTGAGCACGCGAGCAAGAACCAGCCAGCCCAGCACCTCTGAGGGAGAGAGTGCTCGGTGCCACCTCAGAGCCCTGGCCTTCCCCGCCCAGCACAGCGTTAGGATGGCAGGAAGTGGCTGTGTATCGGTGGTGGGTGAAAGAATTAGGCATTAACATAAAGGACTTTGGGCTGGAGTCAGATGGTAAAGAATCAGACGTGAAATGATACCATTGTCCTCCTCTACCTCCTGTTGATTTGGGGCCAAATTCAGCTCTGGTTTGAGTAGATGCATTAACTTCATTGGAAGCCAGGGTTGAATTTGGTCCATGGGGCTCCAGTAAGCTGGGACTCTCTGAAGTGGGCAGCTTGGCATTAAAACTCTGTGAGGAGACAGTACCACACAAAGATCCTCCCGAAGAAGCCTCTGTTGGGGTTATTGGCACTCCATTTCTATCCAAAGTCGCTGTGTAAAGTGAAGTTGGCAGATGGAGCAGCGGTGTGGATTCATGCTGCAGGCAATGCCACTTCGAGCGAGACACTTAACCGCCGTGTCCAGCAGTGGCCATGAGTCTGAGACAGACTAGCCCAGCATGTCTCTGTTATTACTGTAAACACAGCCCTTATGCACCGCTGCTCACTAAAGATAACAATCTGCACTGCACACAGGCTGCCATGCCATGTGCTCCAGCACTTACTGTGCCTTACGCAGGGACAGGAGAGAATTCTGAACAGGCAGGGATGTTTTTTTCTTTCTACCAGCCTGTATCTAAGGGCTTGTCTATACCACGCAGCTTTAAAAGACTTGTAAAGTCAGTGTGCGTAAATGCTCTTTTTTGGTACTTTGTCGGCACTTTTGCCAACAAAATACTTCCAGCCCAGCGAGCGGCATTATTTTTGTTGGCAGGAGAGCGCTCCTGCCGACAAAGCCGCGTTCACACTGCCACTTGCGACGGCAAAACTTTTGTCTTCCGTGGGGGGGCTTATTTAAGTACCCATGAAAGACAAAAGTTTTGTCCACAACTTCGTAGTGTAGATAAGCTCCAAGAGAGCTCTTCGGATTGCAAGGACGTGCTTAAAGTTCTGTTGCCTCTTTTCAGTGATTAGACTCAAGAATGGAAGGAGGTGCAGGGGGAGGTAGAAGATTTATCTCAAGGATGAACCAAGACAGATTGCTTGGAACACATCAGAGTTAGGTGGGTAGCAGCATTTTTTCATGCAGTGACTACAATGGGCTGGATTAGTGACGTTACAGTGAGTGTGATAGAAATCTGGTAAATGTTTACTTGGAAATCTATTCATCTGATAAATACGTGGGCTCCCAAACGTTTGTTCCTGTCACTGGCCCATTGAACTATGAACCCATCTAAGATGTCCTTATTGCTGACTTTCTCCCTGTAGTGATCTTGGTCAATTTCAACATCACTAACTCTTGAATAGAACTATCCAAGAAGTCATTAGCCAGAAGATTTAGCCTGCTCACTGTCCATGCTCACCGTGTGCACTAAGGATGTAAAAGGTTAAAAGTTAACTGGTTAACCGGTAAGCATTAGGCTTATTGTTAACTGGCCTTAACTCTTAACCCCGGTGGCCCGTGGCAGTCGAAATGACCCAAGTTCTGGCTGTGCCACACCAGCCGGTTTAACTACATTGGTCAGCAGTATGAAAAATCCACACCCCTAAGTGGCATTGTTAAGCTGACCTAAGTTCCTGTGTAGACAGTGCTAGGTGAATGGAAGAATTCTTCTGTCCACCTAGCTACCGCTTCTTGGGGAGGTGGATTACCTACGCTCATGGGAGAACCCCTCTCATCGGCATAGCTAGTGCCTACACTGAAGCGCAACAGCAGTGCAGCTATGCCGTATAGCGTTTTAAGTGTAGACAAGACCTAAGAGAGTCAGAGTTAAAGCTCCACAAAGATGAAGGGAGACAGTCAATACCTTTCTTAGGGGAAGATCTGTCCCTTTTCCATGGTTATGCAGGGCCCCTTTGCAGTGGAATCAGTGTGGCTTGGCTGTTTGGGGAACTCCTCTGGGAGATGCACACAACAGACTCAGCCTCCAAGGGGGATACCACTATTTACCTCTCTCCATTCTGAAAGCTGACCATTTATTCCTACCCTTTGTTTCCTGTCTTTTAACCAGTTACTGATCCATGAGAGGACCTTTTATCCCAGGATTGCTTACTTTGCTTAAGAGCCTCTGGTGAGGGACTTTGTCAAAGGTTTTCTGAAAGTCCAGGTACACTATATCCACTGGATCACCCTTGTCCGCGTGTTTCTTGACCCCCTTCAAAGAATTCTAATAGATTGGTGAGGCATAATTTCCCTTTACAAAAGCCACATTGACTCCTCCCCAACAAATCGTGTTCCTCTGTGTGTCTGATCATTCTGTTCTTTACTCTAGTTTCAACCAGTTTGCATGATTCTGAAGTTAGGCTTACTGGCCTGTAATTGCCAGGATCGCCTCTAGAGCCTTCTTTAAAAACTGGTGTCACATTAGCTCTCCTCCAGTCATCTGGTACAGAAGCTGATTTAAGCGATAGGTTACATATCACAGTTAGTAGTTCTGCAATTTCACATTTGAGTTCCTTCAGAACTCTTGGGTGAATACCATCTGCTCCTGGTGACTTATTACCATTTAATTTATCAATTTGTTCCAAAACTTCCTTTACTGACATCTCATCTGGGACAGTTCCTCTGATTTGTCACCTAAAAAGAACGGCTCCAGTGCAAGAATCTCTGTCAC
Organism: Malaclemys terrapin pileata; assembly: GCF_027887155.1. Classification (NCBI taxonomy): domain Eukaryota; kingdom Metazoa; phylum Chordata; order Testudines; family Emydidae; genus Malaclemys; species Malaclemys terrapin. The sequence continues at coordinate 345,286,213 of NC_071505.1, forward strand.
GTCCTCTGCAGTGAAAACAGATGCAAAGAATTAATTTAGCTTCTCTGTAATAGCCTCATCTTTCTTGAGTGTCCCTTTAACCCCTCAATCATCCAAGTGGTCCCACTTTGTTTGGCAGGCTTCCTGCTTCTGATGTACTTAGAAAGTTTTTGCTGTTAATTACTGAGTCTTTTGCTGAGTTGAGTTGCTGAGTCAAGGTACTCTTCAAATTCTTGTTTGGCCTGCCTAATTAACAACATAAAAACAGCCATATGGGGTCAGACTAATGATCCATCTAGGCCAATATCCTGTTTTCCGACAGTGGCCAATGGCAGATGTTTCAGAGGGAATGAACAGAACAGGCAATCCTTGAGTGATCCGTCCCCTGTTGTCCACTCCCAGCTTCTGGCCATCAGAAGCTAGGGACACTCAGAGCATGGGGTTGCTGACCATCCTGGCTAATAGCCATTGATGAACTGATCCTCCATGAACGTATTGAGTTATTTTTTGAACCCTGTTATAGTTTTGGCCTTCACAACATCCCCTGGCAACGAGTTCCACAGGTTGACTGTGTTGCATGAAGATGTGCTTCCTTTTGTTTTGGGCTGACTCCTGGTTCTTGTGTTATGTGAAAGAGTAAATAACACTTCCTGATTCACTTTCTCTGCACCAGTCATGATTGTATCGACCTGTATCATACCCCCCTTAGTCGTCTCTTTTCCAAGCTGAAAAGTCCCAGTCTTATTAACCTCTCCTCAGATGGAAGCTGTTCCGTACCCTTAATCATTTTTGTTGCCCTTCTCTGTACCTTTTCCAATTCTAATATATCTTCTTTGAGAAGGGGCGACCACATCTGCACTCAGTGTTCAAGATGTGGATGTACCATGGATTTATAATGTATAAGTCTTGGCCATTAACAAAGAAATCAAACTTACTCAATACTATAACAAAGAATAAGAATAACAAAGAAAAACCCTGGTCTAGGATACTGCTTGGGCTCAGTTGCAAATAGGGTCTAAGCTAATAATACTCGGGGTATAGGATTAGAGGCGGGGCAGAGGACCATAACCCTGAGGAGTGGGTTGTGGAGGAGATTAAGAAATAAAGCTAGCAATAGCCAGGTAGGAACTAGTTTTGTAGTGGACGCTAGGAGTCTGTTAGGAGTGTGGTCCAAAATGAGTGGAAAGATCTTTATTGAAAGAGCACAAAGGTTTGTTTGATGTCTCTGTAAGGCTTTTACTGCCATGCGAGAACGCTCCAAAAAAGTGCCATGTTAGTATATGACACTTCAAGAGCTGCTGGCCTTCCCACGATACCCAGCCTTGAATCCTTTCTGGCTATTACTCAGTGCAAAAATTCTAGTCGTCCATCAGTATGTGTGTCCACCAGCTTCCCCTCCTCCAGCATCCTGGTGAATTGTTAAGATCCATGTGAGCAACCTTAAAAGGATTCAGGCCTGCTCATTATGATGTTCCCTGTCTACTAGGAATTGGATTGAGACCCACCAATTCATTTCCTATTGGTTGCTGAAGAGCTGTCAGACCATAACAACTTTCAGTCATTATTGCCCGGGGCTGCATTGGAACCAGTGACCTTGAGATGAAAGATTCTGTATTCTGCTACCAGCCCCCTGATCCATTCAGCACCCTTGCCTATGTCTGTGGGGGAGAAACAAAATCTTATGAAGCTGTCTCTCTCTGTTTTGTGTAGGTTGTTGTTGGAAGGCACCAATGTGAATGCTAGGCACAAGCTTGGCTGGACAGCCCTCATGGTAGCAGCTATAAACAGAAATTGTAGGTAAGTTTTTTTTCCAGCGTTGTTTATGACCATCCTGGGTAAGTTGCTATGCTGCGTTCTCCTTTTGATAAACCCACATGGATTCCATCTAAACAACCTGCATTCGGAGTCTCCCTCTTGTGCAGTTCTGGGATGTGGTTGCTGGTTAAACCTGAAACCGTATATTTATACTTTTCATTTACCTATGTACAGTATGACAACCAAGAACCCCAACTGGTTTACTGGCTGAAAGGGGCGAGCACTATGCATTGAATCACCAGTGCCGTTTCCTTGCAGCATTCTTGTTTTCTTGGGAGGACACCCATCTGAGCACTGATCAGGCCCAACCTGTTTATCTTGAGATCTGATGAGATTGTAGCCTTGCGGTGGTACTGGTGCAGGTCGCACTGTGTCAGTAACTCAGCTAAAGTCTCAAGTTGCTGCAGTAGGATTTGCTGTTTCTCCTCTAGCTTGTGGGGTGCGTGCTGTGGCTTTCATGCTATGCCTTCATGAACCAAAAGGGCTGACTCTGTGTCCGACCTCTTTAGTTCCCAGGATGATCACTGTGGCTTCTGGTAACCTTTAAAGGCACTCTTAAATATATTCAGTCTACAACTAAATTCAATTAGTTTTTATTTAAAAAAAAAAAAGAGAGAAAGAGAAATCCAATTTTAGAAAACGTGGGACAGACGGTAGAATGAGCTTTGATGTTACAACCTCTCAGAGATGCTTTACTTAGTCACAAGTTCATAAGCAAAAAGGCTTAATTACTTGGGAAAACACAGGATTAAAGCGGGGCACAAAAGCTGAATATCCGCTCTCGGGCGACACGATTCGAATCCGTGTGCCGAGTTCGTGTGTGGTGCAAACTTTGATGTGTGCGATGACAAGCTGAAAGTCGTGACCTCCTCGGGGAGCTCCTTAAGATGGGCAGAGAGGCGGGGGCTTGGGTCTGTTTGTTTAACTTTGATGTCCGAGCAGCAACGGGCCTTGTTGTTTGCATGTCCGCAGAAGGATGGATTTGAAGCTTCCCACCTTTGCTGATGGACAATGGTCAGCAATGGAGTGTGACGATTGTTGACCATTCCAAGTGACTGATGGACCAGAACAGGGCTTGGGGAGGTGCAAAGGCTCGAAGGGAGACAAGGAGAAAGGCTGTTCATGGTACAATAATTACCCCAGCTGGATCACCCTTCTTACTATTTAAGATACATAGGATAAAATCAGGTAGAACTGGTGACAAAAACCTCTAGGCACTAAAAGGCCTTCAGGACCCAGTCTAGTCTCGTTATGCACTGGCACAAGACTAACAACTGGGTTTCTTATTTGGGTGTCTGGCAAAAAGACTGAAACTTTGAGCTGTGTTGGGTGAATCAGGTTTATTTGCCATGCATTGTGGATGATTATTGCCTATAATTTTAAACAAAGGCCTTGACTATCTGAAACTCACTATGACTCGTCTGTAAACATCATGAAAGGTTAATTAGATATTTCACTTCCTTCTGGAAACAAGTATAAACTAGGGCCAAATTCATCCCTAGCGTAACTACTCCATTGGCATCACTGGGGTAACACCAGGAGCGTATTTGGCCTCTGCTGCGATTTCTAGCCTTACAGTGTACCCAGTAGGGTTTCGCCGTTGGCCAGGAAACGTACTAAGCTGGAAAACGACACAAAGAGTGTCTGAAATTCCCTCCAAGTTGTCCACTCGCAGATGCAGTACAAATACTGACCTATTTAACCTAACTCCTAAGGAGCCTGGCCCTGGTATTAGATATGTAGTTTGGGGCTGAGGTCCTATGTAAGTGGAGCTAAAAGAACCCTAGGAGTTGGTGGCTTTGATTCAGTGACACAGGTTTGCCCACAGAGTTTAGATATCTATAAGTTTCAGAGTAACAGCCGTGTTAGTCTGTATCCGCAAAAAGAAGAACAGGAGTACTTGTGGCACCTTAGAGACTAACTAATTTATTATTCGGATGCATATAGAAGTGGGCTGTAGTCCGCGAAGGCTTATGCTCTAATAAATTAGTTAGTCTCTAAGGTGCCACAAGTACTCCTGTTCTTCTTTTTTTGTAGATATCTATACATATCCTTTCCAGTGCAAGGTGCCTCTTGGTTTTCTGGACATATTGTGATTATTTTCTCTTTTTCTCATGTAAAGCTCCATTTGCAGTGGGGTGAGAACAACATTACCTGAACAGGTTAAAGATGTCAGCTCCCTCCATGCTGGCCAACCAAACCGCACACATGCTTAATAATGATCTGGGCAACATGCTTTCTGGCACCTGTAGGCCTAAGTTAATTGCATTGTCTGACTTATGCTAACAGTTGTAGGGTGCTGAATTTTTTAAAGTGTCTCTCTACTCTGACAAGTGACAATGTAAAAACGGGTCCTCCTTACTTAATAGACCTGCCTCCTGTGTATATCCAGCCATAGCAGCAGATGTTATTGACCAAAGTAAGTTTTTACTCTGTGGCGCTTCATAGCTCAGCAGAACCAACATCAGTATGAGAAATCACGCATCAGCAAAACTGTGAACTAAGTTCCGATGGCACATGTTTTAGGTGTTGCTGGTACTTGAGCAAAGATCTCAGGTTGGTATTCAGATGCCAGGGGAGTTTATGGTGCTGGCAGTCTGACTGAGCACGTTCAATCTGGAGTCACTGAGAGAAAATAAACATAAGCCCCACAATGCCATCTTTACAAAGTCGTTTTTTGGAGTGTACTGCCCTTCGAGTCCTCACTGCACTGTTGATGCTGTTTGTGACATCTTAGTCTGTATAAAACCACTCCATAGATCAGTACTTTGCAGCTGTCCCAGACAGCGCCAGCTCCCTTCTATTCCATTGTGAATCTAACTCAAAGTGGAGACCTGGCTGCTTTCGGAGCAGAGGTTTGGGCTGCCCTTTGAAGCTCTGTTGAAGGTTAGCATGTGAACCGCTGATGAGGAGGCAGGGAGTGGGATGGAGGAGTCTAACATTCTGGTCACAAAACCCTGGGCTCCTTTATCAGTGTTTGGGAAACACTGCAAAGCCAGCGAACTCAGATCCTACTGAGGGAAGGCCAGTTCTTGCATCCCTCACCAGTGACCCCTGCAGCTGTTGCTGTCCAGTCCTTCTCAGCTGGAAAGATGATGGTTTCAAGGGGGTTGTGGAAGGACCACAGGGCTAAGGTATTTGTAGGGCTCTGGCAAGGTGAGTAGAAGGCAGGGAAGATGGAAGTAATGTTAGGAACCGGGAAATAAAAGCTTTCATTTCCCTCTCCTGCCGGTTGCTGCAGCTAAAGAACCGGAGAGATTCAATGGAAAACCTGTCTAATTGGAAATAAAATCACTTGAGTTTCAAAACCTTGAGCCCCCTGCTCATCTTACACTGAGGTGAGAGCTCTTGCTTCTGCGGGATATTTGTCACCCAGAGATACGTGCTTTTGTAGCATCCTGATACGGCTCTGTTCATTTCAGTGTCTTTCAGTCAGTGCCAAGGTTCCTTCCACTTTGACTGTGCCCCATCTGATGGGTCTCTGTAACCAGGACTCATTTCTAATCCTACTCTGATCCCCTGTAGGTGCTGTGAAAGAAGTGGCACTCCAGAAGGGAGTGGGAGTGGCTGGGTCATTACACAAATTGAATCTATTTCCCCATGTTAAGTATCCTCACACCTTCTTGTCAACTGTGTGGAATGGGCCATCTTGATTATCACTACAAAAGTTTTTTTTCTCCTGCTGATAATAGCTCATTTTAATTAATTAGCCTCTTAGAGGTGGTATGGCAACTTCCACCTTTTCATGTTCTCTGTATGTATAGATATCTTCTTACTATATGTTCCATTCTTACTATATGTTCCATCTGATGAAGTGGGCTGTAGCCCACGAAAGCTTATGCTCAAATAAATTTGTTAGTCTCTAAAGGTGCCACAAGGACTCCTGTTCTTTCTCCAGAAGGAGTTTCAGTAAGAAGGAAGGGACCCCAACTCTAGCCAAATCTCTACATGTTTGTGTCCCACTGTGAAACTTTCCCTTTTAAAGATCCCATAATGCTCTCTTAAAGGAGCAGGGGCTAGTCCTAGTGTTATGTATTCGTATGTGTGTCCTTTCTCATGTAATGCCTCCCTGTCCACACCTGCTAATGCTTTTAACTGAGTCCCTCCCTCCCTTGGCTCCCTATCTCTTAATGGGATATTCCTCATCCTTGCTCACAAGGCCATGTGTAATCTTGCTGCATCTGTGGTATGTCTCTGCTTTCACCGCTGCTCTCACTTCCTACTTTTTCCAGTCCTCTCACTTTATCCCCTTCCCCAATTCCATCTCCTTCTCCCACTCTCAGCTTCATGCCCTCTCTGCTGCAATCCCACACGTCTGGATCACCCTCCCTTTGCTCACCCACCAAGCACCTGGTCTTTCCTCTTTCAGATCCCTCCAAAACACCCTACCTCTCTGTGCAATTTTTCCCTGCTTCTCCTGCTCGCTAATCCCCTGGCCCTCCCTCTCCTGTATGTCGCCTGGTTTCAATTGTTAGCTCTTTGTGGCTGGGGAATATGTCTCTTCTTTGAGTGAGCAGCACTTTGTACATCTAATGCGCTGTATACATGTTTTTTATTAGTAGTAATAGTGCATCGTGCACGGTATAGATCAGTGGGTATGTTCTAAGGCATATGAGTGTGACTTGTCTGGAGCTATTCTCTCAGTGTCTATAGGCAGTGATGTGATTAACTGGCACAGTCTAGTACCTATATTAGGTACATATGTCTGCTTCATATCCTCGCTTTCAGTCTTTCCACTTCAGGCATATAATTCGGAGGTCTCTGAAGCAGAGCTGGGCAACTGGGATAAATATCCTGAAGCTTCTGGAGTCAGGAGCTTCATTGGCATGTAGACTTGCATGCATAATGTGCTAGCTATGCAGGTGTGGGCCGTGCTGCCTTTGCATAGAGCCAGTTGGAGAGGAGGCTCTGATGACATCCCTTGGGTGTTGCATCAGCTGTTGCAGTATAGTTTTCTTTCAGCACGTGCCTGTGGGGATCCCTTGCTAGAGACACATGCACCCCATGCAGGCAAGATTGAAATCTTTTGAATAGCAGTGTCCGTAGGGCCGCTCCTGTACGAGTTATGTCCTTGTTCCCTCACCTTAAGGCACAAAGGGTGGAGCGGCCGCAAGCGTCCCTCAGTTCTCCCAAACGTATTCTCTTTCTGCATGCTTCAGGAGCATCCCCATAGCTGAAATTTGCAAGGCAGCTAAATGGAATAACTCCCTGACTCTGATTAAACACTGAACCCGTGATGTAGCTGCAAGGTCAGATGCCAGACCTGGCAGGGCAGTGTTACAATCGCTGTTTAGTTAGTGGCAGTCACGACTCCTCAGTCCCACCGTCCAGTTGGGACACAGCTTATCAGTGACCTGGAGTGGGATCCCCCCACACACAGACTCAAAGAACAGAGAACGGTTACGTACCTTGTAGTCATAGGTTTTAAAGCCACAAGGGACCACCCGATCATCTAGTCTGGCTTCCTGTGTATCACAGGCCACCAAGACCACCCAGCACCTGCCCCCTAATCCCAGCAACTGAAATTAAACCGAAGTATTACAGCCCTCTGGAGACTCAGCTCTTGTATGCCACGGGCACAGTCACCCTGATTCTATGAGATGTCCTCCATGTGGATCCCCTGACCCTCCCTCCATCCCTGCTTTTTTGGAGTTCATCTTCTTCTTCTGGGATCCTGCATTAGCGAGGGAACTGAGGGATGGTTGCAGCTGCTCTGCCATTTATGCTCTATGGTGTATGGTGGGGGTAGAAAGGCATACGTGGCCCAGTGCAGCCCAGTGGGCTCTGCTGTTCAAAAAATTCTGCTCTCGCATGCATAGGGTGTGTGCGCATCTAGTCTGGGGTCCACACGGACGACAACATCTTAAGGAATCACAGTTACGAGAAGGTAAGTAACTGCTCTTTCCTTACAACCACCCCTCTATTCCCATGCTGAGTTCTACAGAAAGTTAAGATATAACTGTTCTAGGGATCCTCTTTGTGTGCAGCAGGACTTGCGGCTTCCACTAAAGCCCAGCACTGCCCCTCATCAAAATCCCTTGAAGCCCTTGCATTGTGTTTTGTAACTCCCGGTCACTAGGATCACTGCCCTCCTTGGTTCACCAACTCCAGCTGCCTGAGTGTTGGTAGGTTTGCGGGGCAGACCCAGCCAAGACCAGCTCTCTCACCCCAGTGCCTTGCTCTTTTTTTCTTAACAATATGCTGGCCCAGCCTCTAAAAGCAGAAAGCACTTACTGCAATCGATTGAACTGCCCAGTGAACTTTAGTTAAGCATTTCCCTCTGAGTCCTCACTAGGGTCAATTTAGATTTATATTTGCACGGATGAACAGCCTCTGTCTCTGATCAAATTAAAACTCGATCAGCAAATTAAAGCCAGGGCTTGATGAGGCTAATGAGCACAGGTGAGTTATCGAGGAAAGCCTGCCTTTGCAGCACAGACATACTGCAGGTCTCTTCCGAGCACACCACCTCGCTGATGGGAGAGTAGTACTCTACCAGAGCCACCCAGGAGCCTGATGGAGGGAATGAACAGGAGGTACATCATGAAACAAGGTGAGGGGAATCCTGGATTTAAATCACAGCCTTTGCACTGACTCACTTACCAATGATAATTGTGAGCTGGTGCAGAAGAAAGAACAGGGCACAAATAATGATGGAATGTACTTTCCTCTCTGCTGTTCCGCACCGCACTGTCATCAGTGGATCTCATAATGGTTTATAAAGCTTAATTAAAGCCTCACAACTCCCCTCAGAAGAAGGAAAGAATTACCCCCTTTTTACAGATGTGGAAACCGAGGGCCAGAGGGGTAGTGTTTTGCTCATTGTCACCCAGTGACTCAGTGACAGCAGGCAAGAGAACCCAGGACTCCTGGCCCTGTTCCCTTCTTCTGACCGCTAGCCCATACTGCAACCTTGTTATATGTATATAAAAAACTATATACCATTTTATATACATTTTCAAGTTGCCTTATTTCCTCTGATTCTGTTCACATGCTTTGTTGATGAGTATAGCGACTTCTGTATTTCCATTGCACTATCACTGCACTATTAGCAAAGGCTAATTTGCTTGAATGTCTTATCCCCTGCAAATTGGACAGGTGCAATCAATACTTGTGATTCCAGAAATGTCTGGCTGGCTCCGTGAAGGAAAATTCGGTGACATTAGTTGCCTGGAGGGGACCGCATGTCACAGAAGGAGGAGGTTAGATTGAAGGATGATTGGATAGAGAGGCTGATCGTACAACAGGCGATTGTCCTTTTGAGTTGAGTGAGACCAGCAAGCTCTTTTCACTTCCTTTTTACAGCAGTCGGATGGGAATTGATTTGGAATGTGTGACATGCTGTATCGGAGCTGTCGTCTTGGGACAGGGTTCTGTACTACCAAAGGTTAGACTCCCAGGAGTGACTCGTGCCGTTATTTTATGAACTGTTCAGCCTCCCAGCAGCCTTATGAGGTAGAGAAGTGTGGCTACATACTTACAGATGGGGAAAATGAAGCAGACAGCTGTACAGAACAGAACCCAGGAGTTCTGTCTCCATGGCCTCCTGCGCTCACCACTATTCAGCCCTGCCTCTCTGTAGCTCTTTGACGTTTTTATGAAAACAAACATCAAGAAAACTCTCCTGGTCTGAGTTAGGAAGGTTCTTTCTCTTCATTCCTAAGAGTTGCTGAGAACACAGAGGTTGATGGTGGATCAAGAGCCTGGGAAGAACGCTCAACAAACACAGCCAGGGAGAAGGGAAAAGCTGATGGCGGGAGTTGCCAAGGAAGTTATGAGTCATTGTTTATGTGTTAGCCATATGACTCATTCGGTGGCTGTCTCTCCACTCTGGGCTAGAAGGTTGTGGGTTCAAGTCCCATACTGGAACTTGGGCTCATTCTTCTTAAAGTGGGGTTTTTTTTATTCTTAAGATGGAGAGGATGGACCCTAGGATATGTCATGGCCTGTCAATTTAACTACAGTAGTGGGGACCCTTAAAAACCAGGCAGTCTTTGAGTGCAGATACCCTTCAGGACAAGGCTGAAGAGGAGGACTTGAATGTAGCCAGAATCTTCATTGCTGAGGGCTTTAAATTGCAACAGTACCAGCTTGGAGCATTCTGGACAAGCTGCAAATGTCAGAGAGGCACTGCTGGAAGCCCTGCTGAGAGAGAGAGTTGCAGTAATTGATCTGGTGTGTGCAGCTGTGACAGAATAGTAGTGCAAATTGCACAAATGAAACTCCCCTCCCCATCACAGATTTTGTACCTTTGTCTCAGACTTGGGGTTTTCCATGGTAAGGGTGTGGTTGAAGATAATGCTGGTATCTTTAAACTGGCTCGCTACCTTTGAACAGGGGACCCAAAAGAGGAAAGAACCCTCTGGTATCCATGACTCCTGTCTGGTACCTGTTTACTGAAGACTGAGAACAAGGTGACAGTTGCGCATCCAGATGGACATCTCCTCCAAACAGTCCTTCAAATATAGAATCCACAGGACAATAAAGACACACTTGTATATCATCAGTGTACTGAAGGCAATCTGCTCTGCGTTTAGAAATGATTCATGAGTTCGTATATTAAGGGCCAGAAGGGGCCACTGTGGTCATCCAATCCAACCACATGCGTGATACTACAGAAGACAATTTCCTAACTCAAAAAGTGTTGCATCCAACCTCAGGGAATTGCATATTAGACCTCATCTTGACAGAGAAGAAACTGAGCACATAATTAAAAATGGTAACTTTGGTACAAGTGAACATGACTTCTTGGTCACATTTACGATGTGCCAACAGAATAAAGTCCAAATCAAAATATATATATTCTTGATGCTTTAAAAGGGCCAATTTCACAAAGCTCAAAACAATTATGAGCCAAATCAGCTGGGAAGAAGGATCTAATCAGAAAAACGTGAATGATATTGAGAATTATTTAAGAACACTTTATTAGAAGCCACAATCCCACAGCTGAGGAAGAAGCTGTGCTGTTTAAACAAATGGAAGAAAGGGGAAGTTGATAGTAATGGGAATATAAATCAAAAGCTAGGAATTGTAGGAAATTGATGCGGGAAGTAAAGGGACGCAAGAAGAAATCTATGGCTAGCAGAGTTAAGGACAATAAGAAGGAGTTTTTTAAGTATATTAAGAACAGAAAGAATCCTAACAAAGGAATTGATCCATTACTAGATGGAAATGATAGAGTTATCAATAATAATACTGAAAAGCCAAAAGTGTTCAATAAATATTCTGGCTCTGGATTTGGGAAAAAGAACAAAGATAGTCTTATCTGAAGATGATGATGACGACAACACTCTTTCCATTCCAGTAGAATCTCAGGAGGATGTTTAATAGCAGCTCCTAAAGACAGACCTTTTAAAATCAGTGGTCTAGATGACCTGCAGCCAAGAGTTTTAAAAGAGCTGGCCTGTGAACTGATTGGACTGTTAAAGTTGATTTTATATAAGTCTTGGAACACTGGAGAATTTCCAGAACATGGAAGAAAGCTAATATTGTGCCTATATTTAAAAAGAGAAAACAGGGTGCCCCTTAGGCTTGTCAGTCGGACATTGACCCTGGGCAAGGTAATGGGTCGGTTGATACGGGATTCAATTAATAAAGAATTAAAGGAGGATTATGTAATTCATGCCAATCAACATGGATTTATGGAAAATAGATTCTGTCAAACTAACTTGATTTTTTATGAGATTACAAGTTTGGTTGATAAAAGTAATAGTGTTGGTGTAATATACAGAGACTTCTATAAGATGTTTGTCTTGGTACTGCACATCTTGATTAAAAAATTAGAATGGCACACAATAAATGGATTAAAAGCTGGCTAACTGGTAGGACTCAAAATATTATTGTAAATGGGGAATCATCATAGAATAGATGTTTCCAGTGGGATCCCGCAGGGATTGATTCTTAGCTGTTTAACATTTTTATCAATGAACTGGAAGAAAACATAAAATCATCACTGTTAAAGTTTACAGATGACACAAAAATTAGGGGAAGTGGTAACTAATGCAGAGGACAGGTCACTGATTCAGGAGACCATTTTAAACTTGAATACTCTGTTTCAGCAACGTGGGGGCATGGATTTCAGAAGAGTCAAACACCCATAGCTTCATTTGAAATCTGAGAGATGTAGATGCTAGGCACCTCTTGAAAAAAAAGACTCAAAACTGAAGCCACTTCTGAAAATGTGAACATAATGAAGTCCCTACAATCTCACAAGAAATCAGTGATATAGTTGAGTACACAGGTCTCCTGACTCGCAACTTTGTGCTCAGTCCACTAAATTGGACTTTGTACGCAATCGAGACTTGAATTGTGGAAGGCAAGAAATACACCTCTGCTAATGTATCTTATTGAAAATACAAAACACCTGCCTTCCATTCTGCTAATTGTATTTACTGTAAAGGGGTAAATAGGAGAGGAACTTAAGGTATATTTAAAATGTGACTTGACAAGATGCAGCCTGCAGATGCATGTCAGTCAATCTGTGGTGCGCAAAGTCAAGAACCTCTGCTAGCCTGTAAGCTATCTCGCCTGTGATGAATACTGTAACATTTTACTGGCTGGTTGCCATGGAAGCCCTGAACCCAGGAAAAAGAATAACCGGCTTCAAGCTGCTTTCAGAAACGGTAAGAAATCTAATTCTTCTTCGAGTGATTGTTCACGTCCATTACACATTAGGTGTGTGCGCGTTGCGTGCACGGACGTCGGAAACTTTTCCCCTCAGCGGCTCCCGTCAGGCCGGCAGGGTCCACCTCCCCCCCCCCCCCCCGCCAGAACGGCGCCCCGCTCTAGCGTATATATATCCCTGCGGGCCCTCCCCTCCCTTAGTTCCTTCTTACTATCCATGACGGCATTGGAACAACTCTTATCTCTCGCCTGAGAGTGTCCTTTAGCATTAGTAGTATCAGTGTTAATGTTAGCAGTTATCAGTTCTTTAGTAGATAGTTAAGCTCCTTTGTTTTAGGTGATTGGTCAAATCCTGACACCGGCCCTGGGTGTTGGGGCATGCCGCACACCCAAGGCTTCAAGGCTTGTGCCACGTGCTGCAAACCTATGCCGATTAGCGATCCTCACGACTCATGTCTCCGTTGCCTGGGGGAATCGCACCAGAAAGAGCGCTGCAAGATCTGTAAGGACTTCAAGCCCAGGACTAAGGGTACATCTACACTACAGCGGGGAGTCGATTTAAGATACGCAAATTCAGCTACGTGAGTAGCGTAGCTGAATTCGACGTATTGCAGCCGACTTACCCCGTTGTGAGGACGGCGGCAAAATCGACTTCTGCCGCTTTTTGTCGGCGGCGCTTACTACCACCTCCGCTGGTGGAGTTAGAGCGCCGATTTGGGGATCGATTGTCACGTCCCGACGGGACGCGATAAATCGATCCCCGAGAGGTCGATTTCTACCCGCCGATTCAGGCGGGTAGTATAGACCAGACCTAAGAAAGAGAGAGACTTTCAACATAAGCAGTTGCTCATGGAGGCTGCATTACAGCCCTCCACTTCGACGCATCCGGCTGCGGCACCGTCAGCTTCGGTGTGGAGTGCCCCGGCATCGGTTCATGATCCTGCACCGGTGGGGCACCCTAAGCCTACGGCACCGAAACAGCAGGACCGCCCCCAGCACCGGTCGTCTTCGCCGACAAAATCGAAGGGCCAACCCAAGGCCCGAGGACGCTCCCCACATAAAAAGGTAGCGCCCGTGAAGACCTCGAGTGCGTCCAAGGGCATTGCTGTCCCAGGACAGATCCCGGTGCCAGTGGCTCTGGCGCCGAAAGGCCCGTCGAGCCCCGGGATAAGCGCATCGAGTGAGGAGGAAGGGCTGGAGGAGCTTTTGGAACAGCCCTCCACGCCAGACATGTTTGAGGCAGCAAGGGATTGCATCGAATTGTCCGCGGAGAGCCCCCTCCAGGCCAAAGACAAGCATCCGGAGCCGACACCGAGACTGCCATCCAGAGGCAAGCCAGCAATGGCGCGCCCATCAGGGTCACCATCTCAGCACCATTCACGGCGCCGATCCCAGTCGAGCTCCGCCTCAGTGGACTCCCGGCTACCCTCGGCGCAGAGAGCCTCACAGGCATCTGGCCCTAGCAAGCGCCCGGCACCGGTCCAGCGTTCCCCGGCTCCTTATTCGAACAGGCACCGGGACGTGTCAGTCACGCGATCCCCGAGACCGACCACTAGCAGTCGTTCCCGGTCCCGAGGGCACCGGTACCGGTCCAGGTCGACAAGGTGCCACTCCCGGTCCCGGTCACGGAAGCACCACTCTCCGACCCCGGACCTGCACCGTCCCACGGCACCACCGTGGCCCTTAAGGTCACCGTCCGTGGTTTCTGAGGCAGACTCGGGCCATTCCAGCAGATATACCCACAGGGCACCAGCCAGCAGGGAACACCAAGCCGCTTGGCACCCACAGTGGGGCCCACCAGGACAGCGGCCGTTCTGGACTCCGTGGGCCTATCACCAGCAGGCCCCCCCGTCCAGGGCCTCAAGATCCGGCCCCTCGGGACACCGGTCCCTCTCCCCGCAGGGGCGCCCCTCCTCTCACAGGGAGGCCACGGTCTCCAGACCACCAGAGCAAGAGAGAGCCGACACGGCACCGAGCCCGGTACCGACTCAGGCCCGCTCAACTGGACAGACGCCAGAGGAGCTCTCAGCCGCTGAGGAGTTGCAGGAAGGGTTAGAGGAGGAAGCACAGAAGGCCTTAACCTCATCCTCCTCGCCAGATGAAGACGTGGCGGGCATGACAGTATCAGGCCCTTCCCCGATTGACCATCGGGCGCACCAGGAACTGCTCCGCCGAGTAGCCCTCAATTTGGGGTTACAGGCGGAAGAGACGGTAGAGCAGGAGGATCCCATGGTGAACATCCTAAGCCCTGAAGGCCCCTCCGGAATTGCGCTTCCGCTCATAAAAACGGTACAGTCTAATTATAAGACAGTATGGCAAATACTGGCCTCCAGTGCACCAATTGCGAAGGGTGTAGAGAGGAAGTACTTCGCCCCCTCCAAAGGGTTCGACTTCCTCTTTTGTCACCCGACACCCTGTTCGCTGGTCATATCTGCGGTCAACGAACAAGAGCGACATGGCCAGCAAGCCCCGGCCCCCAAGGCCAAGGAGGCAAAGCGCTTGGACTTGTTTGGTAAAAAGGTCTACTTGTCCAGGGGCCTCCAGTTAAGGATCGCTAATCAGCAAGTGATTCTGAACAGGCACAATTTCAATTTTTGGGCATCAGTCTCCAAGTTTAAGGACTCCCTGCCCCAGGGTTCACAACCCGAGTTCGCAGCCATAGTAGACGAAGGGAAGGCGGTAGCCAAAACCTCTCTGCAGGCCTCCCTTGACTCCGCGGACGCAGCTGCCAGGACAATCACTTCAGGAGTGGTGATGAGGCACTCGGCATGGTTACAGGCTTCAGGCTTTCCACCAGAGGTGCAAAACACCTTGCAAGACCTCCCATTCGAAGGGTCAGGCTTGTTCTCGGACCAAACGGATGCCAGGCTACATAGCCTCAAAGACTCCCAAGCAACCCTCAAGTCGTTGGGAATGCACACCCCAGCGACACAGAGGAAACCTTTTAAGCCCCAGCCACCGCAGCAGAGACAGTACCACCCTCGCCCCAGGCAGGAACCGTACCGCAGAAGGGGCAGGGACAACAGGCGTAGGCGAAACAACACGCCTAGCCAAGGCCAAGGCAAGCCGCAGCCTGGCAACAAGCAAGGATTTTGAAGTTGCGATTGAGGACAGCGTATCGACCCTCATACCGGATCCTCCCCTATGTTTCAGGGACCGTTTGTCCCATTTCTACCGTGCTTGGTCCCGTATAACATCGGACCGTTGGGTTCTTCGCACGGTGGAGGTGGGATACACCCTTCAGTTCTCCTCGCCCTCTCCCTCCCACCCCCCATCCCCGTCCCTCTTCAGGGACCCCTCTCACGAGCAACTTCTTATACAGGAGGTGCAGGCCCTCCTCAGAGCAAGGGCGGTGGAAGAGGTCCCTCCAGACCTAAGAGGGAAAGGGTTCTACTTCAGATATTTCCTTATTCCCAAAGCAAAAAGGGGGTCTCCACCCTATTTTGGACCTTCGCAAACTAAATAAATTCTTAGTGAAGGCCCGCTTTCGCATGGTCTCCCTTGGCACTATTATCCCATCCCTGGATCCGGGGATTGGTACGCTGCCCTTGATATGAAAGATGCGTACTCTCACATCACCATCCGCCCTGCTCACCGGCGGTTCCTGCGTTTCATCAATCAACCAACACCATTTCCAATTTACAGTCTTGCCCTTCAGCCTAGCAATGGCCCCTCGAGTGTTCATGAAATGCATGTCTTCGAAAAAGAAAGAGGCGGGTATACCCGTACTTGCACGACTGGCTCCTCACGGGCAGGTCATAGGACGAGGTCTGCTCCCACGTGGCACTGGTGTTACAGGTGTTCCACAAGCTCTGTCTACTGGTCAATGTGCCCAAGCCCTCACTGATCCCCACGCAGAGACTGGACTTCATAGGGGCAGTCCTGGACTCGGTGGAGGCACGAGCAAGTCTTCCAGGTCCCAGGTTCCTGGCCATTCAAAGAGCCGTAACCTCCATTCAACAGTTTCCCACGACGACAGACAGATGCTGTATGCAACTCCTGGGACACATGGCGGCTTGCACACACGTAGTCAGACATGCCCGCCTGAGACTCAAACCATTACAGCTGTGGCTAGCCCAAACGTATCGCCCCAGCAGAGACCCCTTGGATCTGGTAGTGTCGAACTCCCTCTGCTGGTGGCTCGATCGACAGCAAGTTTGCGAAGGAGTCCCTTTCGCTGCACCGCAGCCCACCCTGACGCTAGTAACAGATGCGTCAGACCTGGGCTGGGGGGCACACTTAGGGGACCTATGGACCCAGGGCTTATGGTCCAGGGAGGAAAAGTTGCTCCACATCAATGTGAAGGAGTTAAGGGCAATTCGCCTCGCCTGCCAGACCTTTCACGCTACCATAGAAGGCCACAGCGTGTCAGTTCTGACAGACAACCCTACTGCCATGTTCTACATAAACAAGCAGGGCGGATCCCGATCCTCTCCCCTCTGTCACGAGGCGCTCCTCCTATGGGACTTCTGTATAGCCCACTCAGTCCAATTGGTGTCAGCATATCTTCCGGGGGTCCAAAACGGGTTAACAGACCGCCTCAGCAGGTCATACCACATGCACGATTGGACGCTGAGAAAGGACGTCCTGCATTCAATTTTCCAGCGGTGGGGTTTTCCCCAGGTGGATCTCTTCGCCACCAAGGACAACAGCCAATGCCCTCGGTTTTGTTCATTCCAGAACCTCAGCCCAGGTTCATTGGCAGATGCCTTCGCGATTCAGTGGGGCGGGAGCCTGAGGTATGCCTTCCCACCATTCCCGCTCATCCACAGGGTCCTGCTCAAGACCCGCAGGGACAAAGCGACAGTTATTCTCATCGCACCAGCGTGGCCGCACCAGCATTGGTTTACGACCCTGCTGGAACTGTCATCGACAGCCCCGATTGCCCTACCCCTGCACTGAGACCTCATCACGCAGGACCGGGGTCGCCTACTCCACCCAAACCTACCATCGCTACATCTCACAGCATGGAATCTCTCTGGCTAAACACTACGGAGAATAGGTGCTCCCACCAGGTCCAACAAATTCTCCTTGGTAGTAGGAAGTCCTCCACAAGAGCGACCTACCTTGCCAAATGGAAGAGGTTCTCCCACTGGTGTGAGCCTAATCACATACCGCCTCTGCAGGCCTCCATCCCATCAATACTGGACTACTTGCTGCACCTCAAGCATCAAGGGCTCGCCCCCTCCTCAATTAAAGTGCATCTGGCCGCCATATCGGCGTTCCACCCGGGAGAATTGGGTTTTTCGTTATTTTCCAACCCCACAGTAGTCCGATTCCTCCAGGGGCTGGAAAGGGTGTTTCCCTACTCATGCCCGACGGTTCCTCCATGGAACCTTAACCTGGTCCTAACTAAACTCATGGGACCACCCTTTGAACCCCTAGCCTCTTGCTCTCTCATGCACCTCTCATGGAAGGTAGCGTTTCTAGTGGCCATTACATTGGCTAGGAGGGTATCGGAGTTGAGAGCCCTCACTTCGGAACCCCCTTATACAGTTTTTTATAAGGACAAGGTACAGCACCCCAAATTCCTCCCTAAAGTGGTCTCACAATTTCATATGGGGTAGGACGTTTGTTTACCAGTGTTCTTCCCCAAACCCCATACGGACCCAAGCCACCGCAGCCTGCATACCCTCGATGTCCGTAAAGCCTTGGCATTCTATCTGGAATGGACTAGGCCATTCCACAAGTCGACACAACTGTTCATTGCCATTGTGGAGAGAATGAAAGGCCAGCCTATCTCGGCTCAGTGATTATCATCATGGATTGTGCTTTGCATCTGCACATGCTATGAGCTCCCCAAAATACCAGCCCCGGCGATCAGGGCTCACTCGACTAGGGCCCAAGCATCCTCAGCGGCTTTCTTGGCGCAGGTTCCACTCCAGGAAATCTGTAAAGCGGCCACCTGGTCGTCGGTACATACGTTCACAGCCCATTACGCAATCCATCATCAGACCAGCGAGGACGCGGTGGTCGGTAGGGCTGTGCTTCAATCAATCGTTACTTGACTCCTACCCTCCTCCAATGGTAAGCTTGTGAGTCACCTAATGTGTAATGGACGTGAACAACACATCTCGAAGAACAACAGTTACGAAAGGTAGGTAACTGTTTTTTCTTGCCTGATGGTTGTTTGGTTCAGAAACACAGAGGCTTTCTGCACCAAATCTAACCTGTCTCTCTCTTTTTTTTTTTTTGCTGAATGGTGACAGTTTGGACAGCTCTGGAGACTAGAGTCCAATGTCTCCAGACAAGCATGAGTAGAAGCAATGGGAGATTCCCCAACCCTCTTCACTGCTCTACCAATATGCCTCACCCCTACCTTTAAGGGCAATGAGACTCTGATTATTTCTCTTCCTCAACCTCTATCCTGGAACTGCCACCAAAGGTGACAAGTATTGTCAATTATAACTGTGTTTTTTGTGATAGGGACCCTGGCCTATTGTGATCACCAAATTCAGTTCACTGAGGATCTGCAAACAAAACCATACCTCATAGTCTCACCCTGTGCTTTCATCATCGTTGTGTTCTCTTCCCTCTCTCTCGCCTCCTGGAGTGTTCTCCCCAAATTCTTCATCGGTGTTCATATTAAAACAGTTTAACAGTTGTCTCCTGAACCTCAAAAAATAAAATCGCTTTTTAAACGTCCTTCCAGCTGCTGAGCTGCGTCCCATGCGCTGGACTCTTTCCCCTGATAATTTCACACCAGTTGTCGGGTCCCCAGGAAAACGCTCCTATGGCATAGCTTCAGTTAGTAGTTACATGTTTCACTTTCAATGCACAATAAAATGAAAGCAATTGAAATCTATTGTTGGGATACTCAGGTGGGTCCTTCCCTTGTGATGGCAGAAAAGGGGCCAAGGACTGATCCATGCTTTTCGTATCCGACCTTGGATGCAGGAGAGTTCCCATTTTAAGGGCAGACTCATTTGGTTGTGTCCAGGCAAAGTACAAGTCTCAAGTGAAAGTGCCATATCGAAGGGTGGGAGTCTAGATAATCTATAGGCCACCTTGCCACCCCACAGCTTCCTTACTGAGCTTCTGTTTTGCCAGGTATTGGAGGCCCATGCATTTGTTGTCTTAGATGTAAAAGAAGCCCAGATGCTAGGGTGACTAGCGCCTTAGAAATATGTAACAACAACATAACTGAATTTTGCTTTCCTTAGGCTACTGTGAGATCCATCCTTTACAGGGGCCTGGCTAGTCTGACATCAAATGTTTGGCTGCTGGGTGTGTCTTGGCTGCATTTTCAACTGTTGCGAGTGAATTATGGGATGGCAGTCCAGTCCAGTGCACTGGAAATGTAGTGCATGGCACTCAGTCACTTCTGTGCAGATGTTTTGGACTTGGCCTCTGTTGAACATAGATATATTTCACAACACATGTGGATCTGCAGAGCAGCCCACTTCTCCGAATGCCTCCTCAGTCCAGTCGTCTTATGATTGGATTGTTAATATTGCTACGCACTGTAGTTTTTTTTTAACTTTCCTTTGCTGGCAGCAATTTTTTTGGTGAGTACTCTTCCCACCTTATGTGCCTTGAGATTTTTTTCCTTTGCAAAGCCTGAAGGTGTCTAGTTCCTGATGTTCCTTCTGATCTCTTTGAGAAACTTTCCTGATGATCCTGTTCTCATTATATTTTATAACAGTGTGATAAAGATCCTGCTTGCAGCTGGTGCTGACCCAAACCTTGGAGATGAATTCAACAGCGTGTATGAGACTGCCAAAGAAAAGGGACTCCATTCATTGGAAGGTAATAAAAGACTTAAACTTTTTGTTGATATTACCTTATAGGGACAGTATGTCTCTCTCTATGCCCAGAGTTTGGATAATTCTGATCCACTTGTGCTTTTTACTTTCCCTTAGACAGATGCTATCTGTTATATTCTTTAGGCATAGGCCTGTTACATGCCGTGCCCTCCAAAATACAGACTTGAAACAGCAGGCTCCAAAGTCTAGGAGAGTACCCTGAGCCTTGGGAACTGCGATAACTCCTCTGAGATGCACCACTGCGTCTCCTGCACTGCTTTCAACTCCACCACTGGAGGAGCTCTCTCCCACGGGAACAGTTTACTTAGGGGTGGGGTGGATTCTCCAGTGCTTGAAGTCTTTGGACTGGATATGCTCTAGCTCCAACAGAAGTTATTGGACTAGATGCAGAATTCACTGGGGGAGGTTCCCTGGCCTGTGTCTTCTGGGAGTCAAGTCAAAATGGTCCCTTCTGACCTTAAGTCCTGTGACTCTATGAAAACTGAGGCAAAGGACATGTTTCCAAGTTAAATAGAAGGTGTTTTATCTCATCCAGCTCCCCCAGGCCATGTCCATTAAAATCACTAGCAAAAACTCTGGCTCACATCCCTTTTGTAGAGCAGGGTAATTGTTTACCCTAAGTTTCTGTAGCTGCTGTGGATACCTCCCCCGATTCTTCGTGGTCAGGCTTTCTGACAGTAGCCCCACGTAGTCACATTAAATGGATTAAGAACTGGCAGATCTCAAAGAGTATTGATCAGTAGGGAATTCTCAGCGGCAGGAGGTGTTTCCAGGAGGGGTTCTGCAAGGATTGGTACTAGGCCCAACTCTAGTCAACATTTTCATTGATGATCTGGAAGTAAATATAAAATCACTGCTGATGAAGTTTGCAGATGACACAAAGATTGGCGGAGTGGTAAATTATGCTGATGAAGGGCAGTCCTACCAAGTGATCTGGATGGCTTGGTAAGCTGGGCCCATGCAAACAAAATGCATATTAATGCAGCCAAATGCAAAGTGATACATCTAGGAACAAGGAATGCAGGCCATACTTGCAGAATGGGGGACTAGATCCTAGAAAGCAGGGACTCTGAAAAAGATCTAGGGATAATAGCGGACAAGCAACTGACCATGAGATTACAGTGTGATACTGTGGCGAAAAGGGCTAATATCCTTTCAGGATGTAAACAGGAGATGGTGATTTTACTTCTTTATATGGCATTGTTGAGACTGATACTGAAATAGTCCATCCAGTTCTGGCATCCGCATTTGTAAAAGGATGTTTAAAAATTGGAGGGGGTGCAGAAAAGAGCCACAAAAATTATTGGAGGGCTTGTGAGCTTCCTCCCCCGCAGGAGGTCAGGGCCCACTCCCCTGGAGCACAAGCAACTTGTACAGCATCTCTTTGAGAGGTGCCTATACTGGACATTTGTAGGGCGGCTACCTGGAGTTCTGTTCATACTTCAGGAAACTTTATGCATTAGTCCAGACCTCTTCTGTGAAGACAGCTGTGGGGACTTCAGTATTACAGGCACCTATGCCACCTGCATCTTGCACCCCCTCCTGTTTGACTATTGCGTGCCAGTCACCCACCTGCAGCACTTGAAGAAGAAATGGAGGTTACTTACGTGTAACTGGAGGTTCTTCGAGATGTGTGGTCCCTATCTGTATTCTGCTGCCCGCCCTCTGCTGCAGATCATCACTGGATTTACAGTAAAAAGAGGAACTGTGTGACGTCGTTTCACACTACTCCTTATACCCTCAGTTTGGAACACGAGGAGAATAACTGTGCAAGTGCAGACAAATGGGCACTACTTGCTAGAAATCTCCAATCTCAGGCGCATGGTGCGCGTGCACATCCATGTGTGGAATACAGATAGGGACCATGCATCATAAAGAATCTCCATTTACAGGTAATATTTGAGTGCACAGGAGACAAAAGCCGGACCTGGGGGAGGGAAAGGAGTAGACTGGGTAAAGGAGCATAGTGAAACGGGAACTGAAGGAAGAGAGACTGGCACTGGGAGGATGGAGACTGAGACTGGCTAGGCAAGGAGACTGGGAGCTGCCGTGGCAGAGGCTGGGACTGACTGGGCAACGGGACTTGGGAGCTGGAGCGAGACTGGGACTTTAAACCTATGAGGGAAATGGTGGGAGATTTGGGAACCAGTTGGTTGGGCAGGGAATATTGGGATTGGCCGAAGAGCTGTTGGAGGAAGAGAAAGAGACGGACCGTATGGACCAGGAGACTGGGGCTTAGAATGGTGGGTTGTGGTGTGTTCAGACAAGGAGATAAGGTCTTTGGGGAGAACTCGGACTTGCTGGGGAAGAGACTTGGACAAGGAGCTGGGGCGGACTGGGAGCCAGTGGGAGGGAGATGGGACAGACAGATCAGACAAAATGCTGGGAGAGAAGAACTGGGACAGGCTGGGCAAGGATACTAAGAACATAGACTCATTGACTTCAAGGCCAGAAGGGACCATTGTAGTACCTCCCTACTTTGTGTCATCTGCAAATTTTATTAGCACATTCCCACTTTTTGTGCCAAGGTCATGAATGAAAATGTTAAATAAGATTGGTCCCAAGACCAGTCCCTGAAGAACTCCACTAGTGACCTCCCTCCAACCTGACAGTTCACCTTTCAGTATGACCCATTATAGTCTCCCCTTTAACCATTTCCATATTCACCTTTCAGTTCTCATACTGATCCCCATGTTCTCCAATTGAAGTAATAATTTCCCATGTGGAGCTGTATCAAATGCCTTACTGACATCCGCTCTACTCCATGCTGATAAGGCCTCAACTGGAGTATTTTGTCCAATTCTGGACACCACATTTCAGGAAAGATGTGAACAAATTGGAAAGAGTCCAGAGAAAAGTGACAAAAATGATTCTAGGTCTAGAAAACATGACCTATGAGGCAAATGAAATTTAATGTGGTTAACTGTAAAGTAATGCACATTGGAAAAAATAACCTCAACTATACATACAATATGATGGGGGCTAATTTAGCTACATCTAATCAGAAAATAGATCTTGGAGTCATGGTGGATAGTTCTCTGAAGACGTCCACACAGCGTGCAGCGGCAGTCAAAAAAGCAAACAGGATGTTAGGAATCATTTAAAAAGGGATAGAGAATAAGACGGAGAATATCTTATTGCCCTTACATAAATCCATGGTACGCCC
The DNA here is from genome assembly GCF_027887155.1 of Malaclemys terrapin pileata. Taxonomy (NCBI): domain Eukaryota; kingdom Metazoa; phylum Chordata; order Testudines; family Emydidae; genus Malaclemys; species Malaclemys terrapin. Next base: position 345,309,562 of record NC_071505.1, read on the forward strand.
ACATCTTGAATACTGCGTACAGATGTGGTCTCCTCATCTCAAAAAAGTTATACTGGCACTAGAAAAGCTTCAGAAAAGGGCAACTGAAATGAGTAGGGGTTTGGAACGGGTCCCATATGAGGAGAGATTAAAGAGGCTAGGACTTTTCAACTTGGAAAAGAGGAGACTAAGAGGGGATATGATAGAGGTATATTAGCAATTCTCCCATTATAGGGTATGCCTCCTGAGTTTATGGATTCATTAAAAATCCTTGGTATTGGTCTTGCAATGTCATGTGCCAGTTCCTTTAATATTCTTGGATGCAGATTATCTGCCCCCTCTCCCGCTCCTCCTCCCGAGTGGATCCCATTAAGCTGTTTGAGTTTGACTTCCATCTCAGATGGAATTGCTACTTCTGTAAACTCATTTCTATTAGCCACCCTGCCACTACACCTAAGCTCATCATTTCCCTTATTAAAAACGGAGGCAAAGTATTTGTTTAGGTGTTGGGCCATGCCTAGATCTTTAATCTCCATTCCATTCTCAGTGCTTAGCAGTCCCCCTTCTTCTTTCCTTGTTTCATTTTTCTTTATATGGCTAAAGAACCTTTTACTATTAGTTATAATTTCCTTTACAAGGTCTAACCCACTTGGCTTTTGGTACTTCTCACTTTTCCCCTACACACTCTGACCTCCAAGGGATAGCTTTCCTGGCTAATTCTTCCCATCTTCCATTACTTGTAGGCTTTGGGCTTTCTCTGAATCGCCTGTTGGAGAAGCTTGCCCATCCAGTTTGATCTGCTACCCCCCCTCCCCTATGAATTTTTCCCCTTGCTTGGGATGTAGGCTTGAGATAGGTTCTCAAGTAACTGACTTAAAGTAATTCCAAGCCTCCTCCACATTCAGATCCTTGACTTGAGTTCTTCAGTCCAGTCTACTTCCCTAACTAATTCCCTTACCTTTTTTAGGTTTGCCCTTTTGCAATCAAGGACCCTAGTTGCAATTAGCTGAATTAGCTGTCCTCTACAGCCAGTTCTATGAGGTCCTTGCTACTAACCAATACTAAACCTAAGATGGCATCACCTCTTGTAGGGTCAGAGACTGTTTGGTGAAGAAATCTGTCAGCTGTCACATCCAGGAATATCCAGGCCCTACCATTATTCATAACACTTGTCCCCCAATCTGTGTCTGGGAAATTAAAGTCTCCCATAATCACACAACTCCCAGTAGTATTTATTTCATTAAAAATATTAAAGAGATCTCTGTCCATATTCAGAATGGATCACGGGGGTCTCTAGCAGACCCCAAGCACTATCCCGGGGGAACCTTTGTTACCTTTCTTCCCCAAAGTGATTTTGACCCAAACAGATTCTGTTTTATCCATTCCATCACTTCTAATTTCTTTACAGTGTACCTCCTCATTACTATGCAATTCTATTCCACCACCCTTACCTTTATTTCTGTCTTTTCTGAACAGCACATACCCTTCAATAGCTGTGCTACAGACATCACTACTATTCCACCATGTTTCTGTTATTCCTATAATAGCTGGTTTCACTTCCTGCACCAATAGTTCTAGTTCCTCTGTTTTGTTACTAAGGCTCCTTGAATTGGTGTCCAGACATCTCAGTTGTGTTTGCTCAGCTTCATCCATATTCCTCACCCAATTAGGTACAGTCATTCTACTACCAGTATCACCTACCTGACTATTAGTTCCAATACCAGTGACACTATCTTTCCTCTTGATGTCCATTCTCCTACCCTCTGTTGTTCCTTTCTCTGTTGCTGTAACCTCTCTTACTTGATTTTCCGACCACTCAGTGTTAGAATCAGGCGTGGAGATTACATGAGCATCTCCCCTGAATTCCTAGTTTAAAGCTTTTTAATCATTATGCCAGCCCCATCCCAGAGTTCCCTTCCCTTCCCATTCAGGTGAAGTCCATCCCATGAGAACTGTCCTCTGTCCATGACTGCCTCACAATGGTCGAACATCCCAGAGTCCTCCTTATAGCACCACGTCCTGAGCCATCTGTTGCTCATCATAATTGTGTCTCGTCTTCGCTCTCCTCCTCTAGGGACAGGCAGAATCCCATGGAAGGTCATCTGAGCCTCCATTTCTTTAAGAGTCTTCCCCAGCCTGGCATAGTCTGCCTGAATGTGTTCCAGCAAGAATTTAGCTGTATCATTTGCTCCCATGTGAAGGGCAATCAGTGGATTCTTTACAGCTGCCATTATAATCCTCTTAAGCCTCAGGTCCACATCCCGTATCTTGGCTCCTGGCAGACCGCACACCCTTCTGATCTCCGGATCAGCTCTGGTGACAGGCCCGTCTGTTCTTCTTAGTAGGGAGTCCCCAGTCACGTAGACTGCCTCTTCCTGGTGTTGGTGCGATTCTCCAGCCTCCCCCCCTTCTGATCTTTCTGGTTGCAAGACCTCTTGTCTTTTGTTCTCACTTGCCATCTTCTGTGAGTCATCCTGTATCCTCCTGGGACGCAGAACTCTGGCTGTCTCCGCTGACTCTTCCCCTCTTCTTGTAGGACTTGTTGCTCTTCTCTTCTCCCTTGTTCTCCCATTTTCTGTTACTGCTGCTGTGTCCTTCTTAATTTTCCAACTCAGCAAACCTGTTCCTGAGCTCTGTTTCTCCTTCACTATCCGGTCTTTTCCTCTGCCTGGTTCTTATAGTCACATGCTTCCACTGGCCCTTTTCCTCCCCCAGCAGTTTCCCCTCAGAGTTCTTCAGTCCAGCTTGCATCTGTGAGTCTTGAGTGTTCCCTTCAGCCTCCTCTCTCCTTCCTTCCTCCATCATCTGCTCGAATCCCTTTCAAAACTCAACTATAGTTTCTGTCTGCATCTCCAAACCTCAGATCTTCTTCTCCATCAGCTCTATCAGGTGGCACTTCGTACAAAAGAAGCTCTTTTCAGTACTCGCTCCAGGGTAACGTACATGCCACAGTTTTCACATCCAGTCATCTTCATTGCCTCTTCCATTCCTTGGGTCACTGCCACTGCTGCCTCCGTAGCTGTCATAGCTTCCCTCTTAAGCGCCTGTCCCGGAGAAAAAAGGGAAACACAAACACACACACACACAAAAACAAAACCAGAACACCACACACTCCCTTTCTCCAAACTCCCACTCAAACTCCCCTGTTTCTAGCTCTGTTTGCTGGCTCCTGTGTCGCTGACTGGTTGCTTGACTGTCTTTATAGGCTCCCCTAATCAGGGAAGTCCTGTCCTCTAATCAGGGCTCTGCTGTGATCAAAGGTTCTGCTTCTCTCACAGCACACTGCTCCCTACCAGCTCCTGCAAACTTAAAAAAAAAAATTGGGCAGGGAGAAACTGGTATTAGCTGGGAAAGGAGACTGGCACTCGGGTGCGGGGAGAAGATTGGGACTGGACAGTGAACCTGGAGGAGGAGACTAGAACTGGCTGCGCGAGGAGGAGGAGCCTGAGAAGTGGAGATTGGGACTGGGTACTTAAGGAGAATAGGACTGGGACAAGAAATCAAGAGTGGGGAAGAGGTTGGAGGAGGGGACCGGGTAGGAGTCAAGCATGGTGGGGAATGAACAGAAGAGTCTGTGCCCACTAGAACACACTCCCCTCCAGAGCCTGGAATGGAACCTAGGAACCCTGAGTCTCACCATTCTTCTGCCGTCAGCAAATATCCATGAAACCTCCTTGCAAAGTGTACTTGAGTTTGCAACTTCAGTAATGTTCTGTTAACATAGTTTTTTGTGTGTAATATATAGTCTTTGTAATTCTGTATAGCAGGTTGATGCTGGCAAAAGGAGCTAATAAGTTTTTAAAAATCTACTGCCTTTTTGAATGGGTAAATGAATATAAGTGTATCATTTTGTAAGACAAACTATTATGTTTGTGTCCCTTTGGGCCTGGTAGTTGGATTGCCCATTACCAGCCACAAACAAAAGTGTGGTGCAACGGGGACCTGCCTGTGATTCTAACATCCTAAAATCTTGTTTTCTGGGATCAAAATGGAAATGTCATCTCACTTCAGGAAACTGCTTCACGTTCAGTTTAAATGCAGTCTAATTGAAGGGGGGAGGGTTTGTGTGTGTGTCAAGATTAGAGAAATGATCATGAGCTGACGTCCTTCAGTATCCTGGAGGTGACGTGGAGACACTGCCGCCCCACTGACTAACATTTATAAAGCCACTTTTATCTGGAGGGACGCCAGAGCACTATGCAAAATTATAATTAGATGGTTTACATCATCCACTCAAATGCAGCCACCTCTGGGGTGAAGTAAGGCTACTCTTGCACCAGCAACACTGCGCAAGTTTTTAGAAGTGGATGTAAAACCCTGAATAACTTCTCTAGTTGAAACTGCAGGGGAATATTCTGTGGACAGACAGATTGCACCTGTTTGGCGTTTGGCAAGGTATTGGCGTTAGCCTCCGTGCTGTGAATGCAGTTGGATCTTTTAGGCTCTTTCATGGTCAGCATCTCAGTTTCACATCTGATCTGAAACAGGCTCCAACACAGCAGTGCTCCCAAAATTGGGATGTTGGTTTAGTCCTGACCCAGGTAAAAGGGCATCACCTACTGAGTCACCAGCACCATTTCCTGTGCCATCTGGCTCTCTTTAGAGGTGTCTCATCCATCTAAGTAGTGAGCAAGCCTTACCTTGTGACAGCCGATGAGTCCAAGATGCCAAACATTCTGCATGGTTTCCCTGAGGAAGGCAAGTCTAAGCAGTATCTTTCTGGTCCCATTCCATATCACCTCACCACAACTCATGCAGCTACCAGAACTCCAACCTTTCCTGGCACTTGTAACTAAATTAACTATAGCTCCTGCACTTTGACCTTTGGCTCAGAAATTAAACATTTCCTGCTTATTGTGTGGAGCAAATTTAGGAAACCCGATTACATTATCAAAGGCAAATAGTGCTTCTCTTGCATTATTTGCAGAATAAAATACCGCTAATTAGACTGGTAGCAAAGACAGAATTGTGTGATGAGATTGTCCATTGGTTTAGTACAGCATTTTGGCCTCATTGCTGAGAGCTTAAAGTGAGATAAAGTCAAATGAAGGTGTAATCTTTCAACCTTTGCCTTTGATAAAATGCACGTTCAGAAGATGGATCAACTCTAGAGCAATTTTGACAGGGCGTTATTTTATTTTTAAATGCTCCTTGCTCTCATCCCTCATTGTAACGTATTAGTTCTACCGACCCTCTCGTTGATGGGAGCTGCGAACACACATGCATCAGACTGCTGTAGCGGCAAATGCAAAATGCATGAAACAACATTAAAAAAATGAACAATGGAGTGCCAATACATAATGCATGTGCCTAGACTTTATTTAAGACAAAGTATATCAACCAATAAAGTTAATTGTTTTTGTCTGCATACAGTTCTCTAAACTAATATATTTTATTTTTGGGGGGTGGGGAGAAATAAGTCCACTCAGTTAGAAGTTGCATTAATTCTTTGGTTGACATGTTTTATTAAAAAGAATAAATTCAGTTGCATTTTTAAAAAGAGAAAGAGAGAGGGAGAGAGCGAAACTGCCTCTTTTTTAAACCGATTTGCATATTTCGTGTATAAATATTTTTTCATAAAAACTTCCAAATCAGGGGGATACACGCCACACGCACTGCACAAAATATATTGCAGACATTTATATGGATGGCAGGAAGGGAGACAGAGGCCTGAAAATTTCCAGGCACCCAGTGATTGATGGCAGACGAGGCTTCCCCTGACGCTTTATTGAGTTTCCGATGATTATCTCTTGCTGAGACATTTTTTACAGATGACGGCCGAGCTGTCACAACGGACCATGGGGGAAAAAACCCAACAATAATAACACTTTAATCTTTTTACTGCACTGCTCCCTAGTATCTCAGATTCATCTTCCCTGACGCACGCAGTTCATTATCTTGCCCCTCCCTGGATAGGAAATGAAGAAAAATAAATAAATATACATACACACCATGTATGCTTATAGAAAATGCCCGCAGAAGGAAGGGAGCGTCACGTTAATTGCTCTTTTTGCAGGTGCTGGGTTTTATTAGCAGAGGTGCCGGGCTGGAATGGGCTTGGCTATTAGTTACAGTATTGTATTTAGGTTTTATTGCAACTTTTAGGTGGTGGAATCAAGCAGTAGTTATGGGAAGGTAATGTAGGCACGGTGCATTGCGGATGGTCCAAGTTCTGTGTCTGTTATTACTGTCACCAATTGTTCTGTGCTTGGAGCTGTACAAGATCCTCACTGAAAAGTCCTTGTCCACAGGAGCTTACAGTCAAAGGGCTTGTTCTGCCATTGGCTATGCACACGTACTCCCGCTGTAGTCAATAAGAGTTAAGCTTGCACATCCAAGAGCGGAAAGTGGCCTGCCATGTCGCAGACATTCATTCAGAGACAGCATGTGCAAGGCCCTTCCTGTCACTTACGCCTTATGGTGGGGATGTACCTCCCCCCTCCCCCGGCGGGCTCTGTGCTTCCAAATAACTCGAGCTAGGTTGGGGCAAACCAAGAGAAAGGCTGCTGGATCCACACTTCTGAGGATTGACTGCCCGGGGGAGAGGAGAGTATAACAAAGGGGTGACTGATCTTTATTTTCTGGCCTCAGTCAAATGACATGGGTCAGGGTTATAAAAGGTACGTGGCAGGGGTCACATGTCACATGGCAGGGTTCAGTGACTCCAGAGGCTGGTATTATAGCGTCCCTTTCTTTGAAAATCAAAGGTAAGTAAAACACAATATCAACCAAAACCAACAACCACTGAGTAAAACAGCCAGTCAAGAGAACAGCAAATGGTGTTGTCTAGGGTGAGGGAAGCCTGAATCCCCTAACAGATGAGAGGGTTGCGCTGTTTGTTATTGGACGTTGGTCAGTCAATGCTATCTCGAAATCTTCTGGCTTTCTGATCACATGGCCCCGTTTTGGTCTCAGAATAGTTTCTTCAATGGGGTGTCGGGCCTCTAAGGTGGATCCTTATGCAGCTCCCGGTGTCCTCCTTTGTCTGTGACTAGGGCGGTGCAGGTTGTTTCTGTCAGCCGTGAGCACTCTCAGGGTATGTCTATGCCACGGTGAGACACCTGCGGTGCTGTACCTGTGCCGCTGTAGTAGGAAGAGAGCCTGAAACATACGACCTTTTTATCAGCAGCCTGGTGTGAGGCCTGAGGCCTTAACCGAAGTAGCGGGCAAGCTTTGCTGATCTAAAGCAAAGCTAGCAGAAGTCAGGCTCTGCCGGCTTGCAATACCAGCCCTGTTCTTGCCAGGTTCTGTGAGCTTGCAAGCCTGACTTCTGCTAGCTTTGCTGCTTTGCTTCCTATTACACCATTGGAAAAAGGGATCCCAGGCATCCTTCAGGGGTCATGAAATAGTATTTTTTCTGTTGTGGTAGCACTAGGAGCCCCACTCATGGCCCTGGACCTCACGGTGCTAGGTTCTGTACAAACCCAGAACAAAGGACAGTCCTTGCCTCAAAGAGTTTACAGTCTAAGCATATGACAGGGGATAGGTGGTGGATACAGAGGACAAGGTAGCACAAGGAAACAGTGAGAATATATATATAAAATAAAACCTTACGCTGAATATTGTGCTTCCTGGACCTCAGGCCAGGATAATTGTGCTTTAGCTTTGAGGGGAGAAGGTATTTCTGGTAGGTTGGTTTGGTTTTGGTTTTTTACGGTAGCCGTTTGAAGCTTCTGCGAGTTGTGGAATATTTGAGGCAGCCCCAACAGAGCTGGATTCGTGGGCAGAGGGCAGGTGGGCAAATAAAGCTGCGTGATAAATGCAGTGCACTGTTACTGTGGGGAGTGTGTGCGTCCAGTATGCAGGTGCACACAGAACTGGTGGTGGTGTAGCTGTGCCCAGAGGCTTGTCAGGGAGTGCTCTTTTCCTAGCCCTGATTTGCCATAGGAGACAGAGATGGACCATAAAGCAAAAGTCTCCATATTGCTCATGTGTATTTAAAAGTAATTTCAGTTCAATGAAAAAGAGACAGCTAAAGTTGCGGGGTTGGGTGGGTGGAGAGGTCTGTGAGGAGAAAGGGTCTTGCTTCTGCTCTGGTATCCCTGCTGCTGCCAGCGAAGGTGAAGATAATCGACCACTGGTAGCACCTCTGAAACCTCTTCTGCTTGGCAGAGAAGAGGCCCGGCCTTCCAGCAAACTCACCCTCCTCCTTGTTACTGTTGTGAGGGCATGGAGTGAGACCCTCAGAAACCCGGCCACCCTGGCTCCTGCCCACCGGGGTGGGGATACCAGCCTACCAGCAGCCTCCCCTGGGGCTCTGGGCTGTTCCCAGAGAAGGTAAGCAGGCCTCCAGCACCGTCCTCACCTCCAAATGCTGAGTGATGGCTGCCTCGTAAACCTGGTTGGATGGAGAGTGGGGCAGCCTGCCTCCAGCAACCCTTTCCTCCCATTGTCCCTCTGCCAAGGGGGTAGTGTGGGGGGTGGGACTGGGTGACAGGGGCCTCCCCCCCTCATCCTTTGGGAATTATACCTGGGGGCATAAACTGCTTCCTGGGTAGCTTATTTTGATAGTTTGCGTTGTTTCACCCTGTGAAAAGCCAGGTGCATTTTTAACCCAACTGGATCTTTACTTTGCCCCACTTTATTGAGCTGCATGTTCACCCCTCTCCTTCTGCAGTTCTGGTAACCCGGGAGGATGATTTCAACAACCGCCTGAACAACCGAGCCAGTTTCAAGGGATGCACGGCTCTGCATTACGCTGTGCTCGCTGACGACTACGTGACTGTCAAATTGCTGCTAGACGGAGGTAAGGTCCATGGCTTGTAGGGGTTCCTGGGTCAGGAGCACAGCTGCGGACTGTGACCTCGCTCCTTGTTGATTTACAGTATGAATTGTGATTTACTGCTATGTTGGATTTATTTATCCGCTGTTCTTGATGTTCCCTTTTGCATCTCCGGGCCTGTCTTTCATACCACTTCCGATGCCTGGAATAGCCTCCCTCCCCTTATACATGATGTGTCCTCTCTTTTCTCCTGAAAATCGGCACAAAAAGACAGAACAAAAACCAATGGCTGAAAGCTGAACCCAGACACATTCAAATGAGAAATAAGGCAGACATGTTTAACAGTGAGGGCCATTAACCACAGGAAGAAACTACCAAGGAAAGGGGAGGACTGGATTGCCCATCTCTTGATGTCTTCAAGTCGAGACTGGATGCCTTTCTGAAAGATAGTATTTTAGCCTAACTCAAGTTACTGGACTCAATGCAGGGATGAATAGGAGAGATTCTCTGCCCTGTGTTATACAGGAGGTCAGATTAGATGATCTCATGAGCCCTTCTGGCCTTGAAATCTGGGAATCTCTCCTGACAACTCGTTATTTTCCAGCTCGCTCTCCACAGCCCAGCTTTGCTCAGCTGCTGTCAATGCCGTGGCTATGCCTGTCCATGTAATGTGGATTACAAGACAACTCAAGGAGAGCAACTCCTTGATAAAAGGTGAGAGAGGAGGAAGATTGTTCCCTCTGACATGTCCCCCCCTTCCCTTTTTGGGTAACTCTCTTCCTCCCCGTCCTGCCCCCTGCCTTGTCATGGCTTATTTGTACTGCAGTCACACCTAGAGCTTCAGCTGAGTTGTGGGTCCCTGTGCTGGGTGCTGTATATTAAGTTACAGTCTCTACCCTGAAGAGCTTACAGTCTATGCAGACAAGACAGACAGAGCAAATACCATTATCCCCTTTTACAGAGGGAGAACTGAGGGCCGAGGTCACATAGAGGGTCTCTGTGAGCGCCAGGAGTGGCATCCTTATCTCTAAAAAAAGAACAGGAGTACTTGTGGCACCTTAGAGACTAACAAATTTATTAGAGCATAAGCTTTCGTGGACTACAGCCCACTTCTTCGGATGAATATAGAATGGAACATATATTGAGGAGATATATATACACACATACAGAGAGCATAAACAGGTGGGAGTTGTCTTACCAACTCTGAGAGGCCAATTAATTAAGAGAAAAAAAACTTTTGAAGTGATAATCAAGCTAGCCCAGTACAGATGCTCTAATAAATTTGTTAGTCTCTAAGGTGCCACAAGTACTCCTGTTCTTCTTTTTGCGGATACAGACTAACACGGCTGCTACTCTGAAACCTATCCTTATCTCTGAGTCCCAGTCCAGTGCAGAAAGCACAAGACCATCCTTCCTTGCTAATGTGCAGTGTCTAACTCATGCACTAGGGGCACGGACCAGGCTTTATTATATTGTGTGTCATGGCCAGACACACCTATGGTGATAGACCAATATTTTAATAATAAAAAATAACGTACCTCACGTTTATTTATTTCCACTACTTTTAAAAATTCCCATCTAGTAGGATAGACTGACGCTACCATGACACCAGTTCTATATCTTTCCCCTTTTCCATCCTAATTATAGTTATTGGGGCTTTCCCCCCCTGTATAATTCATAAATAACCCCTTGCTATAATTATTTAACTTTTCTATTGCGGTAGTGTCTACAAGGGGGGCATTGTGCAAGGTGCAGCACAAACATGGGGTGCAGGTGAAAAATTAAGAAAGATGGAGGAATGTGGCAGCAGAGAAGGCTCAAAGCACTAGGAGGAGCTGGGAGAAAACTGACAGAACCCTGATATCACACCGAGTAATGTACTCTACCATTGACAAGGCAGAGAAGGAAAATACTAAGGATGAGATCCTGGCCCTCCTGAATGGCATAGCTCTCATTGATTTAAGTAAGTTAGAATTTCACTCAGCCCACAGCTCATCCCAAGCCAGACTGTTGAGCGTGAGAGAAGCACTGACAGAGAGCCACCGAAAGAAAAGTTGATGCAAATAAGCGTCTCTAGCATCTCCCGAATGAGGAATCTGGGCTGAGACCTCAGCAGACCTCAGATAAAGAAAACGGAAGGGTATGTGCTGCCTTCCAGCTGCCATAATAAGTGTTGCCACAACAAGGGGACCAGACATCCCAGAGAATGCTGAGAATTACTACTGATTGGGAAAACCAAAAAGTCTCCATAAATACAAAAAATTGTCAGTGTCGGAAAATCAACAGGTTTCAGAGTAGCAGCCGTGTTAGTCTGTATCCGCAAAAAGAACAGGAGGACTTGTGGCACCTTAGAGACTAACAAATTTATTAGAGCCCACGAAAGCTTATGCTCTAATAAATTTGTTAGTCGCTAAGGTGCCACAAGTACTCCTGTTCTTTTTTTGGAGAATCAACAGTGATCCTTATATATACTTTCAACACAGTCTAAGTATAAGACAAGAGACAACAAATGGAGACAGACAGACAACTGATGAGACACTGATGGTCAGCAGGGTGGGCAGTGGTCTCAGCACACCAGCAGCCTGGCCGTTGTCAAGTTTTCTGTAGGTATCCCGGCAAAGGAGAGTTTTGGGAGGGATTTGAAGGAGGATAAGGACGTAGCTTTGCAGATGTTTGTGGGGAGCTCCTCCCAAGCTTGTGGGGCAACATGGGAGAGAGCACGAAGGTGCTTGTTTGAACATTTAACAAGTAGGCAATGAATGAGAGGGGAAAGATAAGGTGGGGTTTGGCAGTGAAGGTCCTTGAAAGTGAATATAAGCCGTTTATGTTTGATGCATTAAAGAAGGAAAAGCCATTGGAGGGATAGGGAGCCCGGGGAAGAGAAGGTGATGTGGTCAAAGTGACAGGCTAGGAAAATGATCTTTGAAGCAGCATTCTGAATGGATACAAGCAGGGCAAGATCGCTTTTGTCCAGGCCAGAGAGAACGATGTTGCAGTAATTGAGACACAAGGTGATGAGAGTTTTAGCTGGATGGATGGACAGGAAAAGCTGTATCTTAAGGTACATCTACACTTGTGGTGGCGTGTACGGTACAGACGCTGCACACGCAGCTATCACAGGTATAGACAGTGAGGCACGGGTTAAGCAAGTAAAGTGCCCTACACTCCTGACTCCCGAGGGTATAACCCCTACACAGGCTCTCCACACACCCAAGCGGTGCCTCCCACATCTACACTGCTACTTTTAGTAGTGTCGTGTCATGCTGCTCCCTGCTACCAGAGCCTTTCACTGCGGCATGTAGCTGCACACTTCAGTGACCAGTGTGAACGCAACCTGCCTTTCACTGCGGCATGTAGCTACACCTGTAAAGCCTGTAGTCTGCACACTGCTGTAAGTGTGCACGTCTAAAGACGTAGCTTTAGAGAAATTATTCAGAAAAAATCTGCAAGATTTAGACATAGCCGGGAGGTGAGGACCTAGAGAGAGGTGCACGTCGAAGATGGTGCCCAGGTTACAGGCCTGAGCGACAGGCAGGATGGTGGTGTTCACAGTAATTGAGACAGGAGGTGACCGGGTGATCTTGGGGCGGGAGGAGATTAGGAGCTCTGTTTTAGCTTTGTTGAGCTTGAGTTGGCAACTAGACATCCACGAGGAGATGTCAGAGAGACAGGGTCAGGCCGAGATTTCAGTTGGGTGCCTAATTGCCATGTGTGCTTTGAAAATCTCCCCCAATATGTGCAAGGTGCTGGAACGCCCATGCAGGAGTTAGAATTCCGCAGCATGAGCTCAGGTATATTTGCAAAGCGCAGTTGTAAGTATGTGTGTATGCAGAAGGGAGGTCAGCCTTTAAGAATTTAGGCCATAGTGCATCATATATTTTCAAATATCTCTCCATCTTATCTATGTATCTGGCCACTGTTACGGCACTGTATGAGCGCTGTTATCAAATCTGGTTCCAGGCCTGAGAGGATCTGATGTTTTTTATTTTGTTCTAAATCTGTTCCTGCTGGACATTTGTTTTGGAGCTGATGATATCTCTGTGAATGAACTCCTCCAAATTCAGGTCTGATCGCAGACTTCTGCTGGTGTCAGATTGGCTCAGCGCTGAAGGATTCACTCTGATCTTAGAGAAAATCCCTTAATACACTGGAGGGTTGTTTCACTTTTTTATTTTTTACACAATATCTTAATTACACTGAATCAGAGTAAAAGATCTAAATTTAATCTGCCAAAGCACTGGAATTCGAAGGCCTGATTGACATTCTGCCCTTTTTAATATGACCCACTGGAATCTTTCCAAATACAAATTCAAGTCAGGATGTGCTAAGAATGTGTTTCCAAAAGAATCAGAGGGGTAGCCGTGTTAGTCTGGATTTGTAAAAAGCAACAAGGAGTCCTGTGGCACCTTATAGACTAACAGACGTATTGGAGCATAAGCTTTCGTGGGTGAATACCCACTTCGTCTTTCCAAAAGAAGGCTCTGATCCTGCAAAGAAGTGAGCACGTGCCTAAATTTATAGTCCCACTGAAGTCCCACGGTGAGAGAACTCCCAGTGTGTACAGCTAAAGCACATGCATGTCTTTGCAGGATCTGGGACTAGATTTGCAGTGCACCTCAGATCTACCTGTCTTTACCAGTCCAGGTACTATATCCATCATCCTCCCTTTGCCATCATGATTATGAGGAAAACTAATGATATTTTACTCACCAGTTAAAATAAAAATTATGCCTCCCTTGGCAAGCAGAATTCCGCCAGACTGATGTTGTTATAAAGTCTCTCCAAACGCTTCCCTTTGATCTTCCACTTTTTGTGCCTTAAAGTTAGATTTCTCATTGTATTGGTTCATGATTAGTATGGGACATGAGGTTTTCATTGCATTGACTCTGCGTTCCCCCTCCCCCTCTGTGCATTAACAAAGCAGCGGTTCGGACATTCTTGTTAGTGTTATCCGAGATGAATACGTAGCTGCGAGTCTGAAGGTCTCAGAAGTCGGGATCGAACACCTTTAAAAGTGTGCCTGCCGCAGGCCCTTTGTGCAGATAATTTCCCCATGTGGTCTGCCTTTGACATCTGAGAGAGGGATGTTTCCTGTTTGCTGACATGGAACAGACTCCCTTCACTCCCTCCTTTATACTTCCCTACACCTGCCTTTTTACTGAGTGTCCATTTACTCGCTACTCCACTTCCTCCACTTGCCGTCCTGCCCTCAGGGCCAGAGCCATTAACCACCAACGCTTCTCTCCCTTCTCTCTGCTTAAACAACTACCCCTTCTTTAGGGCTTTTTATGGGGAGCTTCCATGTGCTTGGCTACAGGCAACCTCCCCCTCACCCCACCTCTTTGGCCTTTTGTGGCCTATTCACTGGCTCACTTGACCCTTCTGGGACCTTATCCCCTTGTGGTCAGCGTGTGTGCGTGCCCAGCAGACCGCGAGACTAAGTCACAGCTCTGTTGTACTTTTGGGCAGTTGTTGGTGACATTTCACAGTCTCCTGACCCGAGCTGACATAAACGGTGCTTATCTGAAGGAGTGGGTGGGAGCCTCCGAGCTACACAGAGCACTAGTCGCCTTTCAGCTCGCTCAATGCAGGATCGATTCGGAGGGGTTTGGTTGGTTGGAAGGAAGGCTGGGCCTATAACAAGTAGCATATATAGGTCACTGGGTTTTAGGGATGATTTAATAAATGTATATTTTGATCTACTGTATTATTATACTAAGACCATTTTCAAAGGTCTTACCCTTATGGAGGTTTGTAGGCCATCCTTGGTATAACAAACTTTGCCCTCTTTTAGCACCTTCCATTTCAAAGTATGTTACAAACCTGCTCAAACCTCACAGCCTGCCCCTGAGATAGGTAATATCCCCTTTTTTTACAGATGGAGGAACTGAGCTGTGGAAAGCTTGAGTGACTTGCCCAAGTACATGCAAGGAGTCGATGGCAGTGCTGGGAATCAGAACTCAGATCTTCTGACTCCCAGTACAATGCCTTATCCACAGTGCCACATTTGTTTAGGCTTCAAGGCGCTTTGCTGTAAACTCTAAATCTTTGCCTGCATGATTATTTGTATAGTGCCACAGGAGAATGTGTGGTTTGCAAATTCATAAGAAGATGGGGTCCCTGACCCAATAATATCACACTCTTCTTCAGACAAGCCCAGTAGATGAAAGCTAATAATGGAGGCTATGATAGGAAATATGCGTTATTTTGTTTAATTTTTTACTCTTTGGTTTTCTGATTTTTTTTTCTTTAATTTAAGCGCCATTTGACCAATACCGAGCAGGGGGTTTATGACAAAAGAATAAATACAAGTCCAAGATTCAGGCACAAGTTGTGACTGTACTTTGGAGTTGTGTTATTAGGCTGATGTGTGGTGAGGACTTCAGTTAAAAGCTACCTGCTAAAAGATGGGGGAATGAATAGGAGCAGGCTGTATGCTGGAAGAGATCAATTTTGGGAGGCGATTTTGAAGGAGGCTAGAGAGGGCGCTCAGACTACAGTGATGAGAGTCAGGTAAGTACCTAGATAGATTGAGAGCTGTATTTTCACGTCAGAGTGCTGAGGTTTTACATGGCTAATTTGAATTCCCGGGACAGTCAAGCAGGGGAGGTTTTCGTTGACTGTAATCCCAGAGGAAGTGCTCCCTTTTTAACAATGTGGTGAGAAAATCTGGGTCCTTGAGGTGCTGTTTCCTTCCCTCCTTTTTACCCTAGGTTCTAGAGAAGACACCCCCCTCCCCCCATTTCCCTTGTAAAACAGAAACACGCATCCCAGCCTGGTCTCTGTTCAGTCCCTTATCGTCTTAACCATCATCGAAGTGTAGCCGTCTAGGCGACGGGTACAGGGATACAGGTCTGCACATATAATGCTCAGCCTGTTCTTCAACTTGCGCATGAGGACGTAGAACGAATGAGACTTGCGGGATCAAATGCTGTCTTGATTTCTACCTGCGCAGCTCCACCGACATCAGTCAGGTTCTACTCCTGAGTGACTTCGCGTCTCTGTGCTTCAAATTGCCCAGCTGTGCAATGGGTATCATAATATCTGCCTAGCAGGGGTGCTGGGGCTTATCTAATCAGCGTGTGTGCAAAGGGCTTTGAGCTACTTAGCTGAAAGATGCTGCAGAAATTCAGTGTATTTATTTATTATCCATCCCCTGTTTTGATCCAATTTGAATATGCCCTTAAAGATTTAAAGCGACCTTCTGTGTGAGTA